>NW_013550587.1:4429871-4680287 GCF_000709125.1 Exophiala aquamarina CBS 119918
AATCACCCCAGGGCTCAGGGACCAAGATCACTCAACAGCCTTCTACAGTCCCTGGTGTGACACCAAACACGAATTCATCATTATCGTTTACGCGACAGTACCTCGACTTCAACCGCTATAGCTTCGAATACCATACCAAGTCGACAGAAACGACATTCAACACCTCCTACGGCCAAGGGATCAGCGAAGACATTACAGAAGCAATTGACACGCTTCCTGACTTGACCAACAGACTAGGATGTTCACCGGGCAATTACTATCTGGATCGGTTCCCGCTGACATCCAACCAAAGTCTGTTCAACTATCTAACAACCGTGGTATTCCCACTAGTGGTGGTCGATCCCAATCGAACCCACGTCCCACGCATCATCCTCACCAACACGGGTGGCTTCAGGTACGACCTCCTCCAAGGAGCCTTCACCATCGACAACGCATATCAAACCAATCCGTACAAGAACTACTGGCTGCGCATGACTGCGCCATGGTCCGTGGCCAAAAAGCTCCTCCTCAACATGCAGACCGACAAGGTATACAAACGCCAAACAAGCCCCAACACCACATTCGTCAAAACCCCCGGGTACGTGACGGAAGACGACTTCGGCAACGACGGCGACAACACCGTGCACACCAACCAGGGCTACTTCAACAGCCCGCATTACGTGCAGGCGAACGTCAGCGTGGCCAACATCACCGACGACAGCACGCTTGTGGACGTCTACGGCACGAGTTTCTTCACCCCCGCAGCGGCCAAGTATCTCCAGGGGAACACGAGCGACTGGGTGCCTGCAGACGGCAACTTCAGCAGCTTTGACACGCTGGTGCGCATGGCGAAGCTGCACTGGAGCCAGGACTGCTAGACGTCGACGACGACGACGACGACGACGACACGGCGCACGCAACCAAAAGGACGCGCGGTCGATCAATGACCGGAAAGAATCTATGAATGACATGCAGACGAGACCAGCAGTATCGGCTTGGCCACCAAAATCAGGCAGGATATGTATTGTTAATCTTTGCGAGGCAGACGAGCAGCAAATTGGACGGAATTTGTTCTAGTCCAAAATATTAAATCTGCTTGTAGTCATCTATTTTGCGCAGCTGCAGTAAGGAATAATTAATAGCATCTCTTGCAAGCAAGTAATTCTGGGATGACACACTATCTACGGCCGTGCTAATTTCAAATGTTTAATCACTGTTGCGGCAACTCTACTCTCGCCTCCTTCTCTCCTCTGTGAGAGGAACTAATTTACATTCGTTTGAAATGTCCTGGTTCATTCTGCATAGTCGTCCTGCCATTCTCACACGGAATCTATTTGGAGATCAATGGCTATGGACCATGGATTGATAAACTCTGCAAGCGGGAGACAGTCTCAGGAGGAAATCTCCATTATTATTGTTTGCATTCATTGCGTTGGAGAACGTGACCCGCCATCTTTTGTCATCCTAGAGATTCTATACATCGTAAAAAAGAACGAAACAAAAATAAAACTGCTCCATATGTGCGTGCATCCTTAAATCCGGGGCATCATAGTACAGATTTCCCGCGTATCTTCCACGCCCACTTCACACTCACTGCTGCTGTACAACTGGAGCATCGACCCCAAACCAGTTCCAACCTTGGTCGAGGTCGAGGTTTGGCTGGTTGAACGGGAAGGATCCGAATGGGAAACTTTGAGCGGCGATGTTGCCCATACCTCCGGTGCCGATATTGGTGTTGAAGTCGTGTATGGTGTTGGTATATGGACTTTGGGTCTGCTGTTGTGGCGTGAATACAGAGCTAGTTGTCGCGCTCGCGGAGGGGATGTCCATGGGGCCTTGAGAGGGGAATGACATAAAGCTATCGAAGGTGACGAATGGATCGTCTGTCTCGGGCCACGGTTGATCCAACCCGGGAGCTATGTAGTTAGTAGTGCTGTCGAAAAGTGGAGGGCGAGGCGCAGTTTGTTGGGTATCCAGCGTTGTGACTAGTGGTGAATGTTGCGTGCTACCGCAATAGTTAGAGGGAGGGGTGGGTAAGCCACTGTTGGGAACTCCGGCTGTGATGGTGGAGTTTATCGCATTTGATGCTTTTGAGACATATGTGCCTGGTTTGATCGGCACAAACTTTTTGCCCATGCCGATTGAAATCGTCCCGAAATATGGAATAGAAACCTGGCAGGTCTCCGTAACACATTCTCTCATCTCGCGTTCCGTGCAACCTTGCCGAACTTTGGCTAGCATTTCGAGAGCTTGAGCACTTTGAGCCGCGACCACACCACCAGCTTCCTTGGATGCATCCTTGAGGAGGTGTATGGTATGATCGATGAGATCTGAGTCTTTCTGGTCTTGCTCATGATCTGGTTGTGCAGCGCCAGTAGCGCGGTGCTGCTGCGAATAACCACACAGATTCAGGAGTAATATCATAGCTGCGGTGAAACTTTGAAAGTCGACCAACTTGCAGATGAAAGGGCCGACGGCGGTGTTGCTGCGGAGGGCGTCGTAAACCCTGATCATTTCCCGAGAAGCGTCTAGGGCAGTAGCATGAGAATACTGATAGCGCTTGTCGGTCGATGACCGAAGCATGAAAGGCATGTGCAGTAATAGTTTTGCTTGGTGATAGAAGAAATGAGCCTGTAGTCGATCGAAATGAACCTCTGGCGGTGTATTTGGGAACAGGTCCGTAGACCACCAACCCGGGTCCTGGGAGTTGTGTAATTCTTCCAGATCCTGATCCAGTCTCAAGGTGGCAGAATAGCCCATGGGAGTAATACTTTGATTTCTATCATTGATCTTGGTGACTACTGGAATCATCTTGGAAACGAAAATCTCACCCGTGTTGGCGTCAGATAGGTGCGCACCCGATACATAGGGAGCAACGAAGGCCTCAGATACGGAATATGGCAGGCCGAGAAGTAAGGCGAGATACCTATCTCCAAGAATGAGATGGCTCCAAAGGTTGACCTGGCGTTGATACTGCGCAGATGATTGATTGGGTTGAGCTGCTAAGCGATGAAATCCAAGCAGCTGGGAGAATGCGATGCCGCGGTGAAAGAGGAGCCAAGCACGCCGAGGACGACCCATATTCACATGATATTTGGCCTCAAGCATCATGCATTCAATTCCTTCGAGAGTGGCGGCAATTTCGTCGTCGGATGTTATCAGGCGGTCGACAGTGGCAATATATCTTTCCATGAGCTCAGCTGGCTCCTCCTTCATTTGCAAGATGGACCAGTCGAAATTCTCCGGCAACTGATGGACACCGATCGCTATACATAGCATGATTTTGGCCAGCTCAGCAGGTTTTTCCGACCGCAGAGAATGTGAGACAGACTCCTTGATGGTCTCACACCGACTGTCCGTAATTTCAGGGAACATCTTCCTCCATATAAGCCACCATTCGTGAGAGTATGCGAGAATGATGTCGAGATCATGTGGCGATGGCAGCAATTGATTGAGGGCTGTTATGAGGGCTTTCGACTTGTTGTATTGGGCTCGGGAGACCACAGGCTGACTTTCTTTTCTGGTGATTACTTCATTGTCAAAGAGGGTGAGGGCAGGAGCGTCGTCTCGGAGCCCGCCCGGAAGAAGAAGGGACTCTTCCAGTACAGCGTCAGCTCGTCGCAAGGAACTCTTCAGCGACTTCAGAACTTCAGCAGCTTGGGCATCGACCTGGGACTTTTCTTGCTCGGCGCCGGTGGACTTCTCATCGGCCCTCTCAGGTAGTCGATGCAGGACCTGTTTGACAAGATCTTCGAGTTGGGAGACGCGCTCCCTCAGAGAATATGAGGATTGCTCTGGATTACTTGTGGCATATGTCTGCACGTCTCCATGCTCTTGGTCAATGCATGTGGATCCTCTGGCATAACATTCGTTGCAGCAGGCCGGCCGCCCTGGTTCAAAAGTACACTTGATTTTGCGTCGTCGACACTCTAGACAGGATTTTGTGCCCTTTCGCATCTTTTTGCGCAGGGGACCTTGAGCATGGTCGGAATGGGCCGTTTGCGAGTCATTGTAGGGGGAGGTAGCACCACTTTCCGGTTGGGTCATGGTGTAAGACTGTTGAGGAGGATGGAATGGGACGGATTCCGAAGGCCGGAGAGCGCACGCAGGAGAATGATTGTGATCAAAATTGCAGGTCGCTATCGGTGAGTTTATCGGTTAATCAGTGGATAAGTCAGCCATGGAATGTGCACCGTGTAGAGAATCGAGATCGAGATAGACTGGCATGTTATTCAGGCGGGCGACCAGCGGGCAAAGGGCAGAGGGCAAACGGTGGCAGAAAAGAGAGTGCTGACTGATAGTCACGTGGAGGACAGGACTTGGTTGGTTGGGGGCCAGGGCGGTGGAATGCTTCCAGAACCTTCAAAAGTCCCCTGTCCAATGGCAAATGTACGGAGCACTACTGATAAGTATTTACTATCTGTACATACAGTACCGAGTACTCCCATCCACTCCGTCGATGGCAGATTTGTGCTCGGTACCGCGAGCACCACTGGAGCCATGGAAGTAAGAAGCCTCCGATGTCTCTGCAAGAGTGTATGTAAAACAGCTTGACTACCCATTTCGTAGCCCGCACATATGAGTCTTACTGATGATACATGAGCACGTAGTCCCTTTTAGTGTCGGTGACTTTCCTCCTCCCACGATCAATTACTCGTAATCCGCAAGCCATGTCTGCCTGATCTGATTATCCTCACCCGCCCAGAACAAGTACCTGGTAGAGTTCCTGGTATCCCGTGTGACAGTGCGTGGCAGTTTCGTCCGTCCGGCGCTTCGGCCGAACCCACGCAGGCGTCCGCTGACAAAGATTGGCGAGCCTGGCGCCTGCGCTAAGCCTCACTGAGTCGGACTAGGCCATATCTGGCTCTCTTTCCCTTTTCTGCCTTCCGGAAGAACCTCGACCCTGCTTCCGAGGTCGCGCCCACGTATCTCCCCAAAGTAGGCAAGTGCCGGCCGGGCACGGATTTTCCCCTTTTCTAAAATCCGTCAAATTGGTGGACCAAACCCCCATCCTGGCTTTACCAGTATTCTTTTCAATCGGATCACGGATTCCCACCCTAGCCGATCACATCTGAACCACTCATCTTGCACCATGGCCTTGGGTCCGTTCAGCCTTGTTGGCTGTTGAACAGATCTCTCTTGCACGTGCATATCGCCTACCATGGCCTCAGGTTTGGCCTTACCGTTACCCTCGCCAAAGGTAGGTTTTCCTTGCAAGTGCGGATACGCTATCGCTATCGCCGTGTTCTGGATGATTCACCTTTGAGAGCATCGATCCACCGTTGATCCACCACCGTCTCATTGCTCTGTCCACCCTTCGTCCGAACGCACTGGCTCACTGGTCTCTTTTCCTTGTTTCGTCTTGCCCTTTGTTGTGAGTCTGACTTCGTCCTGTTTGGCGCGCTTGGTGGAGAGAGACTAACGTTATATCTATTGGTGACAACCCGAGTACGAGGCTCAATATATATCTATCCTGTTTCTCTAATTTTTCGTCGTGTCTTCTGTTGGACGTGAAATCTTCTCTCCCTCAATCCACCCTTCTCTGTCCTCCGCTGCTGTCTGGTTATTCATCTCCCTATCGCCCACCATGACCACCAACGCGTCACACCAAACCTCAGCGGCGACTTCGCTTTCTGATCTCAACAAACCACCTATTGTGTCCAACGACAGCGAGAAAGATGTTCCGATTGACACAAAAGACTCAGCAGCTCAACCAGTTGACGTGGAGAAAGATGCCGATTCTGAGCTCAACCGTGAGCTCTCACGTATCAACACAGCCGACTATCCTTCAGCCTTCCCCTTAACAATGATTGTCGTTGCCCTCTCTGCCAGCATCTTTCTTGTCGCCCTTGACATGACTATTGTCGCTACTGCTATTCCCAAGATAACAGATCAGTTTCACTCCCTCGACCAGGTCGGATGGTACGGGTCTGCATTCTTTCTTACAGTTGGCTCGTTCCAAGCCACGTGGGGCAAGGTGTACAAATATTTTCCTCTCAAAACCTCATTTCTTGTCGGCATCTTCATCTTTGAGGTTGGGTCTTTGATTTGTGCAGTTGCCAATAATTCAACCACTCTTATCGTTGGACGAGCAATTGCTGGCATGGGCGGCGCTGGCATCGCCTCCGGTTCCTACACCATCATCGCCTTCTCTGCTCCGCCCGCCCAACGACCGGCTCTCACTGGCATTATGGGTGCGACATTTGGTATAGCATCGGTGATTGGCCCTCTCTTGGGCGGTGTCTTCACTGACCATCTGTCGTGGCGCTGGTGTTTCTATATAAATCTCCCTATCGGTGGAGTGGCATGTGCTATTATCATAGTTTTCTTCCACACTCCAAGGGCTGCGAAGCCTCAAACAGCAACTTGGAGGGAAAAGTTTTTACAGATGGACTTCCCTGGCACCTTCACCCTCATGGCAGCAATTATTTGTTATCTCCTTGCCATGCAATGGGGAGGTGCTACAAAACCCTGGTCGGATGGATCCGTCATCGCCACACTGGTCCTCTTTGGCGTTCTCCTCATCGCTTTCATCGTCATCGAATACTTCCAGGATGATCGTGCCCTCCTCCAAGGTCGCCTTTTGAAGGACCGTACCATCGGAGCTCAGTCCGCTTACGTTATGATGATCGCCGCGGGCTTCTTCGTACTTCTTTATTACCTCCCGATCTACTTTCAAGCTACGAAAAACGTCTCTGCTGCAAAATCAGGGATCAACAATCTTCCCCTGGTTTTCGGAGCAAGCCTTTTCACCGTCATCTGCGGTGTCTTGCTAACTGTATGGGGACAATATGTACCTGTCATGATCTTTGGCTCAGCTGTGGCCACGATTGGCTCTGGACTTATCTACACACTTGAGATTGAGAGCGGGAGCCCAAAATGGATTGGATATCAGGCTCTTGTCGGCATTGGCATCGGGCTGTGCTTTCAAATACCTGTGATCGTCGCCCAAGCCGTCGTCAAGCCCTCAGATCTATCTTCTGTCAGCGCTATTATCCTCTTCTTCCAAACAGTCGGAGGAGCTGTTTTCATCTCTGCCGCGCAAGCAGGGTTCGTGAACAAAACACTCAAAGCTCTTGCTGTCAAGGCCCCAGATATCAACCCTGGCCTGGTAGTCGCCACCGGTGCCACTGATTTAAGGAAGGTATTCACCGAGGAGCAAATACCGAGGATCTTATCTGCGTATATGGAAGGCTTGAAAGTTCCATTCGCGATGTGCATTGCCTTTGCAGGGGTGAGCTTCGTCATTGCCTTCGCACCAAGATGGGAAAGTATCAAGGGCAAGGTCAAACTGGATGGTGGAGCTTGAGCAGATCTTCAACATTAAATATTCTTCCAGTTGGTACTGGTGTGTTACTGTACCATCTTGTTCAACATGACATACCCTTTTCTCGCTGTCAGCATTCATGAGCAACATGACCTTACATATTTGGCGCATCATGGCTTGGCATTCTATTAATCATCGCTGCATTTCCAACCTGGAGTTTTCCTATTGTTGATGGTTTCTGGACAGATGCTCCCCCGACTTCACTTTGCATTTTATGGCTGGGATAGATTTCATACTTCTACTACACAAATATTGAACCCGTCGATACCCTTGTGCGGTGAACAAAGCTGCGAGAAATGATATATACGGACTTGCGTTATCGAGCGGCAGTCGATTACACAGATTTATTTGTGGCCACTCGATTGTACTATGAACGAGCTTCTCTTCTCAGGATAGGAAAGGACAATATAGAATAAAACCTCATTGAAAGTCGTGTTCTATCGTTCATCACTGATCTCTCATTTCCCATCTTGCCTTCTTCTCCTGATCTACTGTGACAAGGCTTCTTGCGCTGTCACGCTCACCAGCGGGCCAAACGTGCTGACCAGTGGCTTACTCGCCGGACAGGAGGGTTGTGAATCAAAACCTTCCGGAGGGCCACACTTAAAGTCTCCGTGCGATCACAGTAACCTTTCCGCGCAGCGGGAGTCGTGCGTCGGCTCTTCCATGACGTCTGCAATTTGCTTTCTTGGGTTAACAGATAGCGCGCGCCTCGAGCTACAGCTTCAACTTAAATGTCCATCCGGTAGCTGGTGGGCTACGGCTATAGAGCGGAACAGACGGACGAAGCCATTGATCCGGAGTCCTGTTTCATCGTCGACGCTCACCTCTCCCGAAACTGCCAAACGCCAATGGCCGCGCTCAAAACGACAACGCACCTCGTAATTACAGCGTGACTGGGCTTGGCCAGGAGCAGCCCGCATCCGCGTCGAGTCCGAGCGAGGATCCCACGGGTCAACTCGACGTCCCAAGTCCATTGTGACCGTGGGACGGCTCGCAGGCCTTCAGTACAAAGTCCAATAATGTCCAATGGGTAACTAAATCTTACGTATGTAGAACGAGCACCTAGCGATCTAGCTCATCACATGGAAGATCACAAATTATCTTTTGCTTCGGGGCTGGACTCCATACTCGTAAGCTTGGTCCCAAATCACCACGAAAACTGTACCTTCCACGCTCGGGCTTGGGAGGGGAATGCCAGTAAGGCTGGTAAGGCTGGGCAAATGACGTGATATGTCTGTCAGACGCGTCATTTGAAAGTGCTTGAGCCTTTTCCGAGTGTCGCGCCCCTGCCGCTGCTTTCTCGCCCCTTCGCATCGGCTGCGCAGTGTCGCTAGACGCACTGACTGTGCTTGAAACAGCAGGTGAACGGAACTATACAGCACTCACGAGAAAAGGCGCCCGTCGCAGATCTGGTATCGCCATGCTCAATTAGGTCTTGCGAGCACATGCGTGTTCACCTGGTACATGTGTATGTGCGAGAAGGCGATCGGATCAATGTAGTCGCAATAAAGAACCCGCCCCGAGCCAGCTATCTGCCTGGTTGATAGGTCCCAACACACTACAGCTAAAAGCCGGCATGCACACGCGGAGGCAAATGGGCCAGCAAGGATTTCACACAAGCCAGCAAGCCAGCAAGGATGTAAGCCAGCAAGCCACTCTAACGCAAAAGGCCAGTAAGCCAAAAGGGACATAAGCCAGCGAGCACATCACCCATCAAGCGGACAAGCCAAAAAGTCAGTAAGTAAGTCACCAAAGCAGTAAAGCTGTAAGAAAGCCAACAGCGAAACAAACTATCTCGGGCTAGTGGGTAATGCTCAAGGCAGAAAGGATGTGTTGTGACACACAGATTGATATTGTATTTCGAGACCAACTAGTCGAAGCTCTTTCGTGGCAATCATTCGGCTCGAAGGGCCTTTCTTTACAGCTTGCGCTTTCATAAAATTCTCTTTTGATTCTGAGGGCCTGGTATTTGTTTTCTGTGTGCATGCATGCACTCCCAATTCATCACATACTCACAGGGAAAAGCCCACCATGGATCTTCCTTTCCCACGACGCTGCGGGAAAAAACTATGTCGACATGAATGCCTGCCAGGTGTAGTAAACTAGCGTGGAAATCAAGCATCGACCCCATTTCTGGGTTGTAATTGGGCATCGCTGGACACCCCTACAGGAAAGCTCGTCGACTGTACTCGTCCCTTGTGGTTTGAACGATTCATTTTTTTCCGATTCTAGTTCCCATTCATCAATGTAAAGCGACAGTATCCTCACCATCCGTGATGCAGCCATGACTGGCATCAGAGACGAGCCTGGCGTATTTCGCAAGTGTGCCTCTTGTGGCACGGGGGGCGGGTCGATTTGCCTCCCATTGTTCGCGCCTGGTAGCGAGGGTATCCTCGTGTACATTCAAGTCGAGGACTCTCTTCTCCGCATCGATGATGATTTCATCACCATCTCGAACCAAGCCGATGGGTCCACCTTCCATGGCCTCAGGGACGATGTGGCCGATGAGGAAGCCGTGCGAACCACCACTGAAACGGCCGTCCGTGATGAGTGCAACGTCCTTGCCGAGGCCTGCGCCCATGATCGCCGAGCTGGGTTTCAGCATCTCGGGCATACCGGGACCGCCCTTAGGGCCTTCGTACCGGATCACTACCACAGTCTTTTCACCTTTCTTGATCTCACCGCGTTCTAGCGCTTCGATGAAGAGGTCTTCCGCGTCGTAGACTTTGGCTTTGCCGGTGAATCGTAGACCCTCCTTTCCTGTGATCTTGCCTACGGAACCGCCAGGTGCGAGTGAGCCTCGAAGGATCTGAATGTGGCCGGTAGGCTTGATTGGTTGAGAGAACGGTTTGATGATGGTCTGATCTGAAGGGAAGTCGGCTGCAGACTCGACGTTCTTCTTGAGGGTCTCGCCAGTGACGGTCCTGTGCTCACCCTTTACAACGCCTTCCTTGATGAGGAACTTCAGCAAGGTTGGGATTCCGCCGATAGTATGAAGATCATTGAAGACGTATTTTCCGCTAGGTTTCAAATCCGAGAGGAATGGCGTCCGGTCGGATACAGCTTGGAAGTCGTCAATTGTAAGCTTAATACCCACTGCGTCGGCCATGGCGATGAGATGCAGTACCGCGTTGGTGGAACCCCCGGTAATCATAACGAGTACCATTGCGTCTTCAAATGCCTGGCGAGTCATTATATCACGAGGCCGCAGATCGAGTTTGAGGAGATTCTTAATCGCGCCTCCAGCAGCCAGACACTCGAGTTGTTTAGCTCGTGACTCGGCGGGGTTAGACGCTGAGCCCGGTAACGTCATACCGAGGGTCTCGATGGCTGAAGCCATAGTGTTAGCGGTATACATACCACCGCAAGCGCCGCCACCTGGGCACGCATGGCGGATAATGTCAAAACGCTGCTCCTCATTGATTTCTCCAGTAATGAATTGACCGTACGCTTGGAATGCAGAAACAATATCGATATCTGCGTTGTTCTGAGTTGATGCACAGCCGGGAGCGATGGAGCCGCCGTAGACCATGATCGAGGGACGGTTGACACGACCAATGGCCATCATCACGCCAGGCATATTCTTGTCACATCCTGGCAAGGAGATGTTGGCATCATACCATTGACCCTGCATGACAGTCTCTATCGAGTCCGCGATGACCTCCCGAGACTGTAGACTATAACGCATGCCGGTGGTACCCATGGAAATGCCATCCGAGACACCAATAGTGTTGAATTGCATAGGAGCGAGTCCTGCATCCGCAACACCCTTCTTCACAATATTGGACAGGTCGAGCAGATGCATGTTGCAGGGATTTCCTGACCACCACACCGATGAGATTCCGACCTGTGCTTTATTCATGTCACCTTCGTTAAGGCCTGTGGCATACAACATGGCTTGTGAGGCACCCTGGGATTTTGGCTGGGTGATTTTCCTCGAGACTTTGTTGAAGCCCGAGTCATCTGAGGAGGAGTCATTGCGGATGCAGCACGAGGATGAGAAGGTCCGACAGCTGGAGGAAACGTCAGTACAGATGGGAAGAGAGACGGAGGAGTCATATGCAATCATACGCTGTCTTGTTGTCAAAGAATTGTGTCTTTGCCTGCCGCAGACGCAGGCTCCGTAAGGCAGCTGATGGTCTCATGGTGAAAGCGCCAGCAGTAGCTGAATGATACCGATGAGTATCTTTCGAAGCAATGAAGTACCACCTTCCTCCTCAGCGCCGTCTTCCTACTTCTTTCAAATATATGGACGCGGAGTCGTATGCGGTATGCGTGAAGAGTTGATCTTCCAGTAAGAAAAAAGTCGGGGAAGTTGATGGCGGCCACCAATCAGATGCTAGGCAATTAAGCTTAAATGGGGAAGCTCCGGGGAGGAAGTCGCGACTCCGGAATATACACACATATACAGTATATCAGTACGAAAATGCCCAGACACCTCTCAAAGAGTCGTAACATACGGTATTCTTGCCGTCACTACTCACCATTCAAGAACCAGCACCGGGTACCCAGCGAGGTACCAAAGTTACAGCAACTAGTATTAAAGATGCATTTATTGTCATGATCAAATATGATACACTATGCGTACATTTGATTCTATCACTGCCTGATACGTACCGAGGCGCCCGAGTCTATCCCTTGCTATTCAGACACGTCCAAAAAAGGGTATTCAAGCAAAGCAAAAGTCATATTTAAAACCACCGGTCGCCTTTGTTGTCCCATTTGTTCGTTTCGTTTAGTATCACAGAGATTCCTCCTCCACCCACCTAAGACCGCCGTCTACCTGGATTCCATCTCGAACCCAGATCATTTCACGAATTTCATTCATAGGTTTGCGTCTTGTGTTCCGTTTCAGCAGCCCATCGACACACATCCTGGCACCTTCGAATTCTTGGCCTTTCTCACTGTCCCAATCGCCGTCTTCATCTCCATATTTGACCCATGCCCATTCACAGCGTGCTATCCGATGTGGCGTTCGTGCTCGTAGGACTGCAGGGTCGCCTCGAGCTCCGGGTAAAGGGTCAAATGGTAATCGTCCCTCCATCAGCGCGTATAAAAGTACACCCAATGCCCACGCATCGGTCTGTCGTCCATCGTATGGTTGGCCCATCAGGATCTCTGGAGCCGCATAATCCTCACTTCCACATCGCGTACTGAGAAGCGGACTCTCGGGCGGTTCGGGGATCCGTCGCGAAAGTCCGAGGTCAGTCAAGGTCACCACCGCTCTGTCCAGCTTCTGCCAATCAGATACATCTGGATGCACCCGAACTGGAATGTTCAGTAAAACGTCTGAGACTGAGTCAGCAAAGCCCAAGCCCATAGACGCACAGCACAAAACCTACTCTCCAGCTTGATATCCCTATGAACGATGAACTTTTGGTGCAAGTAACGGACCGCGGAAACCAACTCTGCGAATATTCTTCTGACCAGTGATGGGACCAACACATCACGATTCTTACTCGCAACTTCAAACAGGTCATTTCCAGGACAATAGTTCATCACTAAAAGCGCCCGTAGATTTCCGTCATTGCCGAATGCCTTCAAATGCACAAGTGATGGATGCTGGACAGCTTTCAAAAGGTCCACTTCACGCTTGAGTCCAATCTCTATTCTCTCTGCATCGGCACCGCCCGCTGGCCCGTGTTCCACCACTTTGACAGCCACTAATCGCCTCGACCTTGCTCGAACACCCGCCATATTGATACTGTCTTGACGGTAGTCTACACTATCCTTGCGGTCGCCGACCTGTCGAACAGCTAGATAAACTTTGCTAAAAGTGCCTTTGCCTAGCAATCGTATTGCTTCGTACGATCGAGGCTCGCCCGTGTTGATGCTCTTCGCATGAAACACCTCAAGTCGGGGCCGCTTGGCCAGAGGTTCCTCGTCGTGGCTGATCTGCATTTCCTGGTTCTCTGGGATCCTTGGTGGACTTGTAGAGGCTGCTGAGGCTTCAACGACGCCTCGTTGAACACCTAAGTATTCTTCACGGAGCATGGGCGGAGATTTATTTTTGTCTGGTGAACTCACAGATGTAGACACGGCAATGTTCCGTGGCTTTGGGGAAACCAGGGTTTCGGGCACATAATCACTTACACTTCGAGTACGCGGGTCGTCGAGGCTGCTTTCTTGCCCATCGGATGTGCTTGGCCTAGAAGCAGGCTGCAGTCCGGGATAACCCTTGCGACGTGGAGATGTAGGAGATAGATTGGATGTCGGGTATGCTGGAGGAGGCATATCTTTGATCGATGAGACCGAGGAAGCACGTGATCGGTTTCTTGACAATGCCTTCCACGACTCGAACGCAGCCATGGTTGGGGATGGTAATGGAGTGATGTCTAGCATGGCAGCGATTTGAGGAGAAGAAATGACAGTGCCAGGGGAGACGGAACCGGCCGAGGAGTGTAACAAGTTTCTCACACTCGGGGCCCGTCGTGGCAGACTGGATGCCGAAGTACTTGATCGCAGACGTGATTCCGACTCAACGGAATAGGTGGACCCGGATCTTCTTGGACCAGCAACGTCTGTTCGAATGTGCAGGCCGCTGAGGCTATGTAACGGGTCATGTTGGTGGATGCTGAGTCCGTGTCCCGCCGCGGGAGAGACATTGATGTGTGAATTTTGCTGGAATGCCTGGTTGTTTGCTTGAAAGGCTTTGATATTCTGCTCAGTCAAGGCTTGGTCGATAGGATTGACTGTGTTCGTTTGTACAGGAGGAGTCAATAGAAACTTCTCGTCCGTCCATGAGTTTGATTGGCTGGAGCCAGCTGTTTGTGAAGCACCCGATCCATTCTCCAAGGGGTGATTGCGGCGAGGGGAGGTCTGGCCAGGAAATGAGGTAGTGGTCGAGCGCGGTGGCCGAGAGTCGGTCATGTTGTTATCGATGATGAGCAGGAAAGTAAGTGGGCTTTAGACCCTCGGATGACGGTTTTTTGGTCTGCTGACGACCGCATGAGAGGATGCCGGTTCGGAGCCCAAGATCACAGAGCTTCATCACATATGGCCCCGACACAACTAGGGAAGGGATAGATTGTTATTGTGAGATGGGCATGGCTTTGGAGCGCCAACAGGGTTGCGCGTTCGTTGAGATGAGGGAGGTCGCTGCTGATGAGATGCAGGCACTGGAAGCAGTCTCGTAAGGAACGGCTTCGTCGTCTCGAGAAGAAGCGGCCAACAAAGGAAGGGGAGGCCGGCCGCAGGCAGTTCGAGGATCCAAAGTTGAAGGTGGGATGAAACACGAAAGCGAGAGGTGGAAAAAAGGCAGGTGGGAAAGTAAGTTGGCCAATCAGAGGTGCAGAAGCAGCCAGGCACACTGCAGATGATGGCAGATTGGATTTGGGAGGCTGGACGCGTGGATTTAGTTCCGGGAGAAATGCCACGACATGACGTTGAGGATGCATCCTGCTGAGAGAACGGATGCTCCGTCCTCAATATGTGTGAGTTTATGGACAGGCATAACAGATGAACAGCCGATACAGTGAGATGCAGGAGGAGTTGGTCGGTGTCTGCCGGATGGTGCTGTGCGAGATCCCTGGAGATGGCTGCACGAGCGACTTTACCTCAGAAATACGGGGAAATACCGTCTTCGGTATTGTCACTGTCAGTCATTAGTGTCGACCATCACCCCGTTTCAAGACCATCTGGGGCGCGTATCTAGGCGAACCCCCGCTCTTGTTGTGAGGAAGGATCGAGGTCGTGGTTATGGTCTGAACAGAGTTTCAGATTCTGTCAGACACAAACTTTAGCTCCCCGCACCCAAACCAACTCGTGCTTGGGGCACCTAAACATCCGCCGAAGGCACCCGAACGGTGCGAAGGGTCCAAGGGAGGGATTAGTCAGCAGCCCCGGGGACTACTCTTCGATTACAGAGTATGTACAGAGTACTTGTGTACATCTTAAGTGTTTCTTCGTCCCCCCAACACAATGTGAAAGGCCAGTAAGCCTCGGTAACTCGGCCCCTCAACACTTGATATTCAACAGCTATGGTGTATTAGCATTGATTGTTTGATTGTGATTTCTCCTAATACCTCTCCACAGATGTAGAAGGGAGTAGACAGCCAGGTACTCGGCTGACGTACGTGACTCTTACACATGGCATCACGTGTTTGGGCCATGTGACTTGGACGGACTACTCCGCCACATACTATAGTACAGGAAGTATTTGGGCTCTAGGCGGCACCACATGTGACGCCTCTGAAAACCAGGCATATGCGAAACAGAGCCCACAATATGGAACTCTATTAGAAATAAAATGCAGGCTAAAAAATGGCGTTTATCAATTGCGGTGGACGAGACAGAGCAGAGATCCAGAAGAGCAGCTAGGCAACGAACTGCTACTAATAAAAACCAACGCTTGGCCTCCAGTTAGCTGTGCTGGAACTTCCCCTCCCTCCACTAAACTCTCCATATAAAATGCCGACAGAGTTACAAGTACCCATTGCCCGGTCAGGTACGGGGTACTGATGTACTGATGCCAGCCCAGTAGTAAGCGAGGCAACCTAGTTCCTTGACTAGACTTCCAAACTATCAAATAGCCCAAGAAACCCACAGTTTCTGCCATGGATGCGAATTGCCGATCTGCCACATTTTCCCCTCCTCTCTGTGGCTTACTTGAGAAATGCCATGTCGTGGCTTCCCTCCACTTCACCACTGGTTCCGCCCTCAGGATTGACCGTGTCACTAGCAAACAAGTCATACAAAAGGCAGAACCAGAGATGCGGAAAGCTAAATAAATAGCAGGCGGGAGTCGAACGCCGCGAGTTCCTATCAAATGCACGCACCGGGGGAAAGAAAAGAAAGCGAAATGTTTTCCCCAACAGACCCATATTGCCCTGTCCAGCCAAACTAACCCAACCGCTAGCCTCGTAAACCCTGAACCCGCCCAGCGCCCTGGCGGCTTAATCTCGGATAGCATGGCATTTTAACCTTCCGCCAATACAATAGAAAATACAGTAGTTCGTAGAAAACACAGGGCCTGTCTAGCTGCCATTTTCGCCAACTAACTAGAGTGAAATCTAGCCCAGCACTACTGGCCTGGTGCTAACCTACCGTGAGAGGTTCGTTCGCTTTTAGCAATCGACGCCGATAGCACGTAATCGGTTGCGGGCCGCTATTGTCGCGGCGTCTTATGTCGGCTCAGCCAGAGGTCCATGTCATGAAAGTATAACTCCGGGTCGGTCATAGTTCATACGTACCATCGATAACCGGCTCGTCTACTTCCACCACATCGATGATGTCCGAATACAGAGAAGGCAGCACCGTTCCCACGTCCAACCCAGCTGGATCCCTTTCCAATGACCTGTGTCGCCAATCAGTATATTCTCTGAATTTGGAGGTTGCTAGCAGTGTGTTTGCTCACTCGTTCATAGCGATGATGTTCACTCGGATTCGGTATGATCCTGGCTTGGTGATGGCCAGTTCTCGAAATTTCGCGTAGGCAAAAGTGACGTGGTCACTGCCCTCTTGTTCTTGGTGGACTAAGTGGATCGAATCCGCCCTTTTGCCACGCAGAAGGTCGCTCTGAGGCGGATCCAGAGTTTGTTGCATGTCGGCCGATGTGAGCGACACAAACGCCCAGACCCCGCTCATGTCGCGGAAGACTGTTGATGATGTCCCGCCGTTGGCTCTTTTCTTTCCATCGCCGGTGCTGAATGTCACAACCAGCGGTTGTCGGAGTACAACTCCAACCCCAACCCTTGACGGTGGTGCGATTGCGAGCTCCATCTTTGCCGTGCTGGCGAACTTCGACCTCAAATGGCAAGAACTGCAGTGGTCGGGACTTCAACACCGACAGCGAAGAGGGACCGACTGGCATGTAGTCCAACAGGATAACAGATATGTTGTTCAGATACCGCCGGGATTACTCCCTCCTAAATACGATAGTTAGTCGGTCACTTCCCCAGCTTTGGAGGAGCTTCCTCCCACCACTCCCAGTATGAGGGCCTGCCGCGAGGCTCTTCGTGCGGCCACAAGATACTCCACTTTGGGGGGTGCAATGGCTAGACGGGGAAGGCTGGAGCCCTCCTGAACAATGTTATAGGACTTCTCAGCTCTTGAGGACAAGGCTTGACGCATTGTACTTCTGCAACCGACAGGGCAGCTGGAATTTCGGTGTGTATGCAGAGATAGAGTCGTGTTTGCGAAGAACATTGATGCAATAGGGGTCGGCATCCGATGTTTGCGGACAGTCTTTTGGCTCACTTGTTTTGCGCGTTCGTCCACTTTTTCAGACCATGATGGTGGCCTCGAGTCAATAAAGATGGAATGTAGCAATGTGAGGGCGCATGGCCAGCACTCTGTGCAGACCTACAAGTGATGTACAGTTCTTCAAATACACGACCTATCAGAAATTCTAGGAGAGACACTATGCAGAAGGACCGGCAAGGGGCATGTGGTGAAGAGACTAATGCGATTGCGGAGTCAACAGCCATGCCCGTCGGTAACGAGCCACCACTTAGACTGGTCCCGGTTTCAGATCAACTGATTTCTTGCCAAGGGGCCGCCTCTGTTCACCTCACATGCCACTATCACGGAGAGGGCGGGAGGGGTGCTAGGTGGAGGGTCAATGACGAGAACGAACATGGATAATATCCGCGTACGCCACAGAGACATACGGGACCCTGACGGGGATGAATGGAGGAAAGGACATTTAGCGGGTTCGCAATGCAATGTTTCTTAGTATAGGGAAACGTCAAAGTAGACGTGGGGGAAGCCAATGCATGGTTATGCTTACTCGCCTTCTTCTCCCATCTGCTCGTTATTCAGTCGAGAGTTGACATACTGTAGAATGTCAGTGCTCGGCAAATCCTGGCGATCTTCAAGCGAGAAAGTTTCGCAGTAAACAGGGTTGTGCTCGGGAGGAGGGTCATAGGCGGCTCTGAAGCCTCGCTCTTCATGGGCTCCCGGGCCCAGGACCCATGGAACGGAAACAACACAACCTCGCCTCACAGATTGCCACCGACCTAGGACGAGAAGGCCAAGCGAGGCTTGCATGGCAATGAGATATAATTCTATCTTCCTCGACAAAGCTACCTTTCAGTCACACCACCTAGGATTTGACATTTCTGGCATCCTGGAAATCGGATTGTTGCGATCCATGGCGCTGGAACTCGGTGATGACTTGACAGGTCGATCTGGCAGGCGGGCTGCGGTAGCGAGCTGGATCTGGTGTAACACCATATCCAACTGTATAGGATAGATACTCGCTCTCTGACACGGTGGCTGCTCAATTGGGTGACACACAGAGCGATGCTGTGGGCTCGGCAGAGAACTGGAGACGGTACTCCGGACAGCATGCAAGGGGGTTTTAGATGAGGAGGGTCACCCTGCCGAGTCAGAGGCGAGGCAGCCCTGGATGGGAACCGGGAGTTCTTGGATTTGAACACGGCAGGTCCTTCCATACCTCGCCCGTGATCAGCGGATCCGCAAGAGCACATCTCACCTCCGGGATGTGCTCTTGACAGCTTGATTATGCACGCAGTCCGCAGTTGGATCGCACATACCCAGTAACGAGAGCCACAGGAAACTTGAGGTGAGGCTCCAAGTGAGGATCCCTGGCGCCCACGACGACGAAAGGCACAAATGGGGGCTCACACTGGCCGCCCACCCACGATTGGAAGGCCGGCCAGACTAGATACCAGTTGACAAAGTCTCCCAAAAGGCGAAACGCCACATCTCCAAGCAGGTTCTCGCAGCTTTAAGAGGAGACGTGTCTAGGATGGCCAACGAGGGAGCGCGAACCGCCCGAGCAGCCAGGTTGAGGCATACGCCTGCTGATCCTGACGAGATTGATGCCTAACCGAGTCGCCAACTAGTAAACTTCGAGCTCTAGCGTTCGGGTAAGGAGATGCCCCGGCGACCGTTGATATTGGCACTGGGAGTGAAGAAACCATACTTCCACTCCCCTCAAACAGATCGCGATCTCTCCGGGATAGCAAAGGTCTATGGCCCGACGGTGGTTGCATCTTCCTCTCATTCTTATCTTGATTAAGGTTCTTCCAACTTCGGTCTGCTGGAACGAGACGCGAGTGGGGCAGCGGTTTCTCTGGACCCCTTTCTGTCTCTGAATACGAGGTCCCTGCACAGCTGGGTGACCGTGTACTCCGTACGGAGGACTGTAGAAGAAATCATCGTGGAGGCATCCTGAGGCTAGATCCCCCCATTCTTTAGGTTGCTGTACCATCTTGAATGTGGCCCAGGGCAGCAGCTCTGACCGAGACTGTTTGGTTGCCAGCAGCTGACGAGTAGCTATCCATACCACGAGAGAACGCCATCTGGCCTTTCGCCAATCATTCCCTACATGGTCCGTGTTCAAGGGTTGCAAATGTCTTGCACACCATGTCTCTCAAAAGGGTCTCACACCCCGACAGATGTGTTCAACGATCAACTTAATGGCAACTGCTCAGAGGCCGGCCGGTACAACTTTATTTGTCAAGAAGACCCCCGAACTGATTTACAAGACGATCGATAGGCTGGTCCCCAAAAGGAAAGGCTACAGCTTCAGTCTTCCGTACATCGTGATTGCTCCGCCGCATATTCTCGTGGACATTGTCCGTGCAGGAGATCAAAGGGGAGGTGGCGTCTGAAGCCGACCCTGGCTTATGCTCTAGACTGACGAGTACTTAGCGAGTCCAAAGGCCCAGCCCTATATGAATGCCGCTGGAAATCGCATTGTCTGTGATGGTCTAGCGAGTAGTCCATCATTCTTTAAGATAATTTCTACATAACGGTGGGTCGATCGGTGCCAATTCTCTTCAAATATCAAACATCAGACACCAAGAGCCTTCTTCTGGGGCTAGATAGACAAGGACATTTCCTTCATGTTGTATCTGCAAGGGTGTCCGTGTCCTCTAGCTTGACAAGGGAAGGACTTGGGCACGAGTCCGAACTCCGGATAAAGGTCCCTTGCTGTCCCTATTCGAAGGCGTTTGGATCCGGTCCATTCACAACCGGCAACCCCTTTTCCGGATCATGACCCAATAGAAAAACGCACGACGGCCTTCTTTTCAGAAAATTCTGGGATCCTTGGCTACCCCGGCTCCGCACTCCCGTCACACAACGGTGTGCCTGGGCATCGGAATAGAGGGCCCCCAAGGCGACAAGCTGCGCGTTTTCATGCATAATGCAATGCACCCACGAACTGCTGTACCTTTGGGGGAGATAAAATCCAGAATAGTGGCTATTGGGGTCTGAGCTCTGGGTATGCAAGAGGAACTGTCCGCAGCTCAAACCCGCCCGATCGCACATTGTGAGCAAGCATGGCTCCTATGCGCCTCACCGCGTGCTTCTCATTGCAGCTACTGGACAGACACATGAAGATCTCCACCTCTCTGCCAGGCCCACATCCTAAAACCTGCGTCTCCATCGCCAAGGGGAAGATTCGCGCCCATCATCCTGCAGCCTGGTTTTGATAAACAAACTATGGTCAGCTACGTACGTGTCAACCATCACCATTGCACTGTTCGCTTGATTGGCAGGGTCCATCCGACGGAGTTCTTCCGTCAAGGTATTAGTGTGATATGCGGACTGACTCAGACATCCATTCTTTTGCCAACTTTCCCTGCTTGGTCAAGTCGGTGGCTTCCATCCGACCGGTTTCTGGTCATAGTGTGACAAAGATGACCTGTCATATCCCGACCATTCTCCGAATCCAGACAGGTCCTGTTTCAATTTGAGTCTTTACCAGCCAGCGCCGGCATACGGGAGGGTCGCCTTGCGCGGCGCGCCACACCAGTCGATACCACTAATGTACTATGAGTAGATCCATAAACCTGAACCTCTCGAACCTCAAAGGACCTCCTGAACTCATCATTTGGACATTTGAACGTTGCATTTGATCTCATACCCAGCGTCCAGAAGCCGATATTACCTCCGGCATATGGCAGCCCCAGGCAGAAACCCTGAGATCAGCCCGCCCCCACGCTCAACTGTGACAGAATCGAACAAGGGGCGCCTGTCCGCATACGAGGCACTCGGCATCGCTAGATCGAAAAGGCTTCCACGCGTCTCCCGGAGAGGTGCTTCGTACAATCCGCACCAAGTGAGTACATTGACACATCAGACAAAGACAGCAATTGATTTGTATTTTCACTCTTCCGGATCTCGTGTCTCGTGTCAAGGCTGTCACAAACGCCTTGCGCCGGATGAGACTGCTGGGTGCGGATTTACGTCAATCAATTCTCAACGTCGAATGAGGGCGAGGCTTGACATTTTGGTGAAGGAGGACTGAGCTGTTTCCAGGTGCTTGACCCAGCTGTCATCCAGCTCCACAAAATAATTACCACTTAGACCGAAACCGAAATGTACGGAGTACCTCATACTCCGAGTCACTTTAGCACATTGTGGGTCTCGTCTTTTAGGTTTGTGAAGAAATCGGCTATTATCACTGTGGGGTACTGGACCTACGAGTACAGAGTAGAGAGACTTGAGGGCTCAAGGTTTGATACGAGTATTCAACCATCCTATTACTACCTGATACATATTGAAAGCCCTTCGAAGCGAGGTTCCTCAAGAAGAGCACGCCTTTTATTCACACCGCCCGCAATCCCCGTTACTGGTTCCAGATTCTGGGCATGGATGAGCCTGATAGTCTGCTGATGGGTCATTTGATTCCAGGAGCCATACATCCTCCTTGATTCGACCACCGAGGCGAAGGCACTCCGGTCGGTCATCCGTTTACCGAGTAATGACTCCCGTCAGAGTTCCGCTTTTATCTGGTAAGCATGATTAGCCTTACGTGCAACAAGGACCAGATCACAAATGATATTCGTATGCCCTTTGGCGCCTGCCTGTTTCCTCGTTTGGGCCATTGCTAATTTTCAAAACTCACTCACTGATGGAACTAATTCAAACAGGCGAATCGGTGTTATTTTACTGCTCAGATGGAGGGTCTCCTTGTTTCTTTTGCCTTTTCCCTGACAGGGGTTGGCGGCCGATCAGGGATAAGGATGTTCAGGGAAGAGTTCAGTCAATTCCCATCACTGATCCTCCATTCTCAGATTAATCCAGCGTCTGTGGGCAACTCCCGAACAGCTCAAGCAATGCCCAGCGAAGATGACCAGCTCAGTGCAATAGGCGAGCCGCGTTATGGCATTGCTTTGCTCTATCAATGAGTTCGTGACGTTCAAGTATATGAACCTTTCTTTGCACTGGTAGGTAACGCACAGAGGCCCAACTTATTCGATTACAGTACCTACACGGTGTCTTCACCGCTCAACAAGTGTGAAGTGGTGCACATGAAACTGATGGCTATTCAGTCCAGCAACCTCTATACTTCCATATTGCTTGCGCCTTCGAGGATAAGTGCACTTTTACCGCACTTTGGTCATACTATGCTTGTCACTGGGAAAGACCAAAGGGTATTGTTCTGCTCTTCAGCAGTTTCACTTCGCATGCAATGACAGGAGACTGTACTCAAACGAGCAAATGCCAAAGAGCGGATCGCGACCTCATGGCCTCTTCCCTCCTGACCACTGACATCGCCGCAAACATACCCAACCGCCACACTGGATCACTTTTTCATATTCTCCACTCCCCTGATATCCCACCAAGCACTATTGGTCGGCATTCCAGGGCACCAAAGCTATTCTATGATTAATGCTGACCAAGGCTACTTATTCGTGAACAAGGTAGGTGCTTCACACGGCTGCCGCAGCGCTTAAGGCCGAACTCAACAAGCGAGCACCCCGCAGGATTGCATGGCTTTAAAGTCTCAACGCTTATGTAAAGAATCTCCGTCTCCGAGAAACGCCCAGCATCTAAAATCTACGAGCAGATTGCTGATAATTCCGGTGGATCGTGTGTTGCTCATGCTCCCTGACCCACATTTCCAGAGGAGTGACGGGGAGCCAATGGGAGTGCGTTGAGTGCAACCAAGATGCCGATAATGCTGCCTACCCAGTTAGGTGATCTGGTATAGCAATAATACGCCTCTTCAGGCCAAGTACCTGACTTGTTTACTACATAGGTATAGTAACGAGTCAAATAGTAGCGAGTTGACACATCGGTTACTTACTACTCACCAAACCCGTTGTTCCAGATTGCCGGGGTACGTCAGGGTGGCAAGGTGATGGGTCCCGCTGGAGGGCCCAAGTCCCATGTTCGAGTAGGTCATCTCGACACGTCGTTTGTTTTGTTCATTAAGCTTTACCCTTACTTTACACTTCTGCATGAACACATAGATCCATCCTGGGACGCTCGTTTCATGCATTTAAAACCACTTCGCTGAGACTGCGAGAGTCGGAGACAACGATAAGAAATCATAGACCAAATGGCGGCAGAAAGACACAGGTGGCCCGGCCCACATCTCTTTCGACAGATATCTTTGCTCCCGCTCAAACACCGGATCTGTAGACTTGACTTCCACCGTTCCTCAACCTAACAGTCTCGCGACGCTGCAAGACATGCAGGGCCCTCGCGAGAGCTGCTTCGCTGTATCCACGTCCCTGGACGAACTCCCTTCGCAGGGTGGCGAGACTGGTGCTCCAGCCGATGGGGAGGCGTCGGCGCAATTCTTCCTCGACCTTGGAGACTTCGTCCATGAGCTCGCGGTTGCTTCCCATGCCGCCAGCGCTCTCGCCCTGCGCAACGGCATCCATAGTGGACGCAAGGAAGAGTCGGATCGCTTCGTCCACGTGCTGTTCCTCAGCTACTGGCGAGAGTGTGAGTTTTGCGAGAGATTCGGAGATTCGGATGATTGCTTCCAGTTGTCGGACTGTGATGGGGATCGAGGACCGAGAATTGCTGTTGCGTTCCGACTGCGCTACTCGGTTGCGGATTGATACGAAGTGACTGGAGAGCTTCTCTGAAGCAGCGGCTGAGAGACGCGGCGCACATCGTCTAGCAATCCAGCTGTTAGCATGAATGGTTCACATCGTTTATACAAATCCTCAAATATTACAGTCACGACTTACGATTTGCAGAACCTGACGTATCGTTTCATCTTATCCACGGGGATCTCTGCTTCGGCTTGCTCTTCCACGCCACGATTGCCCATATGAATGCTCATGACGTGCTTTGCAATACGCTCGTCACGATTTCTGTCATGATCATCTCTGACGATGAAGATCATGTCAAATCTTGACAGAATGGTTGTTTGAAAATCTATGTTTTCTCCAGGTGATTTGAGATCATCATAGCGACCAAAGATAGGATTGGCGGCCGCGAGTACTGATGTTCGTGCGTTTAGAATAGTGGTAATACCTGCCTTTGCGATTGAGATTGTCTGCTGTTCCATGGCTTCATGGATGGCCACTCGGTCTTCGTCACGCATCTTGTCAAACTCATCGATACAAACGACGCCGCCATCAGCCAGAACCATAGCACCGCCTTCAAGGTAGAATTCTCGTGTCTGGGTGTCCCTCTGTACGGACGCGGTCAAGCCTGCTGCAGAAGAGCCTTTGCCAGACGTATATATTGCAATGGGAGCAACTTTCTCGACAAATTTCAACAATTGCGACTTGGCCGTTCCTGGGTCACCCAGCAGCAGGACGTTAATGTCACCTCGTAGCTTCATCCCATCAGGAAGCTGCTTCTTCGAGCCTCCCATGAGTAGGCACGCGATCGCTTTCTTGATGTCCGCATTTCCGTAAATCGACGGGGCTATGCACCGGGCAAAGCGCTCGTAAAGATCGGGCAGCCGGGACATTTCTTCGAATTCTTGAATCTCCTCTTCTGAGAAATGACTCGACCCAAGGCTAGTATGGTCCGCGTCCGCAGTAATCCCGACAGCGCGTAGATATGGATTCCGGATTGCAACTGCACTATCTTTCTTGGCCTTATTTGCCTGATAGATAGAAAATACACCCATCACAGTACATCGTGAGCCAGGGATAACCCGATTTGTAAGGTATCGGTCCGCCGAAATGAGAATATGACGCGGCAACTCTCCGACTGGTACTTGATCAGGAGCTTCTTGTAACTTCAGGATTTGTTGATCAATAAATTGAGAGCTCTCATGAACAACGAAATAAGGATCCATGGGGCACGCCTCAACATCTTCGCCCGGAACTTTTGTTCTGCCACACAGTCGCGGTAATGTAATGCCAGAGAAGCCACCTTCGATAGCCAACTTCTGGACATGCTCACAACTTCGACACTGTATATGTAAGAGAGTCGCTTTGGAGGAGAGAGTGGATGCACCGATGACGATGCCGGGGATCCGCACAAGATGAGACACATTCGTCGCATTGAGGTCTCGGATGGAGATATGTGAAACTGATGAGTGGAGGAGTAGTTGGTGTTGTGGGAGAGAAACGTTCGGGTCGTGTGGGAAAACGATGCGCTGGGTGCATTGTTTGAGGGCGGCTTCGAAGAGAGGGATCATGTCCGCAGGATTACTGGTTAGCCTGTGTGCCAGCTCTTCATTGTATGAGATCAGATGTGCAAGGTCGATGTCACAGTAGTACTGTTTGACCAGGACATTCTCACGGATTTGGTCTCTGTAGATGTAAGTTCCATCAAGTTGAAAAGCGAGGACGAATTCTTTGAGTCTGGCTTGTATTTCGGTGCGAGGTTCGGAACCAGGATCTTGTTGAGGCGCAAGCACCGGGAGAGAATAAACGGACCTAGAATCCATTATGTGCGCGCAGTGTGTTGTGACGATAGAGAATTACAGAGTTGTCGATGTTCAAGGGGATGAAGAGAATTGCCCGCAGTTTCGATTCAGGACGCGGTGGAGAAACGCGAACGCGTTGACGCGTTAAGTGGTTGCATCTTGGCGGATCAGCAAAACCCTTGGTGGGCGAGGGGCTCACACACAGCGCCATTCGCCTCCAGACTGTCGCCATTCCTCCCCTGATCCTTCTAGGCCTTGGATTATCTTGACGACGAGACTCAGACGGCTTGTATTGGTCCTATAATTCTCAGTGCAATCCTATGTTGTCACCAGCACGAAGAACGCCTTGACAATGTACACTAAACCCTGGGAATTAACTTACCCGCGTGTCCTCAGAATCAGCAGTTTATGAATCAATGACGAGCCAAGGATACTGCATCATCCACTACTGTTAAACATGCACGGGCATAATGGCAGCGCAGTGATATGTACAAGCACTCAGGCATGCGCTTAAGATCCAGATAGTATGTCGTGCTTCTTTACTAACGCAGGCATCTACGTATCTACTCGTAGGTACGTAGCTGCCTATCTAGATCCTACACATCCTGTTTGCTAGCGTGCAGCCTCAAATAACATGTTTGTGTGCGTAGCGATTGAGGCTACTATGTCCTCTGGTGTTGATCACAAGCTGATTAATATTCCACCCTGAGCTGCAGCATGCTCACAAATATGACGACGCCATGAGGGGTGAGGGTTTAAGCCTGGTGTATCAATTGATTTGTTTCAAGGCAACTAAATCGATAGCCGAGCGGCACTGATAAATAAAGTTCCTTTGAAAACACCAATACGGGACCTTGATGCGCCCCGAATCCCCCAGATCATGTTTCTCACTTCGCGACAAATCAGATAGCCTACTTCTATAAGCGGAATTTTTATTAATACAGCTATCAACCTTTGCGCCATCCAAGCGAAGCTGTGGACGAATCCGCTCAGAGAAATTGTCATCACCTGGATTTGAAAAGGGTTGACCCGCACAGGTCCAAATGTTTATTCATTATGCTGGGTCACGACTGACTAAGCTCCTGCATGGCTCGGTCCAATCCTGGATGATTTGACTTTCCAGCTTCCAATCACACGGATGATATTGACATCTCCATTCGAAAATGATTAGTTGTAAGTGGTTAATGCAGGCACGCCATGCTGACTGTTAGCTTGAGTCTTCGACTTCGCAATGTTCACATGCTTTGCCGTCCGTTGCGCCGCGCCATGTTCGTAAAACCTCCGTGGCGATGGGTATAAGAACTAACGATATGTCGAGGAACATGATGTGTTGCTTGCAAGGCAATCTATTCGATGTTTATAAGCTCTTATCAAACATCAACAGGAATTGAGTAATATATGCCAATATCAGCCCGTTAACATGCCTTTCTCTCAGAATTCAAAGGTTGGCGAGACTTCACAAGCCCTGAAGGAAGGCTTGAAGGGTGCGTTCGGGACGCCTCCGGGATACAGACCAGGTAAGGATACACCAATAGCATACGAGAGCGTCGCGTCGACTCACACTTCCCGCCAGCACATGCGAGAGGTATTCTACTTAGCGGGACGTTCAAACCAACATCAGAGGCAGCCTCTTTGTCATCAGCTCCGCACTTGAACACCCCATCCACGCCAGTCATCGGCCGCTTCTCAAACTCCACTGGTATCCCCGTGATACCGGACAATGACCCGAATGCCAATCCAAGAGGCTTCGCGGTCCGTTTCACTCTCCCAGAGAAAAACGGCCGGAGACAACACACCGACGTTATCGCTCACTCCACTCCATTCTTCCCAGTTAATTCAGGTGAAGGCTTCCTAGCCTTACTGCAGGCGCTGGGCGCCTCAGCCGCGCCTAACGCACCAAAGAACCCATCGCCCATTGAAGCTTTCCTCGGCAAGAACCCCTCAGCCGCTGCATTTGTGGGGGCGCCAAAGCCCTTTCCCACCAGCTTCGGGGCGGAGAAATTCTTCGGCGTCAACGCGTTCAAGCTGGTCTCCTCTGACGGGAAGGAAACCTTCGTACGCTACCGCATCACGCCGGATGCCGGCGAGTCGCACATCACTGATGACGAGGCCAAGGGCAAAGATGCCGCGTACCTGCACAACGAGATCCAGACGCGCATCATCGACGGTGGTGTCAGCTTCAGCTGGTGGGCACAGATTGCGGAGGAAGGTGATATTACCAATGATGCCACGGAGCGTTGGCCTGAAGACCGCAAACTTGTGAAATTGGGCACTATTACCTTGGATAAGATTGCGGACGACAATGACGAAGAGCAGCGCACGATCATCTTCGACCCCATCCCTAGAGTTGCGGGCATCAATGTCAGTGATGACCCGCTCTTGGATCAGAGAGCAGATCTCTACTTGCGTAGTGGCAAGGAGAGGAGAGCCGCAGGTCCTCACCATTGAGAGAAGATTTTCACATGTTGAAAAGAGGGAGTAGCAGTGCTTTGATATCAATACGTGCCCATCTGTGCACCCAGATGGTGGACCTCGGAGCAGTGTATAATTGTATAACATTGACTTCATTGGGGACCTCGAGCTTAGGTATGAAGCACACGAACTAGTCGATATTGCACCTAGATTAAAAACGCCGCAGAACCATTTTGTGGATAGATGTGCCTCCTATTCCATATAACTTTTTACCATGGAATAGGGTGTAAGTGATTATCAAATGCTGGCTGATGAGACAGCTTGGAATTGGGATGCCCAGTTGGTCCTCCCGACTACGCTTGAAATCAATACAAACTGCGCTCACGATAATAAGTTCGAATCGAGAAGTGAAATCCAAACCCAACACTTAGAATAAGCACGCACTGGCTTCAAGACCTGTGAAGCCTGGCGGTGAATCGTCCCAACCGCCGCCTCCAAGGCAAAAGGGGGTTCCAGCCTTGTCACGGTATACGCTAGCACATAATATATAGCAAGAATGTGGTTCAGTCAGCATGAGCACAACACTTTGCTTTGCCGCAAGGCTCCTCATAGTATATGTCTCCGATGCAGAGCAAGCATAGTAAATCGGCCGCCTTTCTCGACACAAGTTACTTCGTTGTGGGAGCTATCAAAATGGACATGGGCGAAAATGTT
Source organism: Exophiala aquamarina CBS 119918 (assembly GCF_000709125.1). Classification (NCBI taxonomy): domain Eukaryota; kingdom Fungi; phylum Ascomycota; class Eurotiomycetes; order Chaetothyriales; family Herpotrichiellaceae; genus Exophiala; species Exophiala aquamarina. The sequence goes on from NW_013550587.1 coordinate 4,458,857, forward strand.
TCCGCTCGGGGGTAGTCCCCTTCTATGTCAATGCATGGAGTACTAGGCGACGGGCAGGTAAAGCGTATGCTCGAGCCTCTCGCACATGATTGTTTAATGGAAAGGATGGTATGCGATCGCACTCTCTGTAGAGTGGAAGGGGCTTGGAGTAGTCAAGCCTTAAAGCTCCGTTAGCCAGAAGTGTAGAACGAGTATCATAACGTAGACTTGAACAACCAATCTTTTCAGTTTTTCAAATCCAGTTGAAACTTGTGCCTGAATGTATCAGGACACTGAGAAAGGATGTGATGGTCCAACCGGGCGAAGGACTGTGGCAGTGGGCTTGGCGAGTCAGCATAACCCCTGCCATGAAGCAATTATGATTCAGTTGCACCACACGCGTTTCATCAGGATTTAACGGAGACGTTGTTGATGAGCGTGAACAAAGATATTCAAATTCGATACCCAACAAGAGATACTTGCGACAACGGGAGACAGCGTTAAGATCCTTGATCCTTCTCCACCCATTTTAGGACTCTGTTCTGAAGAAATCACGCTGATTTAGCGTTATTTCATCAACATCCTGCCCAACATGTGGTATGCAAGACAAACCCCATCTTCCCTGGCATCTCACACACCTCATCTAGCATTAGCACTTCCAGTAGTAACTAAAACCGCCCTTACCAGCAAGCACATCTTAAACGCACAAGTGTCGATTCGCTCACCATGCTGTAAGAGCCAACCAACACGCTCAGTTCCCCCGCCTAAAAGACTCATCAGACTAACCCATCATGCGACGAAAAGGTCGGAAATGGTTTGATTGCGCAGAATGCCACGCGGAGCAAGAAACGCATCCGCTTCTGCAGAGTTTCGACATGGTGAGTTTCCGACCACGGTGCATTCAAGAGCCAGCCGTGTCTTGGTCAAGGCAAGAAACCGAGAATTGCTCGCTCACACTCGTTGCTAGACGTTTATCTGCAAGAAATGCAAGAAGGCCTTTAGAAAGAACACCCAGGAATGGGAGGATAGGTAGGCTTCCCTCTCCTCTCCCAATCCTCCCGAGGGGACGATCTATTGTTTCACGGTGTTGGGGTGGCCTTTCAAAACCCCCCAAATTCTGGAAGATGCGTATCATGAATGCTTATACGAAGCATCTTCAGCTAACACGTGGGATCTCGAAATTGACAACAGTGATGAATACTGTCCGAACTGCGATAACCATTTCGTGATTGAGGCGCTTACACCGAAGGCTGCATTGAAAGTTGAGAGCGAGGATGTGCGAGTGGACTCAAGGTCGGATTTGTGCTCACTCTCTCGGGGATCCCATGGCTATTGTGAGATTGGGTTGTGCTTACGAATTTTCACTACAATAGGATGATCAAGGATGACCGAGCTAGGCAGCAGGACCAGCAAACGATATTCGATATAAAAGAATTGGATACCAAGATTGGTTGATCGGGAGGTTGGGCAGAAGTTCTCATTATGGCCTTGATCATTCCCGTGTAAAGACGAGAATAGCTGCTGATTTTCACTGCGGTCAAAATCTTGTCATGGGAAAGGACAGACGGTCTCGGCTATTTTGCTATCATATCCTCACGCCAGGCTGGCAACGCTGTGAGATACTAGGGCTTCACAAAACGATAGACTAGAACGATATGAAGAAGGCACAGAACATGGGGTGGGCTGAGAACTGGGGAATCATGTCTCTTCTTTGAACCCATTTAATACCGGACTCCAGTCGCTCATGCAAAGTACATTTTGTCATGTTATTTGACTTGTCAGATATCTCCACTGCCCTCGCCCTCCGCTAAAGGTCGAGTGGGGAGGGAGGATGTCCCTGGTCTTCCAGGTTTCTTCTTAGCCTGCTCTTCTTGCTTCTCTGCCTCAATCGTCTTGACATATTGCTCAATCTGTTCTGAAGGGAGCATTTCAATGGTCTTGCCAGGAGCCATGATGGCGATTTCGATGTTCTTTGCACCAGTTTGAACGACTTCCAGTAATGATTTGACAGTGAGGGTGATAGTGGCTTCTCGGTCCATGTCGTCTTTGTGATTGCGTTCCAGGAATTCACGTACTGTCTTGCTGGATCGTCCAATGGCATTGGCTTTCCTACTTGAGGTTAGTGATGAATTGTCCCGGGATACTTTGGCAACCACGTACCATGCGGAATAGATGCCAGAGGGCTCTGTTTGGTAGAGTCTTGGCTCAGTGTCACCCTTGTCGAAGCCAATGATCAATGTGCTGATGCCGAAAGGTCGGACACCACCACTCTGAGTATATCGTTGTTGAACACCGGCGACGTATTTAGTGATGTACTCGATGGTGACGGGATCTTCGACAGTGAGGCGATGAGACTGGGCTTCTAGTCTCGCTTTGTCGACCAATATCCGTGCGTCTGCATTGAGACCGGCGAATGCAAGACAGACATGGGTATCTAGTAGCCCGATCTTGGAGGGAGTGATTCTGGTATCCTGAAGTTTCATCGCAGATCTCTTCTCACATCCCAACACCACGATATCCTTACCCTTGACGCCGACTGCGCAAGTTCCTCGCTTGACAGCTTCTAGTGCATATTCCACTTGGAAGACATGACCGTCGGGACTAGTTGAACTAGTTAGTACGAAGTAGCGACTGCGATATGAGGCTTGCAAACCTGAAGACTGCACCAGTTAGCGACCTCTGATTGACTTGAAATACATTGGACTGGGCCTACCTGAAAGAGCACGATCGTAGCCTGAAGCCATGTTTGAAAACACTCCCGCTCGGAAGATAATATCAGTTCTCGGTGGCCTTGCTTTGGTCAAGGGAAAGAATTATTGACAATGAGATGCGGAGGGCTGTTGGAGTTTGAGCAGTGCAAGGGGACGAGTCGTCTACGCGGTATGCCGCGTGCACCAAAGCTGCCTTGGACTTTTGGACCTGCCTCAGCGCAGTTCGATATTCGCAGCTCGGAGCGGAGAAACAATTCAGCGTGGCTACTGTGGAGTATTGAAGCCCCTAGGACCGAGAGCACTACGTCCTGCTTCTGATCCACCGTGTAGTGCTACCGCCAAGACAGCAATTGAACCCTCTCCAATTGGCAGTTGCGGCATGAGCTTGAAGCACCTCCAGAGCGCAGTGCAAACAGTGTCCCCGTATCAACAATCAAAGCTGGAAAGTTGAAGCCGGCTCACAGGGCTACGTGGCGGAATATGGCTTCCTTCGTCCCGAGTCTACGGACGCGAATTCCACAAGTCTCAATCTATGGTACGCGGACAGCCACACGATCCTTGACCTCCTCAACCCGTCTTCTGCGACAAGGACCTGGTACTGGCGAGAACTTCGAGCAGGCCAACGATCCTTCCGGCCCAAAACTGACCCCAAACGTGTCCAAAACGAATGAGACACCGGTGGACGCAATGGGCGCGAGAGATGCGCCACTTCAAGAGCTCGTACCTGAAGCAGAACGTAAACGACAGATGCAGAGCCCGAACAGGGCGAGTACATGGTCAAAGAGTCAGATGCCTAGAGCTTTAGCAATGACAGGCCCAAGATTTGAGCAGACAATTATAGATGCACAGGTAGGAATTCTATCTCGGAAACCAAAGGTGCAAGACTAAGACAGTACCCCAGCCTGCACCATATGCCGCAATCGATCTTATTCACCAGCAGCCGGTTCGCTGGGTCGAAGGTCGGAGTGTGGCCTGTGATGGTGGCGGTGGTCCATTGGGACATCCAAGAATCTTTATCAACGTGGACAAACCACAGATTTGCTGGTGCACGTATTGTGGCCTCCCATATGTAAGCATTCGACCAGGTTTGAGCATTACGAGACTGCAATTGACAACCACAGGCTCAAAAAGCACACAAGAAGCATCTCGAATCTCTTCCATCAACTACATACCCGCTTGCTCCATCAAATATTCCGGCACAAGTTCAGGTGCCCACCACTCTCTCTCTGGATGGTGAGATTGAAGGCCATTATCCTCAACTAAAAGCAGAGCAGGATGCAGAAAGCGTAGATGGGCAACCCTTTCAACAAAGATGATGAGTCTACATGACTGCGTCGTTGTACATATTGTGATTTTCCAAAGGGCAACAGGGTCATGCGTTGATCACAAAGAATTTTACTTATCCATATTCCGTCTTGACTTCGGCAATCATTCAGTTGAAATAGGAAAAGAAGTGCACTCCATGAATCGTCGCCAAGTCCAGTATAGCAGGCACTCTAGCAGGGCCTTCTCACTTCTGCCTTGTTTGTAAGAGCTTCGCCAAGCCATGATATAAAATGACGTATAGTGGCAAGGGAAACATCCAGATCGCGAAAAAGTAAACCGATCATGTCTTTAACCACGATTTCCCAACACAGGTATTTTACTGTGATAGCCACATCCATCTTCATCGTCGCACTCGTTCCGGGACTTCCGCAATATCTCCTGTGGCTCCCTTTTCGATTAGTCTGGAGTCCTTCTCCGTCGGCATTATTCCCAACTCCAACAGCAATAAATTGCCCCGCGGGCTGCATACATTTGTCTGCCTTAGACACTATCGCCACCAACATAGTCCCAGGAGCAACAATGTCGTGGTTCCAGAAGACATTTGCATTACCAGCCAAATCGCGTGGCTCATACTTGATCACGGACCAGGTGGTGTCCTCACTGCCGGAACTCAAGGAGTACAAGGTCGGAATCCTCAACCTATTCGTGCAGCACACTTCGTGTGCGCTGTCCCTGAATGAAAATTGGGATAGCGATGTGCGCGAAGACATGAGTGATGCGTTGGACAGGATTGCTCCGGAGGATAGAAAGGGGGAGTTGTACAGGCATTCCGCCGAAGGGCTGGATGACATGCCGGTAAGTGTATTGCGTTTTGCTAATATACAATGCCTGTTGTCATGTCAGGCCGAGACGATGGGGTAGGATATACTGACTTGGAGATATTCAGGCACATATTAAGTCAGCATTGATTGGTGCGAGTGTGTCAATCCCCATCACGGACGGGAGACTGAACACGGGCACGTGGCAAGGGATTTGGTATCTGGAATTCCGAGCGGCAAAACACTCGAGGAAGGTCGTGGCGACCATCCAAGGCGAGAAGAGGTGAGATTGTTGTGGTGAAGATGGTCCCCAGATAGAGGAATGGAACACGATTCTCAAAATCCGTCATCCCAGGCATATCAGGGTCTCCTTTTGATTGAATATCCAAACCCATTTCGAGATTATATTACATACTTTAATTTTCTATTCCAGATTCCAAGAACTCCTACTTCCGCTTCCACAAAAACCAAGCTATAACCATGCAAGCCTTGAGCCCAGTGGCGATCCACAAAGCAACCGGGTAGCCCACGGATGACTTCGACAGGGCTCCGCCAACCACGGCGCCGACAAACAAAGTCGTTACACTGGCGGCCCTCCTATTCCTGTCCGGATCTTCGAACAATCCTGCAGTGAATAGGTTCGGATCGCTCATCAAATCGCAGTACACACTGGTCAACACCAATGTCGGCATCGAGTTATACTTCAGCACGCGGCTCGCCACGATTTGGCCCGCACTCTGGAACGCCAGCAGGGCAATCGGACACAGCTCGACCCATTGAAAACGGCCTCGATCTCCTGGCTTGCGCGGGATGTTGTCTTGTGAGCCCGTGGCGGCGACCCCTGAGGATACGAGCACCGAGGTGATGATCATGAACATGGTCTGGATGGCGAAGGACGACATGATGACCCAGCGCTTTAATGCACCGAGATAAAGGTGATAGCGGGAGAAGGACAGGGATCCGAGACAGAAGGAGGAAATGGCCACGAGCGATTTGACCCAGGTGTGCTTTGGGCTATGGACCGGGAGGTCGCTGACGCCCAAGCCAAGGAAGATGGTATTGCCTTTTTCCCCTCACGAGTGTTAGTATCCATTCAGTTGAATACTACTTATTGCACGGTGGATTCCCTGACGAGAGCTTTTGTGTAAGACTCTACTGACCTGTCTGCATACTGACGAAGCATGTATATTTGTTGAAAGCCACGCTGTCGACGACACCTGCGACGAAGAAGCATCCCAATAAGATAGCATCTGCCCATTTTGGCTCGACCTCAGATGTCAAGCGTGACTTCAATCGTAATGACAGGGGCATGCTTGGTCTTGGGGACTCTGAGCCAGGGTTCACGGTGCCATCTTTCTCGAGATTGGACTCAAGTGTTTCCATGTTGGTTGAGAAGATACTAAAGAGGTAGTTTGTGTTTACGGTTTACGAATCGACCCACTTCATGAGATGGATACGATGAATAGAGGATGACTTAGAGCAACAGAACGGACCAAGAGTGTGCATGAAGGAGAGGGTGGACTCTCGCTATGTATATCACGCATAGGGCTGGTAGAGTTACCTTGATAGTGTCGAATACTACCCCCATAGCTAGATCCCCGGAGCGTTCGTACCACATCGGCGTATGATTGAGCTACCGACCCAGAACTATGAGAGAAATAAAGACACAATCATTGCATGCGGCTTGATGGTTCCGGCTTAATGATCTTCCGGGGTGGGTCTCTCATCTCGGAAATCTCATCCGTTGGCTCAATTTTTTGGAGGGTCTCGGGACTGCCTTTCACTCTCTCACTTCCGTGCACCAAATATTTTGACCTTGCCTTTGATGAACGCTATTTCACGCTCCTTTCTTCCCTCAGTGCCCGAACAATTGAGGGGCTGGCGTCACAATCTCCTCACACTCCGCTCCGCCTCGGCTTTGCGTGAACGGCGCTGTGCTATTCGTGATACCGACCTACCCTGAAAAGTGAGCAAGGCGAATCGGGGGCCCTTCAATCCATGCTAGGAGGGGTTTCTAAGACCCAAATCAACGACCTTGCAGGCTTCGCCTTGGACTACTCGCTGGCCAGAGCCAGACTGACCGCACCCGATCTTCCGCGCGACAAGCCCAATACCCAACTTCGACATGGAGGGGGCTCTCAGAACACCGAATACGCAGCCACAGTCGTCGAAACAGATGTCTTCGCGGCTAATGAACATGAAGGTTTGCCTTACCTCCCCGGAGGACTACGTTGGTGTCATGCAGACCATAGCCCATAACTTACCCGTTGAACGCAGTTCATGCAACGCGCAACAGCGTCTACACCACCAAACCAACGAGGAGGCCCGCAAACACCGTCTACCGAACCAGCATCCAAACGCCGAAAGACCCATGACGCCGGTACGTCGCCCTCCCGCTCGGTATCCTCCACCCCAGGAGGAACACCATATGCAGCAGAAAACCGCCCGATGCAACAATCCTCTAATGCATTACACGATATTCTGAGAAGAGGAGGAACAAGCACGTTCTTCCGCGGTGAAGGCGCAGATACGGAATGGGTCTTGGATTTGAAGCTCCCTGCGGCGGCGGCCCCAAACAAGCCACATTTGAAGAACATCCGAAGCAATAATCACCGCACCATCGGCGGCAATGAGTCGGCGATCCCGGGACTCGGTGAAGTCGACGACGAAAACGACGCTGAAACCTCACAATATAAAGAGGAGGAGGAGGAGGAGGAGGAGGATATTTGGTATGACCAATTGGCAGGCCGGCAGACATACGGCTCATTCAAGCGCAAAAACAAGACGGGGGACAAGCGTAAGAGTACGAACGGCGAGGCCGGCGACGATGATGACGACGACGAAGATCTCAGCTCTGCGTCACACTCTTCTGCCTCGGACTCAGATTCTGACCGTGCTTCCGACTCCAACTCCGACAGTATGCCATTTTCAGCCGACGATGACAACAGCAAGAGCAACAGAGGACAATACGGTACCCCACAGAAAAATAAGAGCAAGAAGCAGCAGCAGCCCGGTCGAGACAAGAAACATGCCGCAGCCGCAGCCGCCGGCGCCGAGAACTCTGACGAGGAAATGCGCAGAGTCAGGCGCGCCATGGAGCAGAAACACGATCGTATGGCGGGTCTGGGTGGCGGTGGAAGAAAACAACAGCGCGGACAGGACGGACTCAGCCACGATCGCGGTCGGCGTGGTTACGGCGACAGCGCGAGAAGGTCTAAAAAGGCCCGGAAGACGATTTGATCCTCGATTGCGGCCAGACCGGTTCTTCGAACCCAGACACACAAGTGAATGGACGGATGGACGGATGGATAGATGCATGAATGGATGAATAAATGGTCGTTCATCCAGTCACTCCGTGACCTGTCTGTCGATTCGCGAATATTTAACTTTATGAAGCAACTTAGCGAAAGAGCTGGTAAGTGATGGCGTGGATGATGCCGCGACTATCTCATATCCCATGCCCTCACCTATGCATGCATACGCACAGGTAAGTGGTACTGCCGTGGTATCACAAGCTGGCCAGTGATGACACAAGCACAAAGCCCAGTTTCTAATTCGAGACGAGATGCGATAGCGAGAGTGTCATCCGAAAACCCCGAAATCTTGGTAACAGTCAATGACCATGAATAATCTTTCTTTGCCCTATGAGTCCTCCTGACTAACGAGAGCTACACTTCTTTCACTCACAATTGCCCAGCTTTAATACCTGGCACGCCACGAGTCATCCGCCATTGTCAATTTGGTCCGGAAGTTTGTGCGTGTCCGCGATCCCAAGGAAATCTGATTCTTTAGTTAATCATGAAATGCACAGCCCTGTGCCCATGTCGATGACGATGACGATGACGATGGCTATGGCTATGGCTATGACTATGGCCGTGCCTGTGCCTGTGCCTTTCTCTCGATCTCGACCTTGACCTCGACCTTGACCTCGACCTTGACCTCGACCGTGACCTCGACCGTGACCTCGACCGTGACCGTGATCTGTGACCTTGATGTCTTCGGTGTCTATCTGTCTTGTACCAGATGCCTCCGCTGTTGCTCAAGTTGAATGTACTTTTTGAGAAATTGTTATACGTATATGCATCTTTTGATACGAATGATGCCCGGCGCGAGCGAGATCTGGACCGAGACCTCGAGGAATCCGAAAACGTGAAAGATTGGTCTCCGAATCGCAAGGTCCAGTTTCTTCGCTCCCTCACGTCATAGGTGTTCCCAAGATCTCTTTTCTTGTTATTCCAATATTGAAGTTCTTTCCCTTGGTCACTGATTTCCTTAGAGCTTGGACGTGGTGAGCTGCCATCATAGCGGATGAGACCCCGTCCTCTGTCAAGATTTATGCGGTCAAAGCCTGGGATGAGTTGACGCTCAGGATTACTGTTTCTTTTGTCTCCATCAGTTGAGGGCTCAGCAATGTGCAGACCATTCCTTCGAGCGCCTGACAGCAACGTATCTCGGGTGATGCGATCAAAACTAGAGCTGCGGCTTCTTCAAGGACGGTGTTGTAGTCAGCAAAACGGACCCGAGATATCGCAACACCGGGCCAAGAAATAAGGTTACTGACTCTTACCTGCTGCCTCCCGACCAGGTGAAGTCACGGTCTATTGATCCGCCTCCAGTTGAGCTTGTGGATCTCAAATGCGGGCTGGGGCAATATCTACCTCGTCCCCGTTCTTCCCCATCGGAAAAGTAGAGAAAGCCATCCTCGTCCAGGACGGTCGGTCGAGGTGGCATCGTTCAAGCAAACGTGTATTGATTTCCTGTCATTGTGATAGCATTTTGTTAGTTTGCAATATCGGCTGGCTGGGGTACTTTCATAATTGCTGCACACTGCTGGAGATGATAGAATGGTGAACACAAACGAGCAATCTGTTATGGCGGACAATTGTTTCGGTACTTGTATGTACCACGTTGCTGTACATGGGGTGGAGGAAGAAAGAACCACCTTCGAACTCACTTCTTTGTGTCTCGTCTTCTGTAGAGTACAGCCGAAGCTCGCGAGATGCTTGACAGCTCAATGTCGTGATCGACTCTTGTAAAGGATAAATTGTAAAAGATAAATTGTACTGGATCTGAGATATGTAGTAATGTGATGACTGTGAAAACGCGTGGCCGTCAGAAGGTCAATGAAGAAGGAGATTTGAGGGCTAAGTACATGATTGGAGAGATGTATGTCGATCGGAGATGGGTCATGGGGAAAGAACAACGGGGTGTCCCCTTGTTCATATATTCGAACATATGGCGCCATTGAGCCAGAATGAGATACGAACAAGTCTCCCGCCCACATCCGCGTATTCGTGGTCCAATATAATGCCCCTTTGCAGGCTTCGCCAGATCGTACAGGCCCCGTTTAGAACAGGTGCTCCATTCATCGATGTTGGATGAATGCTGGCAAGAAAAAAATCAAGGATCCCAGCACATAATTGTGAGATCATCTGTGTGGTGGCTTGAGAAATGTGGCCATCCTTTGGTGACTCGCAGGAGTGGGAGCAGAGAAGTGAGGCAAAAGTCGGGTGGCTCAGATTTCGAGCTGCCTATCGAAACTAATGGACAGAGGCAAGAAATGTTTTGCTAAAAGTCAGCTGGTTGGGTAATTGAGTGTATCAAGGTCCTTTGTGCCGCGTGAGTAAAATTGTGTGGATTGTTGTTTGCTTGCTCAAGGCATCTTTTGAGCAACAGATTCCGAAGGCGTTCGAAAGCGATAGGAGGACCAGGTTGAACAGAATGAAACCAGATCAGGGCATGTGTGGGAGCACTGTGCAGTTAGCCATGATGGCACCAGCATATGAAGGTTCCTGGTCTGTGACATGCCGTCTCAGCGTCGCCGAAAATGCAAACGCCTCACGAAGGAGGAAGAATGGATGGAAGACACGATGGTAAACAGCTGGGTTTGTAAGAACGAGGATGTCATTGGATTTGATTTCGGCTGATGATGTATCACGTGTTGGCAAACAATGGCAGGACCGACAGAACACAGCAGCCGACCACGTGTGGAGAAGGAGCGACTATTACTCACGTGGGTAGTCCGGAAGCAGGCGAGAGAAGGAGGTAGGAGACAGGAGGCAGGCAACACGAAGGAGAACTTGAAAGTGACACGACTGAAAGGGGCGGCTGTGGCCTAATGCGGCCCGATTTTGATAATGACGTGGTTGGTTTGAGTAGGACGTTGGATCTGGGAAGAGTGCACAGCCAGGACTATTGTTGCGTAGAAATAGGCATTGTCCCCAGGCTAGAATCACTAGGACAGGGATCAGAAATTCAACTTGACAAGAGGACACCGAATTTGGAACGGCACATGGAGAAAGGAGGGATTGTGGAAGTCGTGGTAGTCCAACGTGAGCTGGAATAATAGCCCGACTCAAGCTAGAAATGCCGAAAGAAGCCGGTTTGGCACAGATGAAAAGGCGTAATCGCAATATTAACCTCCTGTGATCCCATAGTTCTCTGATTGTTATAGCATAGGAGAAACAAGCAATGATTCTTCATCGTACACTCATCTCGATGCCCTCCGAGCCCTCAACGCCACAACTCAATCCGCCACAAGATGCCCACTGACGCCGAGTCCCAGAGGTTTTGGTCAGCGAAACCTTGCTTGCTGATGCTGATGTTGCCTAGATTCAGGGAATTCACGCGTCCACCTTGTTCTTCTTCTTCTGCTCGACCTTCAACAACAATGCTCTGTTGATGTGGGGCAGGACACCTCCGAATGCGATGGTGGCTCTGATCAAGGTGTCCAGTTCCTCATCACCGCGAATGGCCAACTGCAGATGTCGGGGAGTAATACGTTTGACCTTGAGATCCTTGGCGGCGTTGCCAGCGAGTTCCAGGACTTCAGCTGTCAGATATTCGAGGACAGCGGTGACGTATACGGCAGCTGTAGAAGCAAGGGATCAGTCTTTCCATCCTAATAGCATGGCCTTGAATGGACTAACCCTTTGCACCGACACGCATCTTGTTCTGAGTATTGTTCTTGAGGAATCGCTTGACCCGACCGCAGGGGAACTAGAAAGAAAAACAGCATCAGCTGATCAGGACTCGAAACTTTGTTGAGGAGTTGAGTCGGGAGGGCGCATCGTTTCGCTGGAAAGTGGCATGCGCGCAAAAAGCTGCGCTTCATCATGTTGATTGACATAAAACGCGTCAAGCTGCGCATGGATCTTCCGGTGATGGCGATGCAGTGATAGAGAAATATGGCCCAAACAGCCGGATTGATGCGGGTGGCAAGCTCACCTGCAAACCAGCCTTCGCACTGTGCGACTTCTGAGTCTTAGTTGAGGAGTCCTTCGCGCCAGTGGCTTTTCCACCGATACTCTTGCCTTTGCCTCCTGCCATTGTAGTAGAAGTGGTTCTGTAAGTGTAGCGGAGATTCGGGTCGGGGTTGGCGACGGTGGGAGTAAGTTGGGATGGAAAGATTGAAGAACCAACGCGTCGGGTGTTGATGTGGGTGGTTCACAAGTTGCAAGGTGGGTGGAAAAGAAGCGCAGGGTGAACTTGTGTTTCGACGGAATGGCTGGAAGGAAAAACAATCAGTCCGCCGCTAAGCTGTTTTGGGGGTTGGCGTGCATGGCGGGTCTTGGCGTTGTCGAGACATGAACAACAATGAAGCACGGGCAGTGCAGCACACGACACTGGTTACGGCCCGCTGGCGCCTGTTGCCGAAGGTGTTTGTTTGGTAGCGGCATCCTGGACGTCGAGAAGATTCGTTAGTGGCAGTCAAAACTTACGTTGGGACGGTGAAGAGCCTGAAAGACTGTGCTATCAGAGCTCCACGCAACGAGAGTCAGTGCCCCTCTCGTCGGATGTCTCTTAATGACACAGCGGCTGAAGTGTCCATTATGACCACAGAGAACGTCAGCCACATGGCTGCAGCAATGTACAGGCACACAGAGTCCACGCAACTGGTAGCTTGCAGTTCTCGATGGTGGGTTTCTTTCGTATGCCCATGATGGTCGTCAAGTTAAAGGGGAATTGAGAACAGCAGGACGTCGATAGGTGCAAAGACTTGGCACTTTATTATGTAATCCGACAACCACTGCAATACTGGGTGAATGCCACCCAGTAACGCCGTGGCACAGGGCCGTTCATGGATTTCAAACAAACCGCAATTGAATTTACCTAGTACGATATCTGCTGGAGGTCTCCGTTTCTCCGTCTCCTGTGACCAACCTGGGATATTAAGCGCAGTCCCATCCGGGGTCACTGCAAACCGATTAGAACGAGTGTACGAGTACCTAATACATGAAAAGCATTCTCTCAGATAATTCAAAATGGGAGACTAGCTCCTTCACAGAAAATGCAGACCAGCAAAAAACAAACACATTCGACTAATCTTCTTTCCATCTGGGAGAACTCGGGTACGAACGCCTTGTAATGCACCACCCCTTCCCCACAGACGGCGGAGATTAAAGTGTACAATCCAGAATCAATCTTTCTTTCTTCGCGGGATGTCATTCGTGAGAAAAGTGCAAAACAAACATGCTGTATGCCGCACCCGTAAGCCCTGTCATTCGTTACAACAATCTTTTTCTGTAGTCCAATCATGCAGTCATGTGACTGCCCTATGCGTCTAACTTTTTCAGTCGAGAGGGTTCGTCGTGTCATTCGTGGATCATTGACTCGTCATTGCTCTGCATGAGCGTCATCAAAGGGGGTATATGGTGGGAATCTGTTTCATTCGGCGATCGCGGCGGTGGCCGCTCTCAATTCGTCGCTGCCACGGCCATTCTGGCGGCGAAATCCCATTGCATTGTTGGCACCAGGGCCACGGGATTGACGGACTGGATTGTTGTTGGGATTGCTGGCCTCAGGTCCCATGCTGACGGTTCTCTTGCTACCAATAGGAGCGGTCGCTTGAAAAGCCTGGCCGTTGTTCCATTCGGCTTCGTTCCCAAAGAAGCTTCGTTGGCGTCGAGGGCTGGTTTGACTGGCGTTGCTGTTGCCCATAGATAGGTTGGAGAAGCCAGAAATCAGAAATGGTTCATCCCGATTGGCACCTGGCGCGGTCGGGCCGGCGGTGGGGGTCAATGTAGGGGTGTTTGAACCAGCAGTGTCATTCAAGGCTTGCAGACGGGCGCCGTTGGTTTGCAGCGCGGCCGGGAAGCTCGCCGATGATGGCACTGGCGAAGGGCTCCAGGACCGAAGATCTGCAAAGGATTTGGCATTGCGTAAATTGCTATCAGCCGTTCTGCCAAATGCATTGGTATCTAGGACATCAAGGAGTCCGACCGAAGATTGCCCACGCAGAGTATTGAAAGCAGGCGATTCATATTGTCGTCCCTCGCTAAAGTCGGCGGTGGAAGAACGGGCCAACGTTTGACGAAGACCCTCGCCCGATCCAAAGGCCCCGGGAATAGTTGGTGGACTTACGTTGGTGCCTGGAGCTGGGCGGTGGATGTGGACTTGCCGTTGTTCACCGCTGCCTCGCGAAGTATGCATCAATCCCATATGATGGGCCAAGGTGTGGACCACGCGACGGTGATGTGGCTCCAAGGTTGTGGGGAAAATCAAGACTTCCCGACTTGGGTCTTGTTTGAACAAAGTCATGTTGGTATAGAATTCCAGAGTCTTCGCGTCATTCATGTCGATGTCTTGATCGATTAGCTCAAGATGGGGATCGGTGTTGTTGAGCCACTTACCGGGTTTGGAGCTCCGATGTGACAATGGAGAGGGCGTGTTTCTCGACAAGGACGACATTGAGACTTGATTGTGAAGTTGAGACTGTGGTACGGGACGATGTTGCTCTTCCAGTTGGCCACGACGCTCTCGCTTCTCGCGTTCAATTCGTTCGCGTTCGGCCAGAGGAAGCATCTTCTTGTACTCGACCCTCAACTTGCGACCACTAAGATCCATGTGGTTGAGGGCCTGAATGACTTGTTCTGTTTCCTGTGGCGATGTGAAATTTGCGAAGGCAAGTCCTCGGAAGACACCATTGTCGAAGTGGTAGTTGAAGGCGTACGGCAGTGGCAAATTCATATCGACCATCAATTGAACAAGCTGCTCCTTTTTGACGGCAAATGGGATATTCTTGATCACAATGGCGGTGGGAATCAGCTCGTCATCATCATCCTGATGTTCGTTGCGGCCTTGAGGACCTGATCGTTGGGAAAGCAAGGAAGGATGCTGGGGCTGTTGCTGTTGGAATTGGGAAGATTGATCGAACCAGAGCTGGCGCGGTCAGTGGTGTATCTTGAAACATTTCAACGGTGTACTTACATTTGAGATGCCAGCTCGGCCGCGACTCGGTTTGACACTTCTCGAGGGACCGAAGTTTGGGTTCTGAGGCATACCATTGAGACCATTTCCAAATGACTGCAGCGAACCACCACTAGAACTCCAAGTTTGCGCTGCGCCAGCGTCATAAGGAAAGTGGATATTTCCGGGTGGAGGATTCTGCATTTGTCCATTGAAACCATCTCTCATGTTATCAAAGCGCATGGTGGGCAGTGAACCCTCGCCCCCGTACATGGGGTTATGCATACTTCCATAGCCATCATTACGACCAATGGGCCGATTCATCTGAGGATTCCGAAAGGCTCTTGGAGAGTTTCCAGAGACATCATCGTAGAATGCCTCGGAGGTATTTGAGAATGTGGCCATATCGGAACGCGGTTGTCGAGATTGGAGGATCAACTTGGCGTGATGGTCGATAGCTACCAAATAATGACTTTGGCGATTGTGGTAATCACAGTAGTGGTGTGTGTGTCTGATTGTGAAAGGCTCCTATCGATCCCGAAGGGCTTTGGATGATACGGTCTCGATGGGCGGCGAGCCGTCAGCTGTCGAATTATCAGGAGTAGCGGTCGCAAAAAGACGAGACAGCAGGGGTATCTGGGGTCGTGAAAGCGTGACTCTGGAGATATGTGGATGAAATCAAGGCCGTGGAGGACAGATCTCCGATGAGAGCGGTACTGGTAAGTGGATGGAACGTGCAAATCGAGAGTATGGACTGCTGTGGTGGTTGTGTCGATCGTGACTGTGACTCGGGGACCCGGGTGCCGTGGCTGCCAAATTGTGCCTTCCCCTTCGGAAGAAAAAAAATGGTGGACAAGAAGCGTCTAGCTGAGGGTCAAAGGCATATTAAGGACAAACGAAGGCAGAGGGCCGATCGGAGGTGAACCAAGATGTCAAAGGTGTGCGGGCGATTCAAGTCAAGAATGAGAGAGATGGACGTGAGTGTGGTTGTTTTTTTTTCTCCTGGAGGGAAACGGAGGATGGAGGATGGAGGATGGAGAAGGACGGTCAAGTGAAGCGCAGCAGCAGAAGGTGCAGGTGCGAGCGTGAGGGCGAGGGTGACTGTGAGCGAACTACTCCGTACTACTGAGTGCAGGACAACCTTGGAAGACAAGCCGACACAACGGAGACGCCAAATGCGATGGTGTTTGGGGAACAAAGAAATTAGGGAGAATCTAGAAGGAGACTAACGGAGGAGCAGCAAAAGAGCGAGCGACCAAAGGGTGACTTTAGGGGATCTTAGGTGATCTTAGGTGATTTGACTGCCACTGGCGGCTCCCGGCCTAGTGGCCCTTTAGTCCTAGTCTTAACTAGTCCAGACCAAGAGGGGCCAACTGGTACCCGGGCCACAGGGACCACCAGCTCAACGACAGGCTACCCGCAGTGTGAGGGTTGGGGGGGCTGCTAGGGGAGGGCGGCCTCTGTGGGCATCCCTGTCTGGTTGCCGAGTTAGTGCACCTTATGAGGAAGTATGGTGGTTACCCGGGCTTGGGACCTCGTAGCTCCCTATTCTGTTAGGGGGGAGCACGCAAGAATTGCAAGAATTACGGTGTGCTCGTGCTCCGTGCTGGTTGACTTCCAGTGCTACTCCGTACCTCCAGCAGTAGGTATGAGTGAGTGCTCGTAGCAACTACGAGTGCGAGTACAACAAGCCTGGATGGACCCCTACAAGTCTCGTCGGTCTCCTCTTCTCCATAATCCTCGTCATCGACTCTCCTGGAACGAGTCTTCAACCAATACGCCTACCAACCAACCAAATAAACAATGATGAATCAACCATGTCACTGCTAACGAGTACTCCGTACTGTCCTCACCAAACTACCCTGACGCTGCCGGAGAATTCATTCCAATGCTCCTCCTACCGAGTCCCACTAGTCCTTCGATACCCTGCATCTTCACCAACCGCCCACGGTATATTCACCCTCCTTCACATCCGAAGGCAATCAAACTTGTCCATCTTACACTTCGGACCCCTGTTGTAGTTGCTGATTGTCTTTCCACCTCATCCACACCTGACGCTGTGCATTTTGGTCCAGGAAATCTCGGTTTCACTATCAGCTCCATAGAACTTCCCTGACTTCTGATGCTTGTTCTTTGCCCAGTTCCACCGTGCCGGAGCCTTGCTCCCACCTCCCACCTCCTATCTTATTCCCCTTATTAAAGTCGCCAATAAACTCTCAGCTGTCAGGAACAAACGCGCTGTCTGCATTCCTACCGAGCACTCCGTACTGCTTCCCTCCTCTGGCGTACTTTCTCTGGTGGACCGTTGTCGTCTCTCTGTGCGCTAACCCCTCAAATAGAGAGGCTCAGACCCTGGAGCCTGGGGCCCATGTTCCGCCTCACTCTGCAGGACATCCATTCCCTTTCCAATAGGTACCTACTCCGGAGGCCTGACGTATACCTTGTAGACGTAGTACCCGTGCCTGTCCCGATAGTTCTGGGCTTCTGGTAGAAGTGCCCACGAACGGTGGATCCTTGCCACGAAGGCTCACAATTACGAATGCATGCATGCCATGCAGAATGGGCGTGTCTCAGCTGAAAATGCGCATAGTGGTGGCAACGAACGACGCCGTGACCGTGTTCTCTTTTTCTTTTTAGATCTCACTAATAATTCTTTCGAGGTGGTCCAAATGGATCTGATGAGCGATGAGCAGACTCCCTCCCCCACCATCCGCCTACCGGTCAGCCAACCGCATGGATCTGCCCCAATGTTGTCTAGGCGAAGCGGCCCTTGTCTTATGCCCTGCACTGTCCAATCGTGCCTTGGGGCCCGGACAAGGCATCATGGCTGGCCCCGTGGCTCGTGGCGATGGGAAGTTTGTGCGTCAAATGGTGCTTGCTGCAAGCCACACCAATCGTCCATGTCGCAGACGTGATGGATGTGTCTGTTGAATTACCAAAGAAATTGACAGATGCTTGACAACGGCACCCTTCTTAAGACCCTCTCGGATGCTAAACTCATCCAGGTGCTAGCTGTTGCAACAAGGCCTGCCAATCAACACCCTCATCATCGAATCATCTCCTTGATTCGACACAGAGACGCAGCTTGTGGAGTTCGTGGATGGTTGACTCTGGTTGAGTTGAAACTTGATGCACATGCAGGCAGAGACCTCCGTAGTGCTCGATCGTGCCTCGTGAATGACCATGTAGACATGAAAGTCGTCGTTTGTTCATGAGGACTTCTGGTAGATTCCATGTAGTGGCTGCTTCGATTTTTGGGTACCAGTTGTTTCATTGCCTCTTCTATCTACATGAATGGAGACTGTCTGTCTAGACGCTCCAATCTTTGACTGTCGAGCTCGTCCGAATGCTATTCCCAACGCGACATTGTCCTGGGGACTATCATTGCTGATGCCGATAATGCCATCACTCCCTCTCTTATCTGTAAATGATATGAAGAAAGAGACGCGGATAACAATAAGCACAGCAAACCAACGCTCTACTCCTCTACAGTCCTCACCCATACAATAATGAAGAGCCGGCCTTATCCGTATTATGCCAGCGGGTTGTGCCTGCCGGAAGATGATTTGCTCCTTCCTGCGCTTTGGTGGCATGGAATGCATTATGTAAGCCGGTTCCTGAATTTTGATTAGTGGGAAGGAGCAAGTCTTGGTATTGCAATATTGGCAGCTGCGAGCCTGCAACCTTCAATGGTTTTGGGCCAGGCGATGTCATAATTAGCCATAGCCTGCTCTGCACGGAACTGCATTTGCACCGCAAGGACTACCAACACCCGCATTGCCTCTACTATCACCTCTTCCTCCCATCATTTCAGCCCTCGATCTATAGCCACTCGGCTGCCGTCTCCTTCAGCATCTCTGTCGTCGTCCTCGGTGCTTCTGAAATCACCTTGTCTCTTATCCGTCGGCGCCGCGTGGTTCCATTGCGAATTTCTTGAGGCTGCCCGCGATTGTAGCCCACCTTCTCATCTTGTATTGTTCATCGTCTTGCGCGGGCAGCAAAACGACGGACTATGTCCATTAGTATATCACCGAGCCATTAGTTCACACGTTACCGTCTTCACTGCGGCCTTTTTCCCACCCGGACATTTGCTGCTGTTCATCTTTGAGTGAGCACAAAGCATTGACGACAAGACTCAGCGCACCACCATGGCTTCTCAAGGCCTTTCAAGAAAGCGCCCTGCTCCGGGGACCTCTCCTGTATCATATCCTCAGCAGATGCACAATCCGACTGCCCCTGCTTTTGCCGATGGAGTGGGCCCTCAACTCTCTAATGATCAGTTCCTTCAGTGGGGTCAAGCCGGCCAGAACAACCTTCCTCAGTACAATGAGAATAACTTTGCCATGAACTCCAATACCTATCCTCAAGCCAATCCCCAGCCCTCAAATCAGCTCACGCGCCGGCCCATGGCCCAACTCAGCAGCCGCGGTCGAGTCGACGAAGATCCGCCATCATGGGTCGAGGCTGGAAACGCTCAAGCACCCAAACCAGATCCCGGATGGTCAGACGACATAGCTGACCTGGAGGCAAAGGCCCAAGTTGCAAAGAAAGAGGCACAAGCAAAGAGAAAACAAATTCCACCTTTTGTCCAGAAACTCAACAGGTAGGTTTTGTGAATTCACACGGTCGACAGGCGCTAATCCGCTCTAGCTTCCTCGAAGATGGCAAGAACACCGACCTTATCCGTTGGTCAGATGATGGTAACTCATTCATTGTCCTGGACGAAGATGAATTTGCCAAAAAGTTGATTCCTGAATTGTTCAAACATAACAACTACGCTTCCTTCGTCCGACAACTCAACATGTACGGCTTCCACAAGAAAGTGGGTCTGTCAGATAATTCAATGAGGGCGAGTGAGAGAAAAAACAAGAGCCCTAGTGAATACACCAATCCTTACTTCCGAAGAGGTCACCCAGATTTGTTGTGGCTGATCCAGAAACCCAAGAACATCACTGGGACAGGTAACAAGAGAAAGGGCAAATCCGAGAACGACGCCAATGAAGATGATCCTGACGACTATGTCGACGATATCGTTGTCAACAATCCAGAAGCTCGTGTTCGTAGTCGACCTGGCCAGCTTACCCTTGGCCAAGCAGAGACCGCTTTGACCCAGGAGCAATTCCAAAGTGTTCAGCGAGAATTGGCCGCCATACGTCACCAACAAGGTCAGATTTCCCGAATGATGCAAGCATTGAAGCGGGAACATGAACAGCTCTACGGCCAAGCGGCAACATTTCAAGACCAACACAATCGACATGAGAACTCCATCAATGCCATTCTTACCTTCTTGGCTACCGTCTACAACCGTAGCCTCCAAGGCCATGATGCTATGCAAGGAATGCAAGGAATCGCAAACATGTTTGGTAACGCCATGCCTGTTGATACGAGTCAAGCAAATGTTGTCGACGTGGGTGACTTTACTTTTGATAACCTTGTCAGTCCAGAAGCAGGTCTCGCCAAATCGTTTAAGAAACAACAGCTTCTGCTCACCGATGGACAACAAGGCAGAGCAAGCACTCTCTCCCCTCGAGATACTTCCAACAACAGCCCATACCCTCAACGTGCACGCCTCTCAAACCAGCACATTGAGACCACCCAGCAACCCCATTTGTCACCCAACCTGGAAGAAGTCTTTGATCCAGGAGTCAACGGTACCAACACTGGTGTACAGCCGAATGTGCAGCATCGCAATGCGAACATTCCTCAACGTGACATGATGTCGATGATTCAAAATGCAAACGCACGGAATTCCGCCTCGCCGTCGACTCCGCAGCAAGACTTCAACAGCGTTCTCAATAGCCTCGAGGCTTCTGGTGGAACTGGCCCACTGAATAGCTCTCAACGCTCTGAAGTCCTTCGCATGATGAATGACTCTGCCCGCCAACCTTCCGGTTCGGATAATGCATTGATCAATTCTACGCCGCCGCCAGGGCCCGCCAATTTCCATAGAAACCTTGCCAGTACCAATGCGGATCTCGACCATCTCGCCAAGCTTCAAGCAGAACAGGACAAAAGCGTCCAGAACCTCACCAACCTTCTGCAACCATTGAGTCCCACTGGGTCTATCCCTGGTATTGGTGACGGCCAATCTCTCCCCGCTCCGCCACTGGATATTGATGACTTTCTCAATAACAGTGACTATTTTACTGACTTCCCCACCGATGCTAACGGGAACTACGATTTCGGAAACACTGGCCTCGGCAACACTTCGACTAACCACAACACAGCAGGGACCAGTGGTCTCGATTTCGGCGACTACAAGGACGATGATGAGCTGTTTGGCAACCTAAGCCAGTCCAGCAAACAACAAGGATTTGGCAAGAACTATGATTACAACCCTTTGGATGGCACAGCAGACACTAAATACGATGCTTCGAGCGATTTCGAAGGCGGTGGCCGTATCGAGAGTGTGCCGAGCAGCGAGGTTACTACTCCAAATAGCACTGATGTCCCTCCTGCGACCACCGTCCGTCCAAAGGGAAGAAAACTGAGCAGTATCGACGACGATTCTACTACGAGAAAGAGACGACGATCTTGAAGAGCGGGCCGAATCTTCAAGATGTCCTCGTGATGAGAACCAGCCAACATCTTGATAGGGAATGCAATATCTCTTGTCCCTTGCGGACCAAGAACGCATAGGTGCATGCATGCAATGCAGGGTCCCTCGGAAGACAAAAGACACCATTTTACTCAAACAGCAATTTTCATAACAAAAGAACATCAGGAAATATGCGGTCAGGCACGCTAGTAGATGAGAATGACTAAGCTTCTGCCTTCGTCTTTATTTTCTTCTTTTCTTGCTCTTTTTACAGACATTCTAATGTTAGTGCTATTATTGGACCGTCTCTAGCTAGGTCGTGGCGAGTTCCTTGGCTAGAATTTGGACTGGTTGAGAAAATGGCGGACGGTGTATCAAGGCTTTGAATTTGAACTCAAGCTATCTTCTATGTGCTATTGGCATATCATTGAAAGACATCGACATTCAATGGGAAAAGCTGCTGGTGTCATACTTACATCCCATGTATGCACAGGTAGTGTGGATTTGTCGTGCTACTCATGAACAATTAGGTTCCAGCGAGGTTTGGGGACGATAATAAATCATGATGATGGCCATGTTGATGACGAGACCTGAACTCAACGAACTGGAACTGGAATGGAGTTGATTGGAATACGCTACTTAGCTAGTCCATCCCCCAAAAGTAAATGACATGAGATATCTTATGCTCTCCTGTGCTGTGCTAAGCCCCCTGTGTGTCGTCCCCGAGAACCTTGCTGAAAAGACCTCCGCGAAAGAGCCCCATTATCATTTTACGATGCACGGTCCTGGTAGATGGCTTGTTCAGTGTCGCGAGCCTGATACTCGTATGCATCAGGCAGGAAAGTGCCATCGGTGATGTTGAAGCCGGCGTTCGCAAACATGACTTCCCACAGTGCGTCGTCGGAGAAGGCGAAGTCTTGTGGCTGTGCTAGTGTTGGTGCTTGTGGCTGTGGGTGCGAGTGATAGTGACCGCCTGATTCGAGCATCGAGGAGGTGGTGTATGCCGATTGCTGGGTGTACGATAGCTGCGTCGAAACTGGGCCTGGGGCCGGGTTGTTGCTGCTGGCTCGCCTTGTGCTGTCCGGCACGAGTGAGGACAATGATGAGAGGGAGGAGGTGTCCATGCCCAGTGCCGGCCCGCTGGGGTTGAGGGCTCTGTGTATACCTGTGCCGACGTCGATGCCAGACTTCCGACCAACAATGGCGACTGTACTTGGTGGCTGTCGATGTCGATGCTGATGCCGATGCCAATGCTGTTGTCGACTTCGGCTTGCGTCCTCAAATTCCCGTAGTACGTTGCTGAGGAACTTGGCTTGCAGCCAGCAGCTAGATTTCGTGGGTGCTGCTTGTTGAGCAAAGGAATGGGCTGTCGCCTGGATCGTGTCGATTGTGGGTTTCTCAAGCTCCGCTCGTATTTCTTTCGAAACACACAGTAGTAACTAGGATGGGGTCGTGGGCGATTAGTATGATTTTCCGAGCGGTTCCTGTCGAGGAATGCTGGTTGCCCTTGACTCACCTTGACGAGAAAGACTGCAGCATACGCTATCATGACATGTACCGAATCTTGAGCAAAATATAACAGGGGCGAGATGTCAGGCTTTGAAACGAGACTTAGCATCTCAATTGCACTGGCGTGACTGGTCCAAATGGCCGCTGTTCTCATAGCGGCTGCTGTTGACGGCAATGTCAGGGGAGGCTTGAGAGAAAATGACGAGAGAAGTAACCTCAGGTGAATGCCGTAAAACCGTATCAGAAGTTTGTTACAAGCTTCGCATCCAGCTGATTAGAGGTCAGAACAACCCAAAGAGATTTATCACGGATTGCGGACACACCATTCTCGGCAATTCGCAGCCAGTGCTCCTGCCACGCCTTGACTTGCCTTTCGATGATCTTCAACAGAGATTCGATTTGATGAGTTGGACTTTGCGGACTTGGGGCACGTTGGATTTCAAGAAGCTCGAAGACCTCTGATGTTAGGAGCCGGAGCGAAACGAAGGCACATAAGAGAACATCGCTCGGCAATGCCAACGGCGATCGGTACCAGGTGTCGACTGACTCGAGAAAACTGCTTCGGTCGATCATTCGAGGCTTCCCAGTTTGTAAGCTTATACTAGACAAGTTGTTAGCATTCAACTACAAGCTCCTATTCAGACGAATACTGAATGAATGCAAGAGCATATGAGATCCCACCTGCGGTCATAGACGAACAGTACAAGCCAGGTTCTTTCCACATTTCTCTGCTTTCTTTGGTCCAAGCTTGTCAGAGAGTTGGGCTGTTGATCGTCTCCAGGTGACAGATTATGCCACCCTAGGTCCATACTTAATCTAATAGCATATCCTACTGATAGCCATGCCCGCGTATCGTCGAGCTCTTTCCAATATGTCAAAATCAATATTGCTTGTACTACCTCTGGCGATTTGTCCCCTCTCCGAAAACTCTCAGTGAACAAGGTCTCTGCATGATCCTTCAATCCCGGATATACCGAAGGGTTCAAAATTTTCGCAGCAACTGTGAGAATTGTGCTTAGGAGAAAAGTTGATCTCTCTTGGACATGGGCGAAGGTATGCAAAGTGGGATCAAGTTGACAGATGTAAGGGTTGAGATTTTTCATGAATCTAGAACTTTCTGTCAGCGATGAACTCCACACGCAATATGGTTGATCTTATGACAGGGATGTGCTCGTCCGGTACAGATTTCAACGGCTTCGGCTTAGAATAGCATGTTGGTACCCGTACCCCATGCTCGACCGGAGTTGATTAGGTCAAGAAGAGCCCACACTTCAAAAAGGTATTGAAGGCGCTTCTCCCGAACGGATGACATCGTGGGCCTTATCCTCACATCGCACATCTCCCAGTCGAGGTACATCTTGTTCTAATGAAGCAAGGACTTACTCATCGAAAAGAGACAAGGCAATGTGATAGTTTACCAGGCCCACTTGGATTGGATCCCGAGAACGTGCAGCCGATGACGGTCGGCTGGGGTCGTCAACTCTCTGGACAGTACTAAGTACATTTTGTAACGAAAACTGTCCTTTCATAGCTTGCATATTGAGCAAATCAGGGGGTTGGAAGGTCTCGGACCTGCTCCAGAATTCCGTTGGGTTTGAGGCCGGAACACCCATCCTCGTGTCCGACCCTGGCTCGTCCACATGAGCAGACGTCGTAGAATCAGACTGCGTCTTGAGCGCGGGCCGACGCCCTCGCCGATGCTGGCGAAAAACGCATTCAAAGGCCTTTCGTGTGCATCTTTGACATTTGTCTGCACCCAGGTCAATGCGGCATTTCATTTTGACCTTCCTGCATGACAGGCAAGCATTGGAGCCACTAGTACATAGATGTTAATGCCAACAAGACTTTGATTGTCGGGGATCTCACATACCTTGTAGTAGAGGTCCGGACTACTTTACGTGCATCGTTCATTTTCAGGAAGCTGCTCTGGAATTGTTCAGCGGTTATCCTGTATGAGCTCTTGCTTGGGCGCTGACATCTCGAGCCTGTGGATGCCCAAAATAGCGATTTGTACACGTCAAGAAGCTGGGTCGTGAATCCGGACAGAATTTCTCAAGACAAAGCAATTGCCCACCGAGGTTTGGATATCAAGCAACAGGGAATGGCGTGCTTCAGAGCTGCTGTCTCATCAGACGTCGGTGTGAACTCTCATCCCCTGCAGCCGAGCTTCGCGTATTGCGGATCAGTGACAGACTTATGCGGTCCCATACCCGCTAGAGTCTGGACGAGGAATCAGGGTGCCTCCGGCGGTCAGCCGAGCTTGCGATTGGTGAAGTCCAGATGTTAATTAGTCTCTGTCGTTGAATTTCCAAAGAGTAAGCTTACGGGGGTTCGAGGTGTCGGGCAAGATCAAGGCTTATGTAATTGGGAGTAGCAGGCTCCTGCTGGATGCCAATAATATTGGGGAAGCCGCGCCATGTGGCCCGAGCCTGCCCTATCTATCTATCTATGTACGAGTATGTATGCAGAATGCCTGGGTCGACGGCCCCGCAGAGGTGCTCCGTACGAGCACTCGATACTCGACACCGACATCTAATACATCCTGAGGGAAGCCACAACCGAACATCATTAACTGAGAAAGCCGAGCGTCGATCGAACTCGTGTGCACACTCGAACTAACTGTAACCCTTGGCCCTGTCATGGTAAACAACAGATACTGCTCCTGATGGGGCTTTCAGACCGAAGATGCAATCCCAAAAGCTAGTAGTAACATTATCGGCCACGGCATGCTCGACGATTTCTGGGCAATCCAAACGTTTATTTAGCCACAATTACTCGTAGGTTGTTCCTACCGTCCAGTTGGTCCCTTACCTTGGTGAGCTGAGTGTCGGATATGGCACTATCAACCTTATTGAAGAGAATGATGGTTGTCGTAGTGTTGTTCTTATCAGCATTGATACGAAAGTCGCCGGCCGCCCCAAAACTCTCCTGTTCTTGAACGCCGGTCCCGCCTGATCGACCTCACCGACCATGACAGAGTTGAACAGACGGTCGCGGAGGAAAAAAAGGTTATACGAGTCAGTGGAGTTGCCGAACAGATCCACCAGCACAATACAGTAATTGATCACATCTCAGATCTCGTCAGCCCCGTCTCCATCCAGGCTCCTTCTTTCCGAAGCTTACGGTTTCGGGTTTCTAAAATGGTAGTTTTACTCATTCTATTCAGTTCTACTCCCTGAGTTTCTTTGCTAACGATATTCTCAGCTGGGGTTCCTTTGGGGGAAGTGTATCTATATTCTTGACCTCCAGCCGGCATACTTTGGGATTCTTCAACAACAAGGACCTGCCCAGCGTGTTACGAAAAGATGGCCATTCAGCCAAGCAGAAACGGGACCGTCACTAAGGCCCATGTCAATTTGATGACTGACACCATCATCGCAAACTTACAGCCAGATGCTTTGCGCTCTGTGATACGTTCAATATTGACAGCGGACCCGAGCTTCACGTCGATATTCGAGGAGCATACAAGAAATCATCTTCAAAAATCATCCTCGATATATCTCGGAGCGCTTTTTGAGCATGATGGTACAATGGGCTGGCGCGCTACCCCCAGTTTCGCAATTGCACAGCACCGAATTCGAGCTATGATTGGTAGTGGCTTGAGCTTCGACAGCCTTGATCAAATAAGGCACATCGTTGATCAGGCTAAGTCGGTCCGTCTCATTAAAGGCTCATCTGGTCAAGTGGAACTAGAGACTCTTATTACGTCTGTGGATGGAGATATTGTCCAAGCCTTGACCGCAGTCCAGAAGACTCTCAACCAGCCTTCGGGCCAAAGGGACTTCACACAGGGCGAGTATAAGAAACTGGATGCACTGTTTCAAACGTTGAATACATGCCGTGAAGAGTGGAGATTTAGGGAGCAAGAGTTTCTTTTTGAGCGCAGCCTGGGCGTGGTTGCTGGCGTTCTTGCCAAAGAAGTTGAAATTGCAAGTGACGAATTCCCTCAAACAGCATTGACGAACGGGGATAGTGCGGGTGTTAGTACAACGATTGAAAAATTTCAGATCGGTAGCCAGACGTTACCAAGGCTCTTCTCAGGCTTATGGCAACTTTCAAGCCCCTCTTGGGGTGTTGCACCCAAATCTAGGATTTTCTCTCAATTTTGGAGGTTTGTCGGTCAAGGTTTTACTGCGTATGATATGGCAGATCACTACGGCGATGCAGAGATCCTTTTTGTAAGCTCAAACCATGCAATGAAGGGCTCCCAGCTAGTTCACCAAGCTGACTGCCAGCTTTCAGGGCAAGTTTCGATCGACTTACTCCTATCCGGATACCATATTTGGGTCCACCAAGTATTGCGTATTCCAGCCTATTACAATTACCCCAAAGGTGGTCCACGATAATGTTTCAGAGAGATGCAGAAGGCTTGCATCTGATCATGTTGACCTTCTACAGTTCCATTGGCAGTTTGTATGGGGAAATGCCACTCTCACCTGAGTATATGCGCTGACTGAGGCAGTACGAAGACAAGCAGTACATCCAGGCATTGCGATTGCTACAAAGCGATAATCGAGTGAGGCTGCTTGGTCTATGTAACTTCGACACACTGCGACTAAAGGAGGTACTAGCCTCTGGAGTTAAAATTGTTACAAATCAAGTCCAGGTAGGATCAGCGAGCGATCACAGCGGCCACAACTGATTGACATCGCAGTTCTCCTTGATTGACAGTCGTCCAACGATAAAAATGGGCAAAGTCTGCCAAGAGCATGGAATCAAGCTTTTGACATACGGGACGTTGGTATGCATAGTTACTCTGAATATTTCTGCCTGATGTCACTGATGCCTCGTGAAGTGTGGTGGATTTCTAGCAGAAAAATGGCTGGGCCAACCCGAACCCGAATTATTCTCTGACAGCATTACACCCAGTCAGCGAAAGTATTTCGAAATGATACTTGCCTGGGGTGGATGGACACTATTTCAGGAGTTACTGCAAAGTCTGAAAACCATCGCGACGAAGCACAACGTGGCAGTATCCAATGTGGCTACTCGATGGGTCTTAGATTTCGACTATGTGGGCGCGGTTATCGTTGGCGCAAGAATGGGAGTCAGCGAGCACGGAGAGGAGAACTTGGCTAGTTATGGATGGCGACTAGGTGATGAAGACCAAGAACAGCTCAACGCTGTGCTGGCACGGAGTCGCAGAACTGAGATCTTCGAGGTCATGGGCGACTGCGGAGGCGAATACAGGTGAAGCCACCTCTACAAAGAGCTTGATTCAGTTCATTTGATGCTTCTCTCGCGAAAAATCGAGGTCTCTTCTGTGCTTCTCTCAACGCAGAATCTCATTTAACCAACCAAGGAGAACTCAGAAGTCTATCATCGCGCTGGCAAGGCGAAGCGACCTCCAAAGACAAATACTCAATTTCATGATAAATACACAGCCTAGCAAGAAGACATTTTCTTTCCTCATTTACATATTTACTATACCCTATGCACTGAGAGGCACTGCTGTCGTTTCGGCGTGGCTGAACTGGCGAGGCTGCAAGCGGGTGATTTTCAACTGTGATTTGCAACTCGGATCTGGGCATGCGATCAGGCTGTCCGTGGTCATCCAGTCATTTTTATGAGTAGGTCGTTGCTTTGCGGCCAATAATGGAAGCACCGCTGCTGTTCAGGTAGCATTAGTCGTGCCGCGACAACTATGTACCGAGCTGGAGTGTGGTCTCACCAAGACTGTAGATACTGAAGCCTTGGCCTTCAGGTAAATGAAGCATTTCGCCTCGTAAAAAGAAATGGTCCCCCGGTTTCGCGCCACAGTATATCCGCTCGCCGAGGGGGCAGATGACCTCAACATGCAAATCATAGAGTTCGAATTCGTCGGATGCCCCCGCCATATTAATTGAGATGATATTAGTTCGATATCACGACTTGCGATCCGATATCTCCAACACGCAAATGCATTTGGAGATGATGGTCAATATATGCGGCCGTGTTGGAGAAATATTACACACTTAAGCGATCGTAAAAGTAACTCCATTGGCGGCCCAGGGAGTAGGGGCTCTTGGAATTGATGCGAGGTGACTAACGAAGCGAATTCAACGGTCAATTTTCGGACCGGCGAATTCGATTTCCCACTCCATTAAATCCTACAATATACCGACATCTGACTCTTCCCGAGATGGATTCTGGACATGAGCCATCATGAACTCTAGATACAGGTGTCTTGCGATTGGAAAAGTGTCGAGTCGGCTATAGACCCTTGTCTCACGAGATTGTGGATGCTGATAAGAGAACAGGCATCTTGCTGGAGAGGGATTTACATAAACGAAAGGTCTCTCCAGAATTTTGATCCTGGGCTTCGTGGACAATCTCATAGGAATTTGTTTGACGAATTGCATCCGCTACATCAATGAACATGGACTCCAAGCTCTCTTTTTCGAACAGCAAGTCTGCGGAGATGGGTATAGCAGACGGGACAATGTCCGAAGGACATGACGACGCTGACCCAATGAATGGGACAATCAAAAGAGATCTACGTCGCCGGCACATCAACATGATCGCAATTGCTGGGATGATAGTAAGTGAAGCCACATCCACACTTTAGCTGACCAAACACGTCAAACTCACGAAAGCTAGGGAACTGGCCTCTTCCTCGCATCCGGACAGGCAATAGCCCTTGCCGGGCCTGTCGGTGCACTCCTGGGGTATATCTTCATGGGATTGATCACTATCGGAGTGGCTCTTTGCACGGGAGAACTTTCAGCTTTCATGCCTGTGACCGGAGGCTTTGTAAGGCATGCCAGCCATTTCATCCAACCCGCGCTTGGGACTGCAACTGGGTGGAACTTTTGGTACACCATGGCTATCACGGCCCCAGCTGAACTTGCAGCAGCAGCTACTATTATCAATTTCTGGGACACCAGCACCAATCCAGCCGTGTGGTACAGCGTATTCATGGTGGTCATTGCGATTCTTAACTTCTCAGCTGTTCGCTGGTATGGCGAGGTGAGTCAATTCCACACGATCTCGTGAGAAACCAAGCTAATAAAGCGCTACTAGTCTGAAGTTTTTTTCGCAGCTCTGAAAATCCTCTTGATTATCGGTCTCATTATTGCTGGAATCGTGGTCGACCTTGGAGGAAACCCAGAACATGACAGGATCGGATTTCGATACTGGAAAAATCCTGGCGTATTCAACACCTACCTTGTCCACGGCGACAAGAATACTGGTCGATTCCTTGCATTCTGGAGCACTCTTCTATCTGCTTCCTATAGCTACGCCAACGTGCAAGTCGTCGCACTGGCTGGAGCCGAGACCCGCAATCCGAGGAGAATCATCCCGAACGCCATCAAAATGACGTTCTGGAGAGTCGCAATCTTTTACATTCTGAGCATGTTTGTTGTTGGCTTATTGGTCCCTTACAACGATCCAAACCTGGGCATTAGGACCGGAACTGCTCAGCAAAGCCCCTTCGTGATTGCTTTCCAGCGTCTGGGAATTAAGGGACTCCCTTCAGTAATCAATGCGGTGGTCTGTACATCTGCCTTGAGTTGCGGTTCAGCCTGCATCTTCCTGGCATCGCGTACGCTGTACGGGCTAGCAGAGGAACGCCAAGCACCGCCTGTATTTCTGAAAGTCAATCGATTTGGAACACCGTGGGTCGCGGTTGCGGCTTCATTGATTTTCATGCCTTTGGTGTACCTCAGTCTCGGGAGTAACTCTTCTGTGGTTTTCGGATGGTTTGTAAACATTACGACGATCTCCAGTCTTATAGGCTGGCTTGTTATCCAAGTCTCGTTCGTGAGATTCTACTATGCTTTGAAACGTCAGGGCATCAGCCGGAACCGTAAGTTGATCCAAGCAAGGCCGTTCCACCACCGCAGCAAGAAAGAAAGGCATTGATATAAATCGTTAGGTCTGCCGTATCGAAGCCCGTTCCAGCCATATATGGCATGGATAACTCTCGTCGCGGTGACTTTGGTGATTCTGTTCTCAGGTGAGCAATGAAAGCTGTCTTGACCTTTCCAACCATAGTCATAACATTGACTCTCGTCTGAAGGTTACAGCGTCTTTTTCCCGGGCAATTGGAGCACTTCAGCCTTCATCACTTACTATATTGATATTGCAATCTTCCTTTGTACGTAATCTCCTTGTCTCGTCCCCACTGAACGCGATGAATTGATACCCGACTTACACTCCTATTTCCAATTGCGCATATTCTCCTCGGCCAACTGACACCATGAATAGTTCTGTGGGCGGTTGCTTGGGTTTTCTTCCGGTCGAAACCATTAGCCTTGCACGAAATTGATTTATCGGAGATTGAAGTTATCAGTAGGGAAAAGGAGATACAGCGTGTTGAGCCAGAGCTCAAGTCGTGGGTGAGACGTTATATCATTTAAGCCTATTCGGTGGCGTGATATTGCAAGTCCGCTTTGTCACCTAAGTTATCAGTCATAATAAGACAGATACCTTCCATTACTCAGCGAAAGTGATAGTGATAAGATGATATATGCTATACTTGGTACGCTAGAGCTGAGTGCTAGCGCAAAGAGGCAGCAGGCAAAATTTCATCCGCGTACTCCGTACGGAGTATGAAAAGAATCAAAGAAACTAGTCAGTGCTTGAAAATTGTTGTGATCTCAGAATGGATACATGCAAATGACCTCCTAATGATGGTACAGGACCCGTCAACGCATCTCAAGATACGAATACGTCCACCAACAAATGTTTCATCGACAACTAACCCTTCGCAATCATAAATACATGCATCGCTCGCATAACGACGGTGCAGATCCAAACAGCCAAGACTGGGTGGCTTGCACAAGAAATTGGGGGGCGAGTAGCCTGACCAAGGCAATGCAGGGAACGCTCCGCCAATAAGGTTTCTCCCTGCCCTGGCCCCGAGCATGGCCCAATGTCAATCCGAAACGCATTCGAGACAGCCTTGTCCGGTCCTTTGGAAAGCCTGCCCTAGATTCTCTAATGTGCTTTGAGCAGCCGAATGTCGTTATGGCCTACATTTTTGAGCTTCTTTTCATGCTTGGCACAGTTTCGCTATTTCTAGGACTTGTGACGGGGCCGTGTTGCTGTTGAAAGGGGAGACAGAAGCATAATAATACCATGGGCGCCGTAGCAAGGCTCAGATCTTCGAGAGAAACCATTCTAGCTTGAAGCGCAGTCATTCTTTGCCACGGTGCCGTGCACATATTTCTCCATGGCTTCACTATTTCATTCTTTTAGTTTTGTCTTCGTGATTACTATTATTGCCCATATATCTTGCGCTCTGGAGCTGGTCGAAATTCGTCCTGGTGGGCATGCTGGCCCAAAGTACGGCCTCAGGCCTCGAGATACTTCATTTTTGGATCTGCGAAGCGCCGAGACCTTTCTGTGGGGGGTTGATAGTAAGACACATCTTGTGATTCGGAATTTCGACTACATCTCCTTACTAATTCATCGTAGAGAATGGTACACCCTTGGCAAACTTCACCATCTACGCACCAGAGGACCACAAAAATGTCCTCTCCATGGAGAAATTTGACGGAATGCTTCTTTCTTGTAATACTACTCAGACGGGGTTGGAGTTGCAGTTCGAAGACGATCAAAGCTTTGTATATGCACAACGAGTCTGGGATTGGGTCAACGGTGCCGACAATCATACCTTCTTGATGGTTGTTGGCACAGGAGACTGTGGTGATAACCCATACAGGACGCCATACTTGGTGTCCGACATCTTGTATGATGAAGACCAAAATATCGCCCACTTGAATGCAACAACTGGATCTTGGAGAGATTTGGCACGATCATACCAGCTGCAGGTTGGCAATATTGCAATGCCACGAGGCGAGAGCCCAGGCAAGCGTGATATCACTAAAGGAGTATCCTTTCCTCTCGCGAATGAGCTTCCATTCGTGGCGAAAATTGAACAAGGTCCAATAGTTGGTGAGCTTGAGTGTGAGGCCTGCAGAACAACTGGCCAGATTGACTTCGAACTCCGAGTGACACAAAATCTTATCGGGTTACCTGATGGCGTGGAACTCAGGATAAGCCCACAAGGTGTATCGGCTGTGGCTGACCTGAAGCTCAAACTCGGCAGCAACTTCAAATCGAAGAAAGAGGTGTTCAAGGAGACTGTCTTATCCTTCCCATTGAACGGCATCACGATCCCTCCGGATATTCTCAATGTCGGACCATTCTTAGATATCGATGCAGGTGTGGAAGTTACGGGCATCGAAGGCTCCATCACAGTGAGTGGAGGCGTGACGTCTACGATCCCAGACACTGCAATACTTCGAGCGAACCTTTTCGACCCTTTGGACAACGAGTTCTCTGGCTGGTTGCCTGACATCAACTTCTTACCACCGACGATCGAAGCACAAGTTTCTGCAACTCTGCAAATGTTCTTCATGCCAGCAATAAGATTGAAGGCCGAAGCTTTGGGCCAAGGTGTCGAGGCTGGGCTTGAACTGAAATTGCCGTTTATAGACCTCAAACTGGAAGCCACAGCCCATTCTGAGGGAGGAGTTTGTGATGATCCCGCAAAAACACTTGGTGTCGAAATCGAACCCTCTGTCGGGGCTGAGTTGAAATTTGAGGCAGGTACCACGGACGGAGAGAAGACTCCTGTTGAGATTACTATTGCCACCACTTCCTTCCCACTCGGCGGGATCTGTTTTGGAACAAATCCTGACGCTGATAGTGCCGGCCCTTTAGCGTCTAGCATTGGCCCAGAGCCTTCGGGAACGAAATCGTCTTCTAAGACGTCTACAGCAACTACGGCGCCTGTAACCGAATGCACAGCACAAAATGGACTTTATGGGACGTGTATCTCCACTAGCGCCTGCTCTAGAAAAGGGGCCGTCTCCGAGGCAGGCTATTGTCCAGGAGCGACCGATATTCAATGCTGCTATCAACCTGATGGAAGTGGCGACAGCTGCAAGACCGATGAGGGGGTATTGGGAACATGCATGTCAACGACTGCGTGCTCCGATGCGAGGGCTCAGTCTGTTCCTGGATTTTGCGCGGGACCAACCAACATCCAGTGTTGCATCCCAAAAGCAGAACCAGCAGCGACCAGCAGCGTTTGCGTCCTGCCGACCAGCGGTGTATCTGGAGAGTGCATTGGTGCCGGATCTTGCTCCTCTAAAGGCGGGAGTTCAACCCCTGGTCTATGCCCAGGGGCTGCAAATATTCAATGTTGTACTTACAGCACTTGTCTTGTCGGTGCGCAGGAGGGTATTTGTCAGCCTACATCATCTTGCAAGGGATCGACGCATGCTGGACTCTGTCCTGGGGGCAACAACATCCAATGTTGCACACTATAAAACTTGATTTCAACACTGATGAGAGACGATGTCACGATGATGGAAAATGGCGCGCCACCTCAGACTTCATTTGCCCTACTGCAGTGTAATAGGCAAAGGACGTGTAGGAGGTAGCTCATTGGTCAGATAACTAAGTACTAGACTTCAGGAATATAAAAGAGACTTGAAGGTTCATTAGTTCCATCCTTTTCGAGGCTTTTGCCATCGGCAGTAGCAACGAGACACAGGCAAGGCATGCAAGACTGACAGCCCTTGGAAAACCTGGCACTTGAACCGATTTGGTTTCCACATATTGCTTCCAATAGCTCGAGCCCTCAAACAGTTTCAATCAGGGTGTCGGCTGTTGTAGTCGTCGAAAACTTTTCATGGAACGGGTAATTGACATACCCGTGCGCTTTTTTAGCCGCATAGAACGATGGAGGACAAGGTGGAGTCAAGTCCAATTCATGTTGCAGCCGGAAAGGAAGGTCAGGATTCGACGAAAAGTGCCTTCCAAAGCTGATAGCCACTTTGCGATTGCTGTGAATCACCTCTAGAGCGTCTTTAGCCTCTTTTTGCCCGTATCCACCATTCAAGATCAAAGGCGAGTCTTTGTCCCACTCCTGAATGGCAAAATCCAGAAGATTTGCAGATAAGCCATGGATTACTGGGCTCGCCAAGTGAAGATATGCTAGGCTGTACGGCTGCAGGCTCCGTATTAGATGAGTGAACTGAGGAATCGTGTTTTCCATGCCCATTCCTTGATAAGGACTGAATGGAGAAAGGCGGAGTCCTGTCCTATCAGAGCCGACTTGTTCAACGACTTCTTCCACAATTCGGAGGCAGAAACGAGCTCGGTTAATAATACTGCCACCCCATTTGTCTGTGCGTTGATTGCAAGTGTCCTGAAGGAATTGGTCGATCAGGTACCCATTAGCCGCGTGTACCTCGACACCGTCAAACCCAGCTTCTATGGCATTTCGAGCTGCTAGTCCATAAGCTTCGATGAAGGCCTCGATTTCGACTTCCGTCATTGCACGTGGTATTGCATCCCCATCATTTATCGGGATTTCACTGCTGCTAATAAGATCGATCCCAATTGCATCCGCAGCTTCTTGGCGCCCTGCGCGGCCGACTGCCCACAGTTGCAGGAAAATGAACGAGTTCTTGCGATGCACAGCTTCTGTGATATTTTTCCATCCAGCTATCTGTGCCCTCGTAAAGATTCCAGGCGCATTGACAGAGCGACCTGAGGCAGCTTGGGATATGTAAGTCGCCTCCGCGATGAGTAGGGTCCCTTCTTGGGCGGCTCGTTGGGAATAATACTCAGTCGCCATGGGTAGGGGAACTCCAAACTCGTCCGCACGAAATCGTGACATGGGAGCCATTATGACACGATGCCTCAATTGGCATTTTCCAATCGTTATCGGGCTAAACAAAGAAGGCATCTTGACCTCTCTAGGGGGTCTCAGCGGAAATCGGGGTCTTTCTTCCAACGGATCGGAGCGTTTGCTCGAGATGTCTGCCTGTGCGTACTAGAGATTGCCAACTGAACGCTCATTTTTCAGATTTTAAGTTATCAGCCTGGCTGGATCTCGGTCGCGGTCTCTCCACCGTGACCGTGGACAGCTAGTATGGGCACGGTGACGGTGAAAGCTTCGTTGCCGATGTTAGTAGGGTAAGCCAAAGGTATCAGTGGCCAAATAATAGTTGAGGAGCTACCAAAAACATGGTAGTGTGCGACTGGAAACTGAGAGGCCAGGTTCTTATGGATGTATGTCTCCTTTGGTGGATCTACGGGAAATCATGTGATAAGCCGTGGTTCAGCCTTGCAGTGGAGGTGCACGAATTAAGCTAGAAGGATGCAAGGCCCCGCGGGTGGACAACGAACTACGACTAGATATTCCTTCCTCAGATTGATAGGCAAAACGGCCTTAATTATCAATCATGGTCATTGATAGGGCCGAAGACCGAGTTGGGAATACATCGCACTAGGAATGCCTTCTTGTAAGAATGCCGGAGACTTTCTTCATGGAACCGATAGTGATTCAATACCCCGTCACTCGAGGCCACTAATTGATCAGCGGTGTATTCATGAATGCCGTCTCCATGCTCCATATCATGTTATTCGCAAAAGCGCCGTAGCACAGCACTGAGAAGGATTATCTAGTACGAGAATGAAAGCATAATCCTGTATCACTTAGTGGACGTTCTATAAAATGACAGCTCTCATAGCCTAGGTCTTGGGTACAAACTAAAGCAGACGTACATCAAGACTATTCTTATTCAAGTTGACTCTCTCCATCTCTAGTATTCAAGATTGTCTCCCAATAGGTAATCTCGTTCGCAACTTCTTGTCTGCCCACATTTTCGACATGAAACCAACACTTATCCACTCAGTTACTCTCTTTGATGGACACTCGACGCATCGCGGTTCGACCGTGGCATTCGATGGCAGCACTGGGATCATAACGAAAGTAGCAACGGGCGACAGTGGACCCGATGTCAAGGGCGCTACAGAAGCTGTGATTATCGATGGTACTGGCCACACCCTCATCCCAGGACTCATCGAGTCGCATATGCATGCACATCAAATGCATCTCAGTCCTGGGTCACCCATGCCTCATCCCCTGAGATCTCCTCTAAGGTGCGGTGTCACGACTGTGTGTGACATGCATTGTGATCCCGCCATCGTCGAAAAGTTGGGTGCTGAAATCGCTGACGATATCTATCGCGCTCGGAAACTGGATTTCAAGATCACCTTATCTGATCTAAAGAGCGCACTTTACGCCGCTACCATCGATGGTGGCTGGCCAAAGTCCATTGTTCTAGGCCACGATCCATCTGCAGAGGTACGGTCATTTTGCCTACATCTATAAGATACCACGACCCCAAAATAAGATAACTTACCCTCTTGATCATCTCTAGGCTCAAAAGGCTGTTAGTTCATGGCCAAGTCTTACTGTGGAGAAAGTAAGCGAGTTTATTGAGGAACATAAAGCAGCCGGAGCAGACTATATCAAACTCATGCAAGAGAACCACTGCGCTTTAGCCTTACCAACCAACTCGATTCCAGTTGCGACTCTTGAATTACAAACAGCCGTTGTCCAGGCAGCTCACAATGCTGGTTTACGTACCATTGGCCATGCACTTAGTGTTGACATGACGGAGATACTTCTCCAAGCTAGGGTTGATGGACTGGGCCATACTTTCATTGACCAGCCTCCCCCAGAAAAGATCGTCCACCTTTATAAGCGCACTGGCTCATTCATTATCCCCACTCTGGCCATAGCAGCTAGCGTTACGCAGGAACTACAGAACTGGAGAGACCGGTTCGCGGACATCGCCAAGGCTAAAGCTCTTGTTGACGATTTTACGGTAGACATGATGAGGAAGAGCGTGGGAATGAAAGCTCCAACGGCGAGACTGGACTATGCTTTCGAAACCATCAAAAAGCTGAAAGCTGAAGGTATTGACGTCCTTGCCGGAACTGATTCGGCTGCAGGTCTTCAGGGAACAGGAATTGGTCCCACTTTATGGATGGAAATGCTTCTGTACGTTGAAAAGTGTGGTTTCAGTGTCACCGATGCGCTGAAGTCTGCCACATCTGTGCCTGCAAGGCGCCTTGGTTTCGAGGACCGTGGAGTTATTGGGGAGGGCAAACGTGCTGACTTGGTACTTGTTAAGGGTGAGCTGACCGAGAGTCTGGAGTATTTGTGGGAAGGTGATGGTATCGTTGGCATCTGGAAGGGTGGCCTCAGGGGGATGTAGGGTTCTTGACACTACTACGCTGCCATTTCGCACGCGCGACATTATCTTGATATCCAGCACAATATCAGTCTCGTCGACCTCTTCTTCTAAG
This sequence comes from Exophiala aquamarina CBS 119918, assembly GCF_000709125.1. NCBI lineage: Eukaryota > Fungi > Ascomycota > Eurotiomycetes > Chaetothyriales > Herpotrichiellaceae > Exophiala > Exophiala aquamarina. The sequence continues at coordinate 4,496,971 of NW_013550587.1, forward strand.
GCTATGAACTTCTCGTCATAGTTAGTGCAAGACACCTTAAGAGGCATCGAACCATTCTTACACGCTGGGGGGCTGGCACTATCTCTTGCGGGAATTAAGATTGAGTAGAATCATTGAATTGATTGGATATTAATTCATAGCTGAGCTGTTGTCCTTTCTTTTTCTCTCTCTCCCTCTTCTCTCATACCAAAAAGCTACTTCTAGGCACTGCTATTAGCTGCTAGATTGCGGCCTGAAATCACTGTGCTTCGAATAACATCCTCCATTCCTTCAAAACTTCTGAAGCCTAATCCTTTAACATAATTAAAAAGCCATGGCCCTTGCTCTCTCATTTCGGCGAGCCTAAAATATTCTTCTGCTGCGGTCTCACCATCGATTTCACTGTAGACCGGTAGACCATCTACGGTACGTTCATCGGTGTAATAGAAGCTAGCAGGCACTAGTCAGCGTCATGTATTAAAGGATTTAACGTGATTGAGGTAAAGCAAGTGCGACAGTGATACTTACCAAATTCCCTCCTCAGAGTAAACATTTCCTTCAACTAGTGTTCTGATAGCGTACGCAGTTCCACTCTTTCCCAGTCCAAAAGTCAATCGTCCAGGGATCGTAATCACGTTCAAGATGTTTCCAGTGTAGATAAATGTCTTTGCCGCATCTGGGTCGGACAAACTGCGGAATCCTGAGACCGCCTCCTGGAGCACGACCAGCACTGAATTAGTGTTGATATTCTGATGCTTCACATACTCGCTCAACGAAAAGCTTGATAAAGGATCATGCATGTTGTCGTCGACGTGTGAAGCACCTGCTTGATGTTAGTGAACTAATGTTTATCTTGGTTGTGCAAGAGCATATTAAAAACTTTGAGTCCCTCACAATTGTACACAACGACGCTTGGGGATTCCCCAAACTTTGCCCTGACTGCTTCAAACACACCAGGAACGTTCTCTGGATTACTCAAGTCAACTGGTATATGGAGCTCCTGACCACCATCAAAACTCGGTTTGCTTCTTGACGCCAAAGCAACTTTGTAGCCCCGGCCTGCGAAAAATTTCGAGACGTGGATTCCGATATTGGGTCCTGCACCTAGGACCAGGAGAATAGGCTTGGAAGCCATCGTAGAGACGGAACAAATACCGATAGGGCGATTTTATGATACGTTCCAACGGCAGCGTTTGATGAACACCTCAGACGCAACTATAAGCTCGGAATTTGAAGAAGACTTTGAGAAAGCGAGGGATCGCGAATGTACCAGCCTTGGAAGGTACAAGCCCTACATCGGCATTCAAGGGAATGCCGTGCTCGCACTTCTGATTTCGGCCGACCTAGGTCGGAGTAAGCCTCAGGAAACAAGGTGATCATTACTAACCAAAGAATAGCAGGGGGCCCTTAGGTTAGCGAAGCTTCTTTCAACCCTCTGATTTTGGCGCTTAAAGCTTCCTCACTTCTACAGCCAGAGGATATCCCGAGCTAATCGGAGCCTCGATAATGAGTCAGCCCCGGATCTCGACCCCATGATTAGGCAGCCTACTATGCGACAATTCGGGTTTACCAGGTGAAAATATTCTACCACAGATGGACTCTAGGCTTGCCGAAGCATCATCTTCTGTTTACTTTGCTTTAGCTGCGTCGTGAGGTTTAAGCCACGGCACGGTATGTTGGGATGGAAACCCCTTGGGATCAAGCCTTTATTTCACGTGCCACGCGGTTAAGACAAGCACCCGTGTAGAAATCCTTCAGTATTAACTTACTCGTGGGCACGTATTGGCACCCATTGGTAGAACTCCTATCTGATTAGGTAAGCGTTGTGGTATCTTGAATCTTTGAATTAAGCAAAGCACTTAATGAATGGAGATTTCTACCTACAATGCCTCTGTTGCCGAAATGTTCTTCTGCCGGCTTCCTCCATACACAAAGAATTCCTTCGGGCGTGCTTTAGCGTAGTTGCTGCCTTTTGTTCCCGAAAGATAGTTTATAAATGTATTACACTGCTCATACTGTGGGCAGGATGTGCAGTACTTGAGCATTCGAGACGACATTTTGAGCGGAAAAAGCAGTCGGATAGCTTCAGGCGGGAGTTCTGGGTCACTGAATTCATTAAATATCATGTTGGTATTGCTGACGACCTCTTTAGCGAGTTGCATTCCGTCTTCTAGAATGACGACTTCGGTCTCTATGCAGGATTCTGGGTCGGTGATCTTCCAACGACTGCTACCACAATGAGTGATGCCATAATAGCTGGATTCCAGGACCTTTTGCATGATACAACGAGTCGCTTCGCAAAGACCTAACTGAATGGCAGACGCTGTCTGTCTAAGGACAAGTCTGTTTGAAGTTTGTGAGTCTGTTTCGACACCTCGAGATAGATCCTTGTCTGAGGCTGGCGGTTGAGGTTTGCGGAGTTCATGGGACGTTGGGCCTGGCAGGTGCTTTGCTTTGATTTTGTAAAGTCTGGATGAACCAATTTCACACATCCTCAGCAGTTCTTGAATGCTCTCAATTTCTACCCACCAAAAGCTGTCATCGTCAATTATTTGAAGGATCTGAGCGAGTCTAAACCCTTCATCCATTACTTGCTGCTCGACTTGCTTTTTGGCACCGTTCCATGGATCATCGAGCCATTGCCCACTGGCAAAACCAAAGGCATTGCGAGAGGTTATACATTGCATCATCTTGGGAGGAGTTAGCTGCATTGATCTTCAGGCAGCAGAAAGGGACTCACCAGATTGTATCGACAATGTTCAAGTGCGTCGCGAGAAAATGCCCCATTGTGTCTTTTGGCACCTCTTGCCTGCAGGACTGCCGAGATACCAGCCACGTGGCTTTTCCAAGCTTCAGGGTCATTTCTATCCAGGCTCGTAAGCTAGGAGTGTCAGTGCATAGTGATTGAGTCTCCTGTGGGTTCATAGCTGCTCACCTCGTACAGCGCCAAAAGACATGTAGCCGCAAATGTCTCGTCCGTGAGCGCAAGTTTTGGTGATGCAAGATTTCGTTGCAGTAATCCTAACGCGCACGTATATAGCTGTCTGCTCTTGTTCAAGAGAGTTTGATCCGTGTGGTATACAGCAGACATTCTGCATGATATCGCTAGCATTGCAGTATCTAGGGCCGTATCTTCTGCAGCAAGCGTAAGAGTGCTGCGTAGGAACCTGGCAACTGGCATATGATTGAACTGGTTCCTTGCACTGAGAGTTTTGATATAGTTTTCGTATGCCCAACTAACGAACCGCGATCTCTCAGTGGGCATGCTTTGGAAGCTTTTCACTGTCGAGTCTTCAAACATAGATTCAGGCGTAGAGATCAATGACGTGTTTTCGCAACCTGGTCGAATTTCGAGCTTCCAAGAGTCTTGAAACTCAGTGTGCATCGGATCCTTCATCGCCTCACGCTTCTCCATCCCATGCTTAGTATACACAACCTATCTCTGTTAGTCTAATATTCGCAGAGAGTAAGAGAAGATTGCCTTACAAACACAGGATAACGGTCATAACCCCCACAGCGTCGTTTCGATCTATGACACTGTAGACACGTTGGTTGCTGCAGGTCGCACTGCAAGCAAAAAGAAAAAGCATCAGCTGAGTGCTTCAACAATGAGTACGAGAGAAAAGCATACCCTGATCTTCCTGCGTCTACATGTCAAGCACCCTTTGGACCTCGCACCTCCAACCATAATGGCGAATGGAATTTACAGTTGCTTTGCCAAACAAGCAGTGATGGGGACTGAGGACGTCTGTGATGCTTGTACCTTATGTGATGACTTGGTGGCCACTGTTTGAAGATAAACTTTACCTTGGCCGCCGTTCAGTAGTCATAGTCCGCAAGGAGTGGGGAGGTTTTGGCTCTGAAACCATGCCTACTGGCAATCTATTTGGGTAGGGCTGAACCCCTGGAAGCGCCAAGTGTTCAAGCCTACCGCGATCGTTCGTCATCATTTTTGCGGCTCATACATAGGGCTGTCCTTTGGTTAGGCGTGCTACCTCGAACTCGTACAAGCCCGGCTTTGTCTCTCCGAAAATCGAACCACTCCCTGCTGCCAAGGGCGCAATTTGCCTTACAGATCGCAGTAGGGCGGGATGCCTAGTCGGCGTGGCTTTGGATCTAAGCGAAAAACTCTTTGTGATTATTCAGTAATTTCGTAGTCTACGAACTCAGCTAGAATGATGGGTCGAACAGAAGGTGAGAGCTTCGCCGACCCAAAACCAGAGATACGGCCTTTATGATGAGGGAGCACTGCCCGGTAGAAACTTGGCATGTCGCAGGCAACCTCTTAAAAACGAGGCTTCGGTCCAGCACAGTTCCTTTACGGCCGTTGTTTCGCTCAAACAAACTCGGTAATGAGAAGCCACTATATGCTTCTCTTGTCAGAACCCAAGTGAGCTTACATAATTCGGTATCGTCTCGCACCGATTCACGGTGATCTGCGTGAGGGAACCGCAAAACACGAGTTGCTGGTGCCCAGGCACAGCATAAGTGCTACTACTCAGTATGTAAGCATAACACCGCTTTAAGGCTGAGTTAGCAGGCTAGAGCGCAGGCAGATGCAACTGCCAGCGGTGAAGCCATGGATGCTACATCTCATCCCTACCTTCTTCTCGAATATTGACTACTGCCCCACTTTCCACACATTAATCATTTTAACTCTGCAACTGAGGAGCTAATTTCTAACCAATTAGCGCTCACAATAGTCTTATAACAAAACTATCAAATGCAGATGATTAGTCTTGCGGCCCAAGAGGACATTAAGCATGATTCAAGACTAGAGCATGGCGCATACTGCTTAAGTCAAGATAGTCCATCATGCAGGGCCCGGAGACAGTCCTCGTCGTCAGCTGGAGGCCCTGCCGCGAGAAAAGAGAAAATGAAACCCTATCCTTTCCCTTGCTATCATATCGAAAATTTTACATTACTCAGCTCAACCATGTACTTCTGTTTGTGAGCTTTTTGTGGGCCTCAGTCAAGCTAGGTCAAGGGCTTGGTTCCTGGTAGTTAAAAGGACGCGAAGAAAGGTGTTCTGTCACTATTTTGAATTTAATTGTGACGAGCAGCCGAACTGAATGGACCCATTTGTCCTCTAGACCTAGTCTTAGACCGCGGTCTCGATCAGTTCTTGCTGATGGTCAAAGTGAACTAGTGCTAACAGTCTTCGCAATCCCCTAAAAAGTCAGATAGAAGTATAGAGCGAGGTTCAATCTATCGAAAGTGAAAACTGGTTCGAACGGGTTGTAAAACATGTATCAAATTGCTCTCAAGTTTGATTTAGTTTACCCTCTCGCCTCATAGCACCCCTGGAGAAAATAAATGAGCCGGCTGTTCCTGGTCTCTAAGTTTCCTCTCCACGATATCCCCCCTTGACTGTTTTCCTGTCTCATTTATTTGTCAAGCAATAACTGATGGCATGTCTAAGACGGCTCCACAATCTATATAAATCTTTCGCATGCCTCTATACATAGCATGCAGGTTGTCCCCAACCTTAGTTCCCTGGCACGGTAGCACACTCTATCGGTTGCTGCAAGAACAACCACGAAAGCGGGGCTGAGCAGGCCTTCCAAAAGCCTAGAAAACCCAAATGTGAGGGTTTACTGAAGCGATGGACTTGGTCGACTTGTCCCTGGAAATTAATAGGTTCCCGTACAGGGGGCTGCTGCCAAGCGTGAGGCATCAATCATGACAACAATTTCGTTTGCTAGAGCAAATTTCCTATTAAAGGGGTGATGCAGATGGACGGAGTTGATGTGGACAGTGAACCCACCACCGGCCCACGGAGTGTTGTAGGTCACGGGACGATCAGAGTATCCAATCATCGTGATCTCAAGGACGAGAGTCCATTTCGTGTGAAGAATGCCGAGGAAGATATCCGTGATCAGGCAAAGACCAGATGAAGCAATCGTAGTGGTAGGGAAGGGGAGGCAAGGTTGGTGGCCGTGTATGATATCCTTGCTGGCGCATATTGAGTTCGTTCAGTGGGTATCTTCTCGGCCATATATGTAGGTTTGTGTTTTCGGAGTTGCGAGGATCTGGCCTCAACGCTTCAATGTTCCTAACCATTGCCAAAACACTTTCTTGAGGTCTAAAAATGGTGCTATCAATGTAGCCCAAGGTAGTGGACTTGTTGCTCGTTGATGTGAGTGCTATGATCATGGTCTTCATAACTGTTGAGGACGGTGCAAGGTTTTATAGACAATTTAGAACACGTTGGTCTCCTCTCTTGCGGTCGTTCGCTGATACATGCGAGGCGAAAATGAATTCATTCCCTAAATGAATATCAATCTTGCAGTTTCGCAGACTAGCTCACCACTTTAAGTCGCATTATTGCCTGCTTGTGATGAAATCATCCGAGGTGTCCGGATCTGGCACGTTCACCGAGTGACTTTGCTCAAACGAGGCTTTTGTCTGGCGCTGTGGCTTGACCTTGAAATTGGTTGCCTGATGCTCAATGAAATAGTTTACAACAGTCCACTATACGGATTGCAATTGAGATCAGAGATAGCTTTGAGACACACTGATTTAGTAATGCAGTACTCCTTCACTCGTACAGGAGTCTGGATCATCTGTTTGTACGTACGATAAATCGACAGCCTAACTCTCTGTATTTCCACGATGCTCAGTCCTCGCACTTCCGTGAGATGTGGCGCCTCCACACGAGGTGGAGAAGGGCTGAGAGTCGCTGCCTCGGGGAAGCAATGACATTGCCCTCCAGGAACTTGGTATGGACCCACTTGTCTTTGTCTTACTCCATCTCAGCCGTCTATCGGAGTAAGAGCATCAGGCACCATAAATTAGAAGTATGTTTAGAAACATGACAGTGCCTTTTTGATCAAGGCATACTCTCCATCACTCGATTGACTTCCTACCCACTAAGTAGTGTTGATGTTGGAGTGGGACGGGTCGAATACGGAAGGTCCCGAAATGCTTCAGCCCAAAAGCCTTGCACTTGTCCCAATTTGGCAGGCCAGTGCGAATGTGCATGAAGAGGCGCAGCAAACGAACCAATAGAAATGGCAACTAACGGGTCGATCTAGCTTGATCGGGAGGGGAGCGGTAAGTGTCTATCTTCCTATGGTCCGGCTCATTCTCTCATTATCTGCATTTAGGTGGCAGAACATCATTTTCATTCTCTACAAGCGTAGCTGCAGTGAAGTTGAAGTATCTTGGCGCAGATATTTATATTCAATGGCTTCCATACGTCCGTAGTTGCACTGCGCGATGAGCTTAGACAGAGAATGCTCAGTTACGTATGCTGATACTAATGTGTCTAAGCCAGCATACTATGCCTAGATGACGGAGCTCAGAGCAAATCAACGGAAACTAAGTCAAATATCGAGTCTCTAGCTATGTTATGGACTGTATAAAAGCGTCTCCAGCTCTTGTCTGTAGCTTCACATCGACAGATCTGTGGATGTACTCGACTTTCATCTAAACAAGGATTAAAGTGAAACCAGCAATATAGAGAGCTAGATGAAGCAGATTACTTTTAGCACTCTGGCTCTGGCCATTCTACCTTTTACCACATGCCTTGAGCTCTGCCCTCCTACGGGCCCAGCACTACCACCTCCAGTCCTACCAAAAGCCGATAGTTTTGATGTCGGACCACTTACGGATGCTTTGACGAAACTTGTCACTGGTCCGCATGCGCCTTTCAATACGAGCATCAACTCGTTCTCTTTGACTGTTACAACTTTGGAGGATAACATCTTCCAATTTCATCACACTGCAGAAATCATCAGCGACACTGGTGCGTCAACTGTGGATGGAGACACAATTTATCGTATTGCGTCTGTCACCAAACTCTTTACTGTGCTATCACTCTTGCTTCAGGAAGGCTTGGACATGGACGATTACGTCTGGCAACATGTACCTGAACTGGCTGGATTCAAGGACTATGAGGACACTACGCTGAGGATGCTAGCTAGCCACCTTTCAGGAGTCATACGAGATGGTGAGCACGGAGCTTTTGAGTATTCGAGAATTCGATTTGACATACACTATAGGATACAATGCCGAAATTGCTCCAAGAGCACCACAGGAGGTTCTGTCCTCTCTCGGGTTTCCCAATATAGCCCTCCCTTTAGATTATCCGACCTGTGACAGTATAGGAACGCCCAAGTGCTCCCGAGCCGGTGAGTTTCTGGCAATATTCTCGACTAGCTGCTTCGAATTCTAATTATGGAAAGAATTCATCTCGGGCATCACCAGAGAGCCCTTGGTTTGGCTGCCGGGGAACACGCCAACCTATTCAAACTATGCATTCGTTCTCTTGGGCTATGCCGCAGAGGGATTCGCTGGGAAACCACTGCAAGAGGTGATCGCTGAACGAATAGTCAACAAACTCGGGATGAGTTCGTCATCTGGGCTCCAAATCCCGGAAAACCCAAACAAAATCATCATCCCTATTGAGGGAGAAGTTTGGGCTACGCAGGACTTCAATAACTGGAAAGCGTAAGAAAGCTAGGCCCCTTTCTCAAGGCCAACCAAACTTCCACCCTTCAAACTGAATACTTGCTTACTCGCCTACAGCACCGGCGGCTTGTTCTCGACGCCCAATGATCTCTCCATCTTTCTGCGGGGTATTTTGAATTACGAGGTCCTTGACCGTGTCAAAACTGCCGCGTGGCTGAAACCGACTGCTTTTACTTCATCACCAACTGGGGCGACTGGCATGCCCTGGGCGATTCTACGCCCAAGCAACATTGCACGAGCATCTGGCGCGCGGCCATTGGAGATCTACACCATGCTCGGTGGTATCCCCAATTATGGAGCTTACTTCGCCGTAATACCGGAATATCGGATTGGTATTATCGTCAACTATGCGGGCCCTGGAGATGATCTTGTATCCCGCACGGTCCTTGATCTCGCGGTTCAGCACGTCGTCCCTGTGTTCGATGACTTCGCACGTACACAGGCAGAGGAGAAATACGCCGGCTCATACGGCACTGGTGATAAGGAAAGCGGCTCCTTACTTGTTCTAGCACTGGACGACGGCCCAGGCTTGAGAATCACAGAGTGGACAAGCCAGGGAAAACCTGTGGTTGAAGCGTGGGTCACCCTGTTCGGCAACTCGATTGGTATGATGGATGCGCAAATGAGGATCTACCCTGTAGGAGATGGTGAGCGTTGGCAGGTGGGGTTTCATGGGATTCCCGAAAGGAACGAAACGGGCATTTTCAAGACTTCTTGTGATACTTGGTTTAACTTCAACTCGTTCCGCTATAAAGGCCTCCCAGGAGACGCGGTCAATTTTGTGCTTGATCAAGACGGCGTCGTGGTGGAACTGGAGGTGCCAGGTTTGAGACAAAATCTGACGAAGGTATAGGTGCAAGGAGGTAACATGCTCCATTTGCTCGACTGTAGAAAATATCTTTGCGTTGTCTCGCAAAGGCATATCTGAGTTTTGTCATGGGCTTTTGCACACAGTTTTATGGCCAATCAAATACCAGTCACGAGTGTTTGAGCGCAATATCTCATGCTTTTGTTGCTGTTTTGCCGTTCCTGGGCGAAAACAATAAAGACAACTCCAGTCTTTTATTCATGGTAAACCTTTTGTCTCCTGCGGCCCGGGAAATTGAAGTCCGAAATTTTCATGGTTCCAGAGCTTTGGATTCATTGTCTGACCAAAGCCTGCTCCGAGGTCTTGCTAAGCCTTGTTCGTCGCCCTGGGCATGGTCGATGGTGATTATAAGTCCAATCGCAATAAGTATACCCGCAAAGCCAAAAGAGATGACAGCGTTCATGCCGTCGCTAATCTTGGTATTGTTGAATAATATCTCCAGGACATCTCCATCACATAGTATATACCGCTGAATAGAGGGGACTTGGAGTGCGATGAATCCTAGATTCTGGGTAGAGTCATTTAATCAGAATCTCAAACAATTGTGAGCGTCGAAGAAGGGGACTCACCAGGAGTACAAGTATGGAAACAAGTGAATAGGTACAAAACGAACCCATTTTGATTCTTGGTTCAGCTCTCTCTCAGAGCTGATGTCTTTGGATGAGCTAGAGATTCCAGCACGACTTGAGAGTCTTATGTCAACAATTGGAACTGTTGAGACGAGCGCAACAAGTATTCTCCAATTCCTGGGGCCTGGAGATGGTTCTCCCAATATCCGCCGCTCTACAACGCAGTTGAGTGGTACAGTCTCATTTTTGGACATCGGCCGGGGCAGGAATCCCGGAACCGGTGTTGAACAAGGTCTGAGAGGTTCATGATTCAAACGGTGATGGCTTTGTCCCAAATGCGATCCAATGGAAGATAAATGTATGGGAGGAAATAGTTAGGCGCCTTCTAGTGCCCCGTCGCATGTACTCCAAGAAGTGGGAGGATAGTCAGTTCTGGGCAGTGGCCTCAACTAGGTTTTGAAGTTGTCGTCCTGGTCCGCCCACCGACGATGCTAAGAACAGTGATGTAGCAAGCCATTAGTGTGCCTGCAGGTTGTTCCATACACTAGGAAACATGGCCCCGGATTTAATGGCAAAATAAGCTTACTGAAGCTTCGAATTGAGCACCAGTCGTTTCATTCGCTCATCATGTCAGCATGGTTCTGTGAGGCTAACAATTGAACCCCATACGGACCGGATAATGAAGAAGACTTATTCGAAGGAGCTTACCCCTTTTCAGGTGTGCCTGATCACCTGATCGCCAAGGTTTCTCTAATTACTCAGCATTTGTCGCGGGGGAGTCGCTGGCGGGGTATTCATCAGCATCTACAATCCCGCCCAGCACTCAGTCTTCCTTGTTCCAGGACAGATTGCAACCCATCAGTCAGCAAGCACTGTAGCCCTCAACATCGTGAAACTGCGAAGCTATCAATGCAACAATGGGATCCAAGACTCCAGGCAATGAGGATCACAGAAATGATGGTATGTCACCCACCCCGGCGTTTCTTCTAGATACACATCTCCTGATTTCATGAAGGCGACACATCTAAGTCAGTTGGAAACTGTTGCGTTGGTGGACGGCCTCGAGGTACGCATATGTCTACAGACGGAGACGGTTGTCTTGGAGACGGCGGCGACGATGAAGATGGCGACGGAGACGGCGAGGGAGCCATGCCTGGACGGATAGAGGCTCCCTGGTCAACCGAAGCCGTAAATGGGCAAAAGAAACGAAAGAAGCCAAAGAAGAAGAAGAATAAGTCGCCACCTCTTCCCATGAAGCAATCGTCTCCACCAAGGGTCCTGCTCAGTGACCTCTTCCCCTCGGGTGTGTATCCCGAGGGCGAAACCCAGGTCTACACGAAAGCGCGAAGCGCGTCGTTTGAAGCACGCTACGATACTCGCCTGTACACGAAAGATGAAGAGTTTCTCCAAAACTACCGCAAAGCGGCGGAGGTCCATCGCCAAGCCCGACAATGGGCACAGGAAACAGTAAAACCCGGCCACACTCTCCTGAACATCGCCGAAGGGATTGAGGACAGCGTAAGAGCGCTACTGGGCCATGCTGGTCTGGAGACCGGAGACTGCCTTAAAGCAGGTATGGGTTTCCCGGTGGGTCTTTGCCTAAATAACCAGACTGCACACTACACGCCCAATCCAGGCCAGAAGGATGTTGTGCTGCAACATCAGGATGTCATGAAAATTGACTTTGGTGTCCACATCAATGGCTGGATTGTCGATAGCGCCTTCACCATGTCCTTCGACCCGACCTACGACAATCTTCTAGCTGCGGTCAAGGATGCCACTAACACAGGAATCAAGGTGAAGACCCGTCGATATACTATCGCTGGGGCGTTATCATGGCTAATAATTGTTCTAGAATGCTGGAATCGACGTTCGTATAAGCGATGTGAGCGCTTCAATTCAAGAGGCGATGGAGAGCTATGAGGTTGAGATCCGCGGCAAGACTTTCCCCGTCAAGCCAGTCCGAAACATTACCGCACATGATATCAAACACTACCGCATTCACGGCGGGAAGTCCATACCATTTGTGAAGAACTCGGACCAGACAAAGATGGAGGAGGGCGAAGTATTCGCCATCGAGACGTTCGGAACGACGGGGCGTGGCTACCTACACGATGATGTAAGGTGCCCTTTGCCGTCGTCAACTAAACCTAGACTAACGTTCGATTCAGGTGGGTGTCTACGGCTACGGACTGAATTACGACGCGCCAGCGGCGGTGTCATTACCCCTGGCATCGGCCAGGCGTCTGCGCAAGACCATCAAGGAGAACTTTGGCACCCTAGTGTTTTGTCGTCGCTACCTCGAGCGACTTGGCCAAGAGAGGTATCTAGCCGGCGTAAGTATCACGATCTTGATCATCAGGAAGTCTAGCCACGCTGAAGAATCTGCAGATGAATTGTCTCGTCTCAAACGGAGTTGTGGATGCATATTACCCTCTGGCAGATATCAACGGCTCATACACGGCTCAGTTCGAACACGTAAGCTCTTCTTTGGACTGATTACAAATTTGTAGTGCGCTGCTGATAATGACGTTAGACTCTCCTCTTGCGGGAGACACACAAGGAGGTCTTCAGTCGTGGAGATGACTACTGAACAGAAGTTATATGGGGACTAAAGAAACCACTATGCAAGTGGTCAGCGTGGCGTAAATTGGGAAACAGGATTGTGTGCCAGCTGTATGCTCTAACCGAGCTCCACTAACCTGCGATTCTCTGCTACAAGATTTGTACACACCTTTCGGCTGCTATTTCCTTTCTCCTGCCCCTTGGTTCTGGTTTTTTCCCCTTCAGTGGGTTTTCCCAGTACTGTAACGCAAATGTGAAGGGGCAGCGTTTGCTGTTGATGTTTAATTTCATTTTATCGCTGTTCTATGAGCCATAAGCTCTTCATTTAGTGCGTATGACAGTATTGTTCTGCCGATGGCCAACGTTCATGAATCAAGGTAGAGTATAGTGGGCAGGGGACGCGACAGCAGCGAGCAGGCTCAGATTCCTTATCTGAATACTTTTAGTTCCTATATTTCAACTTTGAGAAATTGGCATCGCTTGTCACAAGTTTTGCAAGATCGTACTTCGTCCAGAGAAGCAATTATATTTCAAGGAGGACGAAGACTCCCCTGTTCAGAGGCCTCCAGACTCTTTGCATTGCCGTTCTTCTTATATGCATAGTTTTCCAAAGATTCGATTTTCAAAGCTTCTCCTTGTTTGAGAACCAGTAGATATTACACGCTGATAGGCAGTTTAGCTTGATATTGCAGAGCTGAGCCAGTCAATGTATATTTACAGACTGACTATAGAGGCTTTTTTCCATCCGGGTGCACCTTCTAGCTTTATCACTACTTGATTACCCGGTGACTCCAGAATTGCGCTTAACAGATGTAGTTGTGGGTGCCGGCGTAGACGTGGTCGAGGTCGAGGATGAGCCGCCGCCACCACCAGCCCCACTGCCAGCTTTCTGGACAGCTGCCTGAATGACTTGGCCAGCCGTATTGAAAACTATGTCGACCAGTGCATTCAGTGGGGTGTATGAAAATGTTTTTTGAACGAGACCGGAGCCGAGATTCTTGCTGGCACCCGTATCGGTCATGTTGGTCAGATAGTTTCCAACAATCGTGCTTGTCCCCCCAACCTCCTGGACAATATTTCCGAGGTTGTCGATCAGAAAGTTCAATGTCGTGCCGCCTTGGGTGATTGAGCCTAGGAGACCATCAATGCTCCCCACAATTGGTTCAAGCAGGGATGTCACATTGTTGATTGCCGAGATGAGAAGAGGATTGAGATCCAAGGACTCGAAAACTCGGTTGACAATGTCCACGAGATGGCCGAGGCGAACAATTAGTTCTAGCTGGGCTTCCACGTCGGAGATGGTGAGATTGACTTGTTGGATTGACACTGCGACACCAGCGTTCAGAGTGACGAGAGAGGCAACTTGTGCGTTTAGATTGATGTCCGCACGGAGATCGTCAACGTCGAGCTCGATCCGACCGACGGATAGATTTGGTATATTCAGCCATACATCAGGCGGCGTAGATGCAGAACCAGTGCTACTGGTTTGCGTTGCTGAGGTCGATGTCGGCGCAGAAGGAGTTGTTGGTGAGCTTGTTGTCTGTGAGAATACTGTTTGAGCGCATGTTAAGGCAAGAGCCAGCCTCAGGATCAACCTAGACGCCATGGAGGGGAAATGTTGGGACAACAGAAGTGCCAGAGTAAGTCTGTCGCAAACTGGTTCGGACATCTACAGTTTACCGTTATCTATGTTTTTCCCCAGCACATGGGAATTGCAGATTCCCGCATGGCAGTTTCCACCATTGGGATTGTGTAGTCGAGATTCAGGCGGTCGATCATGGTTCATGGGTTTGTGCTTTGTTTCAAACTATCCGCAACCAGAGGGGATGATCTACACAGATCCTTGTTTACCCCTGTCCGCAAACCTGTTTTGGCCTCCATCCCCAGCTTTTATGTAGTGTAAACGGCCGGTACATCTACTACTTTTGGAGACGAGATTGTTTAATGACAGGGACCCTTGGTAGTAGTGTGAAAACATGCACTTTCCCATGTCGTGAAACCATGTTTGTAATTCAGAAAGACCATCTCAACTGCCGGGGGGAAACTCATTTTTCCATGGTTGATCCAAGCGATACCTTCCGGTGAAATCAAGCAGGGCAGGATAAACATTTCTGGGACTGCAGAGAAGCCCACATTGCCCACTTCAATTTGTTCAACTCCATAGATTGAGATACCGCTTTCTTCATCTCAATCGTTCTTGAGGCCGCATCTTTCTTTTGGTGCCCCCCGGACAAGCCAAAGATCAACCGTCAGATCTCAAAATGGTGGCTTTCCGCTGCATTTCGCTACTGTTCGCATCGTTTGCCTTTGTCAACGCACAAATCATTTCCGATGGTGACGGCTACACGGGGTACACACTCGCAGTAACCGGCGACGGCGAGTCTGCTTCCTACGAGACCGCAAATACCGACACCTCACCCACCGACCCACTGACTCTTCCGGACGTATTCCTCAATGCCAGTGTTTTTGTCGGAGAAATCGATCTAACGGTGAAAAACTTGACCGCCAAAATCAATATTGATGCACAAGTACTTTCACTTCTCCAGTTCAACGCTGGCGTCGACCTGAGCATTAATCGAGTTCAGCTGACAATTCAAAATGTATCGGCAAAGGTTGAATTAGAAGCGAGGCTGGAGAACCTCGTTCTGATGATCAACGACACTCTCAGCTCGATTGATATGAATCCAATCCTGGTCACTCTGGGGCAAGGCTTAGGGGATATTGTGAACAGCACGCTCGGCGGAGGAAGCCAGGCAGCGGCAAATGACCTAAGAGCTCGTAGTTTCGACCTCGATGAGGGGATCTTGTACTCGATCAACGACTACAGTGGCAACACTCACACCAACCGCATTTTGACGCCGTTTGGAGATATCGTCGACCAGTCTCTGCACAATGACGGGACAGTGTACACAGAGGTGGTGGTCGGATCATACTGGCACGACATGACTTTCACTGGCCAAGAGCGAACTCTGTTCTATAACGGCGAGAATGTGAGAGGTCAGGAATACTCTTATGCACCATTCGCTGGACTTCAGTTGGTGGTGGAAATTTATCTGAACGGTCAAAGTACTGTTGTGGGCACTAAGGTATTGAGCGAGATAGAGGGTGGTGGTTCAAGTACGATTGCTAATGACTCAATGACCAGTGAATAGATGTACAGTAGGATTGCGTTCGTATAGCACAACAGCATCAATTGTCAGGTACAAGAAGAGAGAAGCGGTATACTTCAAATATCGCGCATCTGATGGAGCTTGACGCGTGATTCAAAAGTCCCAATTGCTCCACCGTAATGGGAGCGGCATTGTCACGTGATGCCATGCACAACTTCACCAAACTTTTGTCTGCAGATAGAGCCGACGAAATCTACTGTCTGAGGGCAACCTAGGAAAGCTTTGTTCGACCTAAAGAGTACGATCAATCTAAGAGTGACTAGAAACCTTCATAATGCTAAAATAGCAACGTTTTCCGCGCCATGTCGTCTCATTACACGACTGAACCTCCGGCGACTGCTTTGGTTCTCCTCCATACTAGTGCAGGCCCTCTAACGATATCTCTATTTGCAAATCAGACGCCCCTGACTTGCCGGAACTTCCTCCAACATGTGCTCGATGAGGACTATACCAACAACATCTTCCACCGCGTCTCGCCGGGCTTCGTGATCCAGACGGGCGATCCGACGGGAACGGGTGAGGGCGGCCAGAATATATACGAGGACCGAGAATTCGAGCGCTACGACGATGACTGGGCGAGGCTGCTTGGACGGGAAAAAGATGAGAAAATCAGGTTTGGCGACGAGGTACACAGCCGGTTGAAGTTCAACCGCCGGGGCTTGGTGGGAATGGCAAAAGGCACTGGCCCCGGTGGTGGCTACGGTACGCAGTTCTTCATCACCCTGGCAGACTGCAGGGCGCAGCTGGATGGCAATTGTACAATGTTCGGTCGTGTGGAGGGGGATGGCATATACAACATTGTCAAGATCGCCGATGGCGAGCTAGTCGAGGGCACGGAGCGGCCCATGTATCCTGAGAAGATTCTGAGGGCGGAGGTCATCGAAATGCCCAAAGGTGACGCATGGCAAAACATGCGAAAGAGAGACAAAATCGCTCAGCGTGTCGTCGAAGCTCCTAGCAAGAAGAAGGTACCGAAGAAGAAGGGTGGGAAGAGCTTACTCAGCTTTGGAGGGGACGACGGTGATGATGACGGTGCTAGCGTTGCAGTACGGCCAAAGAAGGCCAAGTTCAATCCTGCTCTAATTGACGATGGACGCGATCAAGAACCTGAGGCAAATACAAAACCAAATGTCGTTGCGAAAATTCAACCACTGGCTGAGAAGAAGAGACCAAGGTCGCCCTCTCCAACAGAGACAATTCCACGGAAACGCAAAGCAAGTCCTCAGCCACCTGCTAAATCCCCATCGCCAGTCCAGCGGCGAAAACCTTCTTTCCATGACCCAACTACTCAATTACCATTACGCAACCCTGAGTCCCCGTCTCGTTCACCCTCAACGGACGAAACACCTACAACATCCAAAGCCTCCACACTACAAGCCGAGATCGACGCCCTCAAAGCGTCAATGCGGCGGAATGTTGCTACGACTAACCAGGAATCAAACCATAAAAAATCAGCGCTAGAATCTCTCATTCCTGCAACAAGCACACGGGGCCGCAAGCGCCCCCGCCCCGGAGAGAACAACCCAAAGGAGGATGCGAATGCATTAAAGATGCTCAATGCATTCAAGGCACGACTGGAAGCCACCAGCACCAACGGGACAGCTGACCGCAGAACCAGAACCAACGGACAGCAGAAGCAAGGCCCAACCCTGGCCAAGGCGGAACCGCCGCCAGAAGATGATGAAGAAGCCACGCTCTGTGACCTGCATTTCATCGCCAACTGCCAGTCATGCTCGCGGTGGGATGAGACAGGAGAGAATGCGGATGAAGACGCGGATGATGATGAGCCATGGATGAGCCATACATTATCATTCGCGAAGGACAGGTTGGGGAAAGATCTGACCTGGAAGAGGAAGAACGAAGAGGAGCTCGTGGTGATAGATCCCCGGGAGAGGGAACGCGACATCAAGCTGGAAAAGCGCAAAGACAGAGACAAGGGCAAGGGCAAGGATAGGAGCTGGTAGACCATCATCTACGACATATCCAAAGTCTATGCTCAAGCAATCTTCTGATCTTTCTTCCCCCTAGATCTAAGAACCGGGCGCTCACGTGTGCATGACAAGAAGTATCACGATATTCAAGCAACAGTACTGGCCGAATATTGCCCGTTTCTCCCACCCACGCTTGGCGACTCCGCCGTCACAGGTAAAAAGCCAAATCAACGACCTCCCCCTTCGCCTCTGTCTCGGCTCTTTCCGCACGTTCCTCCAACTCCGTGAACCCATTGCCCAGCACGCCCTTCCAGCGGTTCCGACTCCGGTAGCGAATCTCAAAATCCTCCGCCCGCAGCTCCGCCGTGATGACCTCTCTATACAACAGCGCACTTCCCGCCCAGGTGGCGGTGACGCGGCCATCGACACGGTGGTTCTTATACCAGGACTTACAGCCGCCGGTCCAGGTCAAGCCCTTGTGGATCTCGTCGGCGTAGCGCACGAACTCGTCCGTGGCGTCCTGCCTCGGCGCCACGGAGTGGATGTCTTCGGATGCGATCTTGCGGATCCAGCGCAGGATGTAGTCGGCCGTCCAGGTCATGGAGGTGATCAGCGTGCCGTGCCCGACGGTCGCGTTGGGCCCCGTGAAGATGAAGTAGTTTGGGAAGTCCGGGCATGCTACGCTGAGATAGCTTTCGGGTTCGGACGACCATTTTTGCGCCAGGGTCATCCCGTCGCGGCCGGTTACGGCGTAGTGCGGCACGTGGGAGACGTCGAAGCCTGTCGCGCACACGATCACGTCGACGAAGTGGTGCTGCTGTGACTCCGTCGAGATGCCGGTCTCGGTGATGTGGGTGATTGGCGATGTCTCTAGCGTTACCGTTGGAAGCAGGAAAGACTCCAGATACCCCTCGCCGGGAGTGAGGCGCCGGCAGCCTAGTGTCCAGTTCGGTATGAGCTTTTCGCATAGTTCTTGGTTTTGATCGAGTGCCGTTCGCATGCGTGAGATTGTCACTTTCGTCGAGTTGGCGTTCTGCTGTGATCCTTTCTTGAACTGTTTCGACAAAACAGACACGCAGTCAGCAAGGTCAGGCACTCAGGCACTCATCGGCGGCGAAAAAGCTAGATTAAAGGCGAAGTAGCGGTGAGATACTCACAATTCTAAACCCCTTATTCATACCTTGCTGCAGCATTTTGCGATACTGACGATGTTTCTCCTTATCCCTGAACTTCCTCTTATCTCTTGTCGTATACCTAGGGTTGAAATTACTTCCGACTTCCTCATCGCTCTGACTAATATCTGCCATATCGACTCCAACACTGCCATTCTCAGTCTCGACTCCATTGACGGCTTCATCAGATGGGTCTGGGTTCCCTGAATTTCCAGCAAGGACTTCACCCAGCGACTGCGTAATCCAGGTTGGACCTCGCTGAAAGGAAACTACCGTAGTGCCATCTAGCTTGGCCATCTGCGGTAGGATCTGAATTCCCGAGGAGCCGTTCCCGATCACAGCAATGCGTTTGTGGCTATAGTCGTAACTGTGATCCCAGGAGGCGGAGTGGACTTTATGGCCTTTGAAGGTGTGGAGGCCCGGGATTGACGGCCATTTCCATTGACTTTGATGTCGAGGTCAGACCATGACTCCATGTACCATGTAATCCCAAGGCACATATCCATGTGATTGTCGGAACATCGGGGGCGGGAATGGCAGGTTCAACTCACCTCAAGAATCCCTGAGCAGAAACCAAGACATCAAACAGCTCATCTCTCTCCCGGTCTTCGTTCTGCCTCACCCGGACCTTCCATTTGCCCCTATCTTCGAGCCACTCCAGACCAACAACTCGAGAATTGAACTGGATGTCACGTTTCAGATTCCACTTATGCGCAATGCGCTGCATATATTCCAGAATTTCGTCTCCATCGGCATAGAATTTTGACCAGTTGGGATTCGGATCGAATGGAAATGCCTGTGCGTATGTCTATCAGCGACGAGATTCATCAAGCTCCTTCACCGTTACATTAAACGAACCACCAGAAAACCTTAGTTTTCCCAAACCACAAGAAATTGACATGCCAGCTAGAGGAGTTTGCCGTTTCACTCTTACATAAATATGAGCCGGGACATCACACTGGACGCCCGGGTAAGTGTTGACTTTCCAGGTCCCGCCGATATCATCGTTTGCCTCAAAAATAACGTGGTCGATGAATTCCTGTAGCTCAGGCTGCTCATGCTGGATCTTGTGCGCGAATATCAAACCTGAGAAGCCTGCGCCGATCGTCGCAACCCGCAGTTTTCTCTTGTGGTATGCCGCGTGTGGCGCGACCGGAATGCATATCTCTTCCAGTCGAGATGCGGAGACCATTGTGTATTGTGCTATATGTATGTATATATAGTAGTTGTTGAAGAAATTTAACACAGGTTGGAATTGTATGATTGAAGGACAATCTTTATCATGGGATACTTGGAGAATTTGTACTGCGTAACTCCATTTGTCGTCAATAAGTAGTCGGGAACGATGATGTCGTCGCGCTTGTATATCGTGTTACAGGGATCCAGCCTCCTCTAAGTTGGAGAAGTGGTTTCGAGGATTTGCCTCGGGCAAATACAGTAGCTTGAACGATGCTTTCCCCGCATGAGAGGTAATGAGACCTGCGGAGACTTGAGAATCACAATCAGCTGATAAGGGTCATGAGAAGATACGTTGTGTTCTTCTATCTATATGTATTTATAAGGGTTCATAATCCCCTGCGGATCGTATAAATCCTTGATCTGTTTCATCAGCTTGATCATGTTCTCGCTTCGACTATACCCGATATATTTCTTCTTTGCGATACCCAGCCCGTGTTCAGCACTGATGCTGCCGCTTCGTTTCTGGATCCATTCATAGACCCAGGGTTCTATCGCTTCTTCGACCTCTTTGGTGTATCTGCGCACGGGTACGTTGAGATGTAAATTTGAGTCACCCATATGACCATATCCGACCACTCCAATAGCCGGATATGACTCGTCATCGCCAACCAGGCCTTTGGAATTTAGGCGTTCTCTCGTTTCTTCGACCAATTTGTACAGGTCTTGGATGGGTATTGACACATCATATTTATATGTGCCGCCAAAATGGCCAATAGCTTCGGTAATGCCTTCGCGCCATCCCCAGAGAGATCTCACTTGGGTTTCGTCCTGAGCTAGCACGCCATCAGAGACAATTTCTTCACCCATAACGTGCTCCAGAAATTGTTCAAGTTTCTCGTTGTCGTGCTCCGCATTAGAACCGCTCGTTTCTATTAAAACGTAGAAAGGATGATCACCTTCCAGAGGCTTCTTGTTTCCAGTCACTTTGTGAACGAAACCCTGGCTTTGACCGTCCATCAATTCGAAAGCTGACAAAATCTCACCGAGTTGAATCTTCGCTTCCCTGAAAGCCTTTTGAACATGCTCGAATGACGGAAGACCAAAGTACGCTACGTTGACAGCTTTGGATCGTTGCGGGCAGAAAACGGATACTCCAGTAATGATACCTATGGTCCCTTCGCCGCCGATAAATAACTGCTTGAGGTCATAGCCTGTGTTATTCTTCCGCAACTTGCCCAAGTCATCCACAATAGTGCCGTCGGGCAAAACAGCTTCGAGACCTAGGACGTTACCATGAAGTGATCCATATCGTAATAATCGCAGACCACCGGCATTGGTAGCGACATTACCGCCAATTTGGCATGATCCTTTTGCGCCTAGGTCCAGAGGGAAGAGATGATTATGCTCGGCCAGAAAATTGTCGGCGACCTCGAGGATGACGCCTCCATCAACCACGAGGATTCCGCTGATGTCATCGAAGCTTCTTATCTGGTTCATGCGAGAAAGAGACACCACAATCTCATCGAAGACAGGAACGCTTCCTCCCACCAGACCAGAATTCCCACCTTGTGGTACGACTGCCAACTTGTTCTTATTGCAGTATTTCAGAATCTTGCTGACTTCGTCGGTGGTCTTTGGTCTGAGGACAAGCTTTGTATGGCCTCTGTACTTGCGCATCCAATCGCTGTTGAAGGCCTCTATGTCGTCGGCGGCATCTTTTGTAACGCCATCAATCACAGCCTCATCTCCAATGGCGGACTTGAAAAACTGAATATGCTCCGGAGTGATTTCTGAGAATCTTGGATCTCGTTTCAGTGTGGGATACATATCCGTAGTATATTTGACCTTGTGCCCAGGCTCACTTGTGTCTTCTCGCCGCCGACGTGTTGTGGAAAAGGAGCGTACGGGTTCACATAGCGGTCGAATGCATTGAACAGGTCTGCAATGAGGAATCGAAGGCTTTCTGGCCTGGCGCAGCGCCCGCGCCAGGGCTTTAGGAGCGGGGTTGGACATCGCAAGGCTATTGCAGAGCAAGCAATGGCCACGAAAGTGAAGGCAAGTCGAGCAGGTGGTGCACCGAGAAAGGCTAGAAGTGGTCACATCATTTTAAGAATGCACCTGGTCTCAAGAGTTGCTCTACGGAGAATTGACGGAGAAATGTCGGAAGTGGAAGAACTTCCGGAGGCCATGATTCATGGCACGTGACATGAATGCGAGGAGTGAGTCAGACCAGCAGCCTTATCACGCACATTGCTCCTGGTAGAACTGCAATTTGGGAAGGTCTCGGTCTACTCCCGACACCCAGGACTTCGACTCCATCATCCGATGCTGGTTTGATCGCAGCGGAAGAGGGGCCGAACTTGATTTAAAGCGGCGAATGTTTGGGCCGATTAGACGGGGCACAGAATACCGAGTTACACGTAATTTACTCGTAGGCTGCACAAAAGTAATTCCGGGCAAGCCCAAGGAGGCTCCAACCCCCTAATTGGTGGTCCGCGTGGCGCCGAAGGACCGAGTATTGGCGACTTAAGATACCTGGGGAATAGGCGACAAGGAGCGCTCCACAAAGTTCTGGCCCGTATAAAGCGAACTGCCAATTTCAACCACGTTCTTGTCAACCTGAATACCACGACTTCGCGATATCCGACTTAATTTGTTCAAATACTGTCGTTCAGCACGCTCCACCGAATCCACTGTCGTATTGCACGTTGATCAAGTGTCAACGTGAAGATGTCTCAATTCACACAAACTCTAAACACTCAATATCAGAACGTCCTGGAGCAGTTCGCACGACGACCACGGGCAGCTGTCGCAGCCACAACCACAGTCGCGCTCAGCCTGTCACTTCTCTGGGTCATCAGCGACTTCCATGCTTGGAAGTCCTTCGGTACGGGAGGCACACCGCCAACATGGGCTGGATACTGGCGAATGACCAAGATCCGATTCAACCGCTTGCTCCTGTTCGGCAAGGACAATCTGACTGATCCAACGCCCTTGTCAACCAGCGGCCCGGCATACCTCGACGCCGCCAAGATCGAACCCCGAGAAGGCGACAGGCCGAAAATGATGGCTCGCACAATGCCTCAGCGACAGGTTCCTTACCCGAAATGCACGGTTGATCCGGGAGTCCAGGATCGCGTGGCGAAGCTCATGAAAGACTTTGCTGCCAAGTATCCCGGCATCCTGGAGCTGCGCCCAAGCAAGACCGAGGGTGGGTCAACTGATGCCATCTACGCCAAAGAGTCGTTGCCCACGGTCGACGCAAAGACCAAAGGCAATAAGATGCTAGGCACGGAGATTGCGCATGCTCACCCTGCTGAGGGCTCTTTGCATGTTTGGCTTACGCAACGGGATGCAAGGACAGTGGTGGAGAAGGGCTATGGAGAGAGATTTCCTCTTGTTTTCATTGACAAGGGTTGGACCATGGTGTATGCGCCGAGAACTCAAGCAGAGGTTGACGTGATTGAGCAAATTGTCAAGGCCGGCATTGCCCATATTGCTGGAGTGGAGGTGTAAATTCTGGACGCCGATATTTGCGCAAAGTTGTTGGGTTGTGTTTGGGGATGGCGTTTCCAATTTGACTTGCATGCTGGAACGAGCGATGCGAATTACTAGTTAGTAAATGGTCTAGGCAGCGAACGGTTCAGAGAATGCAGGGAATCAAGTACAACATAGATAAATGTGATTGCTACGAGCGAAATTGACCCCTGTACAGGTCGAGAATAATGTTATCCGCCTGAGATTTCTCATTCAAACAATATTCTCCCAGTTTTCGATAATCATATACGATCCTCCTTCTAGCCTAAACTACATTGTATTCTCGTACAGAATTCCCATCACCCTCGCTCGAGTTATCCGCCGAGGGTTTGAGAAGCCAACACTTCACGAAATACTTTAAGAGAATTGAGTACCGCACGGGCGAATATCATTGCAACAAGCAAAACGTACGCAACCATACGTTAAAGCTCATGCTACTAGCTTACTATCTCTCGCTCGAATAAACTTCCTTCATCCTAAAACCATCACGAGATATCTTGCTTGGGGCCCAAGCTGTTCTCATATAGCGGATTTCTCTCGACTTCTCTCACCCAAAGCCTCCACGGCTTATCTTGGAACTTCTCACACATAACCTTGGTTCCCTTCACCTGTCCCTCAGTGATTGCCTCAAACCCATCTCCATACGCAAGCTGTCCCTGAGGATCCGGGTTATGCTTGGCGATCGCCATTGCCTTGGTCTGCGCCTCGGCGTTGATCCGTGTGTAGATGGCCCGATACACCGCGGTCACGATGTCCCTTCCCACGCAGGTGAACCCGTGCCTTCTCATCAGCACCACTGTCTCGTCGGGTTCTGTAGCAGCAGGGTCCTTGGCAAAGTTGGTGGCCAACCCTTCTCCCAAACGCGCGTTGTTGACCAGCATATCTCGTTGGTCGCCCTCCTCGTACAAGGGATCGATGTCGAACACCGGCACACCTTCACGGCCCAAGAATCCCGACATGTGATATACGGACTTCAATTTCACGCCCGTGACGACGTAGGGAAGGACTTCTTCGGCGTGCGAATGAATGACGCAGTTGATCGATGGGAAGCGCCTGAAGAGTTCGCCATGAATGAACCGCTCAGAATATCCCTTGGGGGAGTCCGGGTCGACAGTTGATGAGTCCTTGACATTGTAGTAAATCAGGTCAGAGGGACTTGCGACCAATGCTGGAGGCATGTAGCCGCACATCAGGTAGACGGATGGGTCATTGGGGTGGCGGACTGATACATGACCGTATGCGTCGACCACCCCATGGTAGTGGAGGATATGGTTGGCATAGATGAGATCCCGTAGGACGGTTTGAACCTTCTCATCTCCCGACATTCTTCTGAGATTCTAGTTGATCTCAAGTAGTTCTGTTTTGCGAGGGCAAGCAATAGCGATAATGATGGACGGTACTGAGGAAGACTCAATCCAAGCTCGCCTATCAATAGCGACCTCTCTCTATGTCACACTGAGAATCCCTTGGATGACCGGCACTTTGCCTTGGTCACCGGGTCTACGTCGTACAGTTAAACTCACGGCGTCGGCGCGGGGGTCTCAAAAGCCCGATCCGACTTTAGTGGCAGATATGACAGATCATGGTGGGTGTTGTTGGTGGGTTCGTGGGGCAGCACTTGATTGACATAGGTTTCAACTAGATAATCAAATACCCCTCAATGCGAGGTAGTCCGGAGGTACAAGGCACGGCATGAGTTAGCAGTGCCTCGTGGCTAGACATCCCTTGTGTCCTACGACTGGAAGAAAAGGACACTGTGGCGGGGCCCTTGGGCAAAGTAGAGGGGTAAGCATGGATAGAAGTACCTTGTATCATTATGGTCAGCAAGGCTGAAGCTAGGACTACTCGAACCCTTGTCTTTCTCACCAGCGATGGGGAATATCGCGTGTATTCAGATGATGTTCATTGATCCAAGTTGTCATCGACCAGCAGTGGCCAGGTGGGTGCCAGGGGTATTCCTGTTCCAGAATCTTGGTTGTATGGCCAAATATTGGGCCTAACACGCTCAGTCCAAGTTGACGGGTTTCGTGAGAAAGAAGAACAAGTTCGTTGGATGCGTCTGGAGAGGACGAGCACCCGCAACAGTGATGATATTTGCCAGTCCGTCTGTAGCCTCCTCGACCGAGCGCCATCCGCTGAAATGGACCCTTACATCCGGTTCGTGCTTGTCTTTGCGAATGTTCCATGCCCCAATGGCTCCGTATGGCCCACCGTCCACATCCTCTGTCGCTGCTTGCATGCTCGAGACAAATCCCTCACGGTCGACATGCTTGGGCAGAGTTGCCTTTACAATCGCAAGAACTGGCGAACGGACCGGGATATCGCCCAGCTCAACATCCATGTAATGCATCCAAGTAATCCCCAGCTGATCCTTGATCAATTCTAGGATCTCGCCTTGCTGTGGAGATCCGTCAAATCCCTTTTCGTGTGTTTCTTTGCTGTCCCATGCGCCCACGACAAACATCACCGTTGGGTCGTCGACCAACTCGAAGAATAATGTAGTTAGGCCGCTGTATGCCTCGATCACCCGTTTTACCTCTTTTAGATTCTTCAGCAGTTCTGAGTCGGACGCGGTGATGCCACCCTTCAATTGGCATGCAGCCAGCTCGACGATCGCCATTACAGGGTGCTGTCTATATTGGCGACTTGAATTTTGTTGTGATTGTGCCAGCTACTGCAGGATATAGTTGAATGGGCATGAATGCGAGCTCGTTGATCAGTAGTGGGATAGAAGGCCCGATGGTATGTATCACTAGCCAGAGATAATTATCAGTCCCTGTCAGTTCCTGTAGATCACCAGCCAACCATGAATCGTAACTCATCGTTGGTTCCCGAGTAGGGTTCCTTGGTGAATATAATCCCCCACCACGCCCCCGCGCGGAGCCAAAAACAAACGAGCGAGCTGAACCGTAATGAGGCACTACCGGCCCCATTGGGTTTGTCCAGATGAATTGATTTCGGTGTGACACGTCTTACCATCATGACACGTTTTCACCTAGCACTGTAACTTGGTACATGTCACATTTGTGCTTCAGGTATCGCGCTGGATCGACCACGTGTAGTCCTTGCTGAGCTTACCGTCCATATTTCAAGACCCTTCCTCCGGGCGAAGGGGCTGCCCCTGCACTTCATATCTGATCACCCCGGAACAAAAACTTATTTTATCCAGCGATAAGAATGACTCAGCCACTGCGTGCAATTGTTGTTGGAGCGGGTACTCGTGCCAAACCCTTTTTCCAGAGAAAGCACACTAACTCTGGAATTTCAGGTCTCTCGGGGCTGGCAATTGCGCAGGGATTGAAAAAGGTACAGCAGCAAAGAATCGCATACAAACGGTGCCTTCCACTGACTGATATCATGAGTAGAACGGAATCGATTATGTCGTGGTTGACAAGGAGAGTGCGCCGCGAGATAGAAACTGGGGGGTCACAATTGCGTGGAGCCATCCTTACCTGGAAGAATTACTGCCATCCGAATTGTACGAACGACTACCAGAGTGCCAACCAGATCCGAAGCTGGACTCCAAAGAAGCCGGCTGTGAGAGTGTGATCATTCGTGATGGCGCCACCGGGCAGACCATGGTAGAGCCACCTTTCCCGAGAGTGAGAAGGCTCAACATCCAAAAAACGAGGAAGATCTGGTCGGAAGGAGTCAACGTCAAGGTCAGTATTGGTTGTTTGTGCCCAAAGCGTCATCCTCACTGTCTTTGATTAGTATGGAAAAGCCCTTACCAATATCGAAGTGACACCGGACGGGGTTGTTGCCCACTTCCATGATGGAACCTCTGAAGCTGGGTCAGTGCTTGTTGGCGCGGATGGTGGTGGCTCATGGGTACGGCCTTGGCTGTTGGGAGATGCCGCCGCTGCTCGTGTCTTGCCTTACACCTTTGTCAATTTCCCATTCACCTATACCGCTGAGAGGGCGCTGAAAATGGACAAGATGATGCACCCTATAGTTGACGTCGGCATCCATCCAAAATCCATGTACATTGGGATTTTCCTGCTTGATAAGCCCGACCTTGACAAACCCGAGACATGGATCTTTTACATCCTTGCAACGTGGCAGCGTCGGGAAGAGGACTACCAAGGGGATCTGAATATGGTGGATGAGCTGAAACGGAGGATGGACGGTTGGGCCGAGCCGTACAAGTCAGCTGTTGAATGGATCTCAGACGGGATTCGGGCCAAAGCCGTTCCCTTCCGGATATGGAGACCGACGAAGTGGAATAATCGTGGAGGAAGAGTGACTCTGTCAGGCGATGCAGCTCACAGCATGACGTTCCGTAAGTTCTTCCCCCGCCACGTCCCAATATCTGTATCCCTTCCTTCCTCCACCGAGCGGACGAACTCACATGGAGACGCTAGATCGAGGTCAAGGAGCGAACAACGCGATCCGAGACAGCGAGCGCTTCGTCAAAGCAATGATAGCCGCGAGGAACGGAGAGAAAACTCTCGTAGAGGCGGTCAACGACTATGATGAAGATGTGATCACTCGTGGTAGCGAAGAAGTCGAGGTCTCGAGGATTCAGACCGATGCCTTGCACGACCATGCGAATTTCTTCAACAGTCCGATCATGAAGCATGGCATCAAGCCGACTCTCGACATTGACAATCTCAAGGGCGCTGCCGCGCAAAAGCCGTGAGGAGAAAGGATTGCTAGTGATTATTCGGGCTTCGGATACTGTCGAATGTGAGAAGTGCTATGTACTTCTGATCCATGTTGGCCGCGGGAATTGTATTTCTTCCGTAGGACTCATTGGCCGAAGCCAAGCCTGATGCATATATATACCTAGGTCGGTCCATATGCTAGATCTTATTAGCGGCTCGCATGGATTATCCATTCGGGAACTTTGTGGCACCTCTCCCCCCGGCGAACTACCTACCATACGAGAGTGATGGGCGAGGCACTCCGTACAGGACATCACTCTAACCCCAGCCTGTACGTAGCCCGTTCATTGTGAAACATGAGATTACAAAGAAGTTGATTCTGAACCCTAGGCATGAATACATACCGGACGCTATATAGCCCGGTATAACCAGTCTTGCAGTGTGCACTAAGTATTTAGGAAGTCTCTACTACTTCGTAAGCCCCATGTGCAATATAGCCTTGTCCATGACACGATCGGACCGATGGGCTCTTTGGCTGTCGCTGCCCTGGGGCCGAGCGTACCTGATTGACCGGATGCACATATCGCACAGATGTATTCATACTCGTGCACAAAATGTATCGTTGGCCGTGACATAACCTCCCAATTTCGAAACAATCCGTGACAAGGACACCCGGGCATTCTTCGGGGCGTAATACTGGAGGTCCATAGGACAATCTGTACCGATAGAAAGTATTGACTTTGCCTCTTTGTACGACGGCAGACAGGCAGTCAAGGTGTGGGCGCCGAAGCGTTGAGCTTGCTCGAACCTATTACATAGTATCAGATATGCTGTCAGATTTCCGGTTCGATTGCTGATGCTATACGAGGGATATTTATGTCAGTTTATACATAGTACGAAAATCCCTGGAGATGATATAAAAAGACCTGTGGAGGATGGTGCGGAACATATTTAACTCTGGAGCACGAGTTTGTAAATCCCAATATTGCACCGCCTGTTTCAGTCTCAGTCCCAGATCCGCTCAATCAAACTGAAGCTCATCCATACTCATGTCGAAGCCAACAATCGTCGCCGTCCACGGCGCCTGGCATGGACCAGCGCATTTCCAGCCGCTGACGGATAAACTTCCCTCGCATGGACACAGAGTGATCACTGTAAAAATGCCCTCTGTGCACTACGCGGAACTAATGTGCCACCACCTAGCGACATGAAGGAAGACATCAAGAGTATCCGGGAAATCATCCTCGCCGAGCTCGAGGCTCATCTAGGGACGGACGTCGCCATCCTCACACATTCACATGGCGGCCTGCCAGGCCTGGCCGCGATCGAAAACCTAGACAAGAAATCTCGGATCGCAGCAGGCTTCCAAAACAGAGTTTCCGCTCTTCTGCCCATGGCAAGCCTTCTCGTGCCTGCAGGTGTGTCGGGATTTGACTGGGGCGGCGGGAACATTCCCCCATCGATTGTCGTGAAGAACGTTCCATCCCCAGTCGATGGTAAGTTGGAAGTCGAAATGTCGACTCCAAACCCAAATCCAGTCCCCATCGAGTTGTTCTACCATGATGTTCCCCAGAAAGAGGCCGAGCACTATTCTTCGCTGCTCATTCCGCAGGTCATTTCCGTCTTTCGCACTCCGGTTCCATTCGCAGGCTGGAAAATCGTCCCGATATATTACCTGATCGCCGAGGAGGACAAGGCGTTTTCTCCGGAGGTTCAGAGGATGATTATAGATCAGGCAAACGAAGCAAGGCTGCAAGTAAATCCGGATGGGGGCAAACTTGTGGTGGTGGAATCGGTCCAGGCTAGCCACAGTCCCTTTCTCAGCAAGCTTGATGAAACCGCAGCGTGGATTCGGAGGAGTCTTGGCGAGACAGTTTGAAGTCAAAAGATCTTCAATTCCCACTTGTTTCGGAGGGAGATCACAAGGGCCATTGTTGAACCTTGGACAGCCGGAGAGGGACAAGAACAAGTCGGTGGAGGGGTGTATATCGGTTATTGACGTAGAGAGAGTTGGATTTGGTAGACTCGGCTTGCAGGCTGTGCGGGCTTACGAGCTTTCGAATATGCTGCTAATGCCCTAAGAGTTCTGATATCTCTCGTACCAGTGTCGAACTCGTGATCAATAGCAGGAGTGGAAACATTCCCAGATATCATGGATACCAGAGACTCAGCTGATCACAGAACCCGAAACTTCCTAAAGGAAGCAAGGCTGAGACATAAATTATCACGTAAAATCGTGGCGTAGCTGAAAACTGAGAGAAGCGACAGTATTGGGGAACTTATTCTTCCCACTGCTTGCACAATCTTGATGAGCAGGTTGCCGACAGGGAATAATGGTCCTGGCTTGGTCCTCTGGTGCGTAAGGCTGCTGAAGAGCCCTTCAGTTAGAATAATCTGAGCAAACGAGCTTGAAATAGTTGAGACTGCAGGAATGCAGGAAGCAGAAACGGTTGCAGCAATGCTTTGTTGGATTTAGCATACAAATAGATCGAGCTCGATATGCCATCTTGGAAAGTTTAAGATCTGTATCTAGTTAGCCGGTCGCTCTCCCGTTCCAAATCCGACTGTTTGGGAGTCGGTTGGCCAGTAAAGGAAACAGGTGTTGTAGGACCGTTCCCACTAAACATGGCGAGCCAAGATCATGGCTAAAGCAACATGCATGGCTCAAGCAACGGAATAGGCAGTAGAAGCGAATTTGGGTGTTAGGTATCAGTCCCGACGTGCAAAAGCATGACTGGACTTTGATCGCAGGAATAGGCGACGTTCTCTTGTTCCAGACTTGTGCCGGTGCTGCTGATCTGCTCAACAGCCTTCTGCGCATGGGTTTGAAATCTTGTACATATCGCTCAATAGGGCAGCGTCAAACCTTCGACAACTGAAGATTTGTGTACATTATCGGAAGGCCGCAAAGGTTTGGTGCGCCAATGCCTCCAAATTCAAGTTCATGGGTGAGAGAAGCAGGGTTGATGATTTGTGTTCAGGAAATTGCGCGGAGCACCTTGTAAAATCGCTGGGGTTAGAGACTAACTATGTGTCGAAATCAAATTCGATCGAATAATGACGCTCTCCATGTGTGCCGAAGACAATGCTCACTAAAGCAGAGCTTCCAGGTTCACCTCAATAACCGCCTCCCAGAACTTCCATCTCCCACTCTCCAAGCAGCTGCACCGGGAACACCCAACAAGCCGTGGCTCATGCTCTGGAAGCCAACGCCGCCACCTTCACCACCTGCTTTGTAGCGCCGCAGCGCCTCTCGAAGGTGGTCGGGCAACAAGCCTCCTCGATGAGGATTCGGGATATAAGCTTTGGCATCTTTCTTCAGTCGCTCGATGTCCTTAGCAATGAGTCGTGACTGTGGATCTGTGGTTGTGCCTTGCTTCTGCTTCTCTTCCAAAATCTCCAGTTCTTTCTCTCGCAACGCTCTCTCGACCTTTCGGGTTTCGTCATATGCCTTGGCAAACTCGACCTGAACTTCGCGCGCGCGTTCGACAATTTCACCGACGAACCATTTGCCGTAGATTCTGACTGCCTGTAACGGGGCCGTGGTGACAGACTGAGAGACGATGGAATTGACGAGCCTCTTTATAGTACTGTTGTTTAATGATAGCGCGCGCCACTGATTATAACGTGCGTATTGATCCATGTCGAGAGTATCCGCTAGTCGTTCTCGACGCTGCTCTTGCCTCGTCTCTTCCTCCTCGGCCTGTCTCCGCTCCTGCTCGTCCATGTTCTCAAGCATGCCGTCAATGTCACCTTCATCATCATCTTCTCCCTCGACAGCACCAGATCGAGCGCTGAACACTGATTTCCCACGCGCACCTGCTCGTCCATCTCCGTCTACTTGGCTTGCGTTGTCTGCGCCTCCCGCAGCAGCGGATTTGATATCGGCATCGTTAAGTTGGGCCGACTTTCTGGGCCGACCTCTGCCTCTTGGAGCCGCCTTGCTGCTCACTCCTGAAAGCAGGCTGTTTGTGACGCTTCCTGTCTCTGATCGTGCGCTCGTGACTGCAGAGCCATAGAGTGGCTCAGCAGGGAATGAAGTTTGTCTGAGGGGATGTATCTTAGGTCTTTTGTCTCTTCCCTGACCAGAAACCTGTGAACTCATCGAGGCCCTCTTCTTGGGATTCGGCAGGCTTGTAGGGAAGGGGGCTGGTGGAGAGCTCGCCATTGATCCGGGAGGGGAGAGTAGATTGCAAGATGCGCGGGCGCAGTATGAGGCGCAATGATGTGAGATCGGAAGAGGAGTCGAGAGTGATCAAAAGGTAAGAGTGCTATGTGTCCGTGCGAATGAGAGAGGCCATGGACTGGAGGCGCAGGAGTGTTGGAGATATACAATGCAGGAGAAGAGTGATCGATTGACGGAAAATGGGAACCTTATCCAAATCGCGGGCCTGCATGACGGATGGGGGGACCAAACGCGCCTTCAGCCTTGCCAAGAAGTGACATGTGACTCAATTCAATCCGGCGTGAAGGAAAGTCTGTTCTTGGGGGAGACCTCAGCCGCCCTGTGCTTACAGGTGGCTGCAAGGCTGAGGTATCACCTCCTGGCCTCCCATCACATATCAGGACTGCCTCGTCACGTCTCAGCACTCCTATGTACCACCATGATTATTTCGTTGTCCTATTCACTGTTTTACTATGGGCTAGTCACCCCTAAAGTCTTAGACCTAGATGCAGATTCACCTTCAACCACTTCCGTAGCTTTCTGCGCATTCCGTTGAATCTGGCCATATTCGTACGCCTGAGCGGCATATCTGCATTTCAACCTGATCTCTTTTCCATATCTGTGGAAGATGAATGGTGCCGGTGTGCACACCAACGCTAAAAATGCAGGTATTGATGACGCCCAGTGGATGCCTAGATTGTGGTACATTTGTTTCGTGAAAAGCGGGCTGTTGTGGGAATCTCCATTAGCCACGAAGTCTTGAGGTGGACTCGAAACTCGACGACTTACAAGGCTGCAGCTAGGACTGCTCGTAGGAGAGCATTCGCTGCTAGAACGGACGCCGCAAAAACAGTGTAAGAATCGATCAGGTAGTTCATGCCAGATAGAAACACCAGCACAGACCCGTGGCAGAAGATGACAATGCCGAAGATGCATACTATCCAGTGTATGCTGGGGAAATTGGTCCAAGCGAACCAGAACATACCAATCTGAGATCCTCTGTGTCAGCGAACTTTTGGATACGAGGGGCAAAATGAATAGGCTCGAGCTTACTGGTGTAATTATCGCGCCGATCAACGCAGGCGGTAGCCTTGCCTCGGGCACCAAATTCTCTGGTTTGGCGATGGCTTTGAGATAGCGCTTGTTGTCGTAAATAGTATGAAGAGCACCGCTGATCATCCCAATGCAAATGCCGATAAAAGGCAGACCGCTGACGCCCTGTGCCCAGCCCCTGGTCTCTGCAAAAACGATCGGAAATGCTCCTAGCATCATGAACAATGTCGCGTACAGGATAGCCATGTAGACTGAGATGAGCAACACAATTGGCTCATATATCAGGAATGCCCATGGTCTGAAGAGCACTTTGCGGATCTTTTCTATTGTCCCCGCCTTATGGCCCGATTTGCTCTCATATATCGAGATGTGTAATTTGCCAGTTAACCTGGTCAATTTCTGGCTCCGCCGGCGCAGTATCACCGGAGCATAAGTTTCGGGAACCACCAGAGAGCCAACGATCCACATCGTTCCAGCAAAGAGTGTCATGACCCACATGACCCAGCGCCATCCAGCCTCAGAGGCGACAAACATCGAAACAATAGGCCCGATCTAATGAAGTCACCATTAGCGCACCAGAATTGCATTAAAGACCAGCAGAATTGTGCTCACTGGCTTTTGTACGACGAGAAAGGATCGAGACTTACAGCTGGACCAATGAATGCACAAGCCGACCATGCAGCGATACCAACGCCGCGTTGCTCCGAGACGAACATGTCGGCGATGACTCCTCCTGAATTAGTCAACGGCGAAGCTCCAAAAGCACCAGCAAAGAATCGGAGCACAAGTAAGATTGGCATCGACTTTGCGGTCGCCACACCGATGTTCAAGGCGGTCAAAATAGTATAGGTGATGAAGTAAAGAGGTTGTCGGCCATACTCTTCACTCAATGGTCCCCAAGCCAGAGGGCCAAGAGCGAAACCCAAGATAAAAAGGGATAGACCCAGCGTGATGACCAAGTCAGAGACATGGAACTGTTCTCGGAGTTGAGGCAATGCACTAAGGTAGGCTGAGGTGCAAAAAGAGACGGCTAATGTTGAGACTGCGACGACCGATAGGAAGATCCACCTCCGCCATGTTGCCCAATTGTATGGATTAAGAGGGTCATCATGGATGAAATCAACGATATAAGGCTCGACTTCGGTCCCACGGCCAGGATATTGATGCGAGTAGACCTCAGGCGTAATTATCGACACGCGGTAAACCAGTTGCCAGATTCTTACTTGGTCGGTCAGGGTAACTTGGCTCGGCAGCTCACTCTCGAGCTTCTCCTCATTCTTCGAAGCGACGGTCGCTAAAGCTGCTGAATCCTGTGGGTCTTCCTGAGTAGGCAGTATCTCAGCCATGCTCTGAGGGCACACGTGAAAGTCAGAGAAAGCCTTGACAGCGTTCCGAGAATTGGACCTCTTTAAACATTGACAAGTCCCCGCAAGACGAAAATACCTTTACACAAAGGATTTTACTAATATATTTCCACAAGTGGGACTTGGGACACGGTACCTCGGTTCCGACCACACAGGATGGCGTTGCTAGGGTTCAGGAAAGGCGAGACTAGCCTTAACTCAGGGAGTAAGCCGTAAGCCTCTAGACAGACAACAATAACGTCATTCTAGTTAGATTGATGTGGATCACATCTTTGCATATGGATTCCTCAAATTAGCATAACATTATGCGATCAGAATGCTCCATGAGCCGCTCTCTTCACAGCATTGCAAAAATTGATCGTTTTAGCGTGGATCTACCATGGTATATACATTTTGATGGTGACTCCATCGCCACTACTTTTAGGCAAGAGTGACATTATAAGTCATACCTTGCACGGTGTTAAGGTGCACAAACTTTCCAGGTTCCCCACCTGCAATCCTGATCGATGTCGCGTTCTCGCTGTCGGAGCTACCAATAGCAGCTTTTCCCAGAGTCACATATGCCTCCTGGCCCAGGTTCGAGGTGATAGTGGCCCCAGTCAATTGTCCCTTGTCGGACCAACTCATGTTGACCCCGAATCCTCCTCGGGCCATGAGGCCCGAGACTGACCCGCCTCCATTAGCACCCCAGGCTGGCGGAAGAGCTGGCAACAGTCGGATCAGGACAGCCTTGTTAAGGTCACCAGTATAGGCAGGTCGCAATCCAGTGCCGGTGCTGTTGCCGGTGCCGTTCACAATCGATATACTTTCATGGCTCTGGAGCAACGCTTCCACAACACCAGCTGTGGTGCCAAAGTTACCATCAATTTGGAATGCTGCCGGGTAGCCCTGGTTTAGTAAGGAAGTGTTGAAAGTACAGTTCCAAAGCTGATCCGTGAAGTAATCATGCACAACATCTGTGGCAAAGGTTCTTGCAGCAAGAGAAACTGTCCAGGCACGAGGCCAGCCACAACTACCGCCGCCGTTACTGCGAGATAACACAGTCAGTCGCGCAACGACAACAACAAAGTGATAACAATTTCTAGTGATGGAAGGTCAAACTTACTCAAGCCGGTGTCGCAGGCTCGTAAGGGCAGCGTTGAACGTTGTGGAATTGGATGCCGTAATGTGTGGAATAGGATAGAGGCCGACAAGGTGCGACATGTGGCCATTTCCCGGTAATGCCTGTTCGAGTTAACTGTCTGTTCCTTGGGTGTTTCAAGTAGCACGGAAGATACTTGCCTCCTCAAAGTCTTCCATCCATTCTGCGATGCCATTGTATTGATTTAATCTCAACGGAGGCAGCTTCGCCCTCATAGCCGTAACTTGGTTTGCAAATTCGGTGTCGTTGGTGATACCTAGTTCCGCCTGAGCCTCCAAAATGAAACCAAACAGCTCCCATAGCAAGGTATTATCGATTGTTGGCCCAGCCGCGATCGCTACTTGCTGCTTAGTAGCGTTGGGAGCATAATAAATGTTCTCAGGCGACAGTGATGGATTGGTGACCATGTAATCATCCCAAGGGGTCAAGAATTCAAGTGCAAACTGTGCGTTTAGCTTGAGATCCTGGTACATGTTTTGCAACATTGCCTTGTCACCGGTGAAGCGATAATGTTCAATGACGTGTGTGGCAAGCCAAGTAGCTCCCATTGGCCAAAATGTGGAGGAGAGATAGTTATCTTGAGGAGCAGAATCTCCCCATAGATCGACATTATGATGAGAAACAGTCCCAGAGCAATTGTACATTTCTTTGGCAACATATCTTCCTTGGTCCGTCATGGTTCTTATCAGGTCATTCAACGGACCGACCAAGTCATCAAGACCTAAAACCTCTAAATCAGATCCAGCCATTGCGAGAGTGAGTGGAGCAGACAATTCCGCTTACCTGTTGTCAGGCTGGGCCAGTAATTCATTTCTATATTAAAAAATGTGTTAACAACCGACGGTAATCCACACTGCTCAGCGTAGCATGGAAGCACTTACGCAGATTAATATTGATGGTATATTTTGAACCCCACATCGGATCGAAGTTCTCATTCCACAAGCCCTGGAGATTTGGAGGCAGCGTTCCGCTCCTCGAGCTTGCAATCAACAAGTATCTTCCATATTGAAAATACAACACGGCTAGTTCTGGGTCAAACTTCTTTGGCCTGACTGCGGTCATTCTCTCGACAGTAGACATAGCTGTCTGATTATCTGACGAGGAGCCAAAAT
The DNA here is from genome assembly GCF_000709125.1 of Exophiala aquamarina CBS 119918. Classification (NCBI taxonomy): domain Eukaryota; kingdom Fungi; phylum Ascomycota; class Eurotiomycetes; order Chaetothyriales; family Herpotrichiellaceae; genus Exophiala; species Exophiala aquamarina. The sequence goes on from NW_013550587.1 coordinate 4,533,858, forward strand.
CCAGCTGGAAACGGTCGTAGTATCCTTTGTAGTCCGCAACATGTGCAGCGCGGATATGGTTGTAGGAAGCTGGGGTGAAGACGGCCAGGTCGCCCAGCACCGCACCCTTGGTATCTTGTGTCCTGAAGGTCGTATGCGCAGAGAAGTAAACCGTAGCCTCATCTGCTCCTTCACAGAGCACATAGTCTCCAATAGTATAGACTTTCCCTCCTGATGCAACAATTCTAGCACCGGCGGTGAAACTTATTCCAGGTGAATCTGGTGCCCCTCCGCTCGTACTGCCCATGACCATGGTGTCGCCGTTGACAGGATATGAATACTGCTGCCAACGATTCAGGGAGGCCTCATCCCGACCGAAGTGGATTCTGAAACTGATGGAACCAGGTTCGCTTGCATTCAAACGAATAGCAATAATATCGGCAGGATTACTGGCCAGATATTCGCGCTGGTACGAGATGTTGGCATTGACGAAGTATACTCCGGCTGTCGCGTCGGCCAGGTCCAGCCATCTCTCATAATCTGTGATGTTCCCTGTCACGTTCTGAGATAAATTGATATATCCCAACGGTTCATAATGCCGCGTTGAAACAGGCGTTCCAGCGTAGCCTAAGCCCCCCAGGATCTGGGCTTGGTTAGGGTAGCCTTGTCGCACTTGCGCTTGCATTGTGGCAACACTTTGCAATGCATCCGGATTCACTCGGTGGAGGAGTGAACCCGACCAGTATGAGTCCTCATTAACTGTAATGTGATCGCGCAGGACAGTGCAAGGTGAGATGGCACCAAGTCGCCCATTTCCAAGGGGGTACCCATCCGTCAGATTAAGCCCTGCTTCGGACGCCCAAATACGTGATGGAAACAAAGAAGAGTTGGGTGGCTGGCCGACTGCTGCTTGTGCTGGACTTGACAGCAGTAGTAGTGTACCAACAAGACCAACTATCCTAGATCTCGCCATGATCAAACCACTAAGTAGTGAGTAGTTGTGACTGATCCGCTGAGGCTAGCAGACTCTGCCTTCATTGTTTATCACACAGGTTCTGTCTCCCCTTTGACGCGGTGGGCGGCGAACAATATACATAGTGTTCATAAGCTAAAGAATAACTCCGTCTTGGGTTCTAGTACACATTTGAGCACTTTTCGAGCCGTCGGACGATGTCAACACTGCAAATCCCCGCAGGATAAATTGTTGCATCCGCTCGGGGTCCATTTCAGCTCCATAAAGGAAGCAGATGCTGAGGAGCTACCTTTTAGCCGTAGACTTCGGTTTATCCAGGTACCTGGATTAGACTGAGTTCATTTGGATCATCATGAGGGGCGACTTCATTTGGACTCATCTTTTAAACGCCGCGGGTGAGTGCCTGCAGTGCTTGGGATAGTAATGTAGAATCTATGATGTCCTTAAACGTACGCAGAGCTTGGAGTTGGGTTTTTTAGTCATTACCGACATCTAGTCAGGCGTCGTTGCCAATGACGAACAATTACATATGTTCAAGCCAGTCGCGTTACGTCATCAAGAGCTAGATTCCACCATAGCACACAATCTAGGTGTGGACTACAACTCACGAGCCCAATACTCCGAAAGCAGGAGTAAATCGAGTACCTAACAAAATGTCCAGACCTTGAAGTTCTGCAGCCGGACATACCAATGGACTACACAGGCCAATGAGTTTACTCGTCTATACTTACTAGAGATGGAGACCTACATCTGAGGCCACTCATCCATCATGTATTCACTCCCAGTTAACACAAAGTCCCACTGCGTCTGTGTCGGCACATCTATCAAAAGACGATAGCTACCAGGATATAGTATCTGATTTCCACTCTCGTCGTACCTTGACAATGAGCCCAGTGTAAGATTGAGGCTCGCTACCTGCGAATCTCCAGGTTGGATACCAAATACTCTCTGGTAAGCAACCAGAGACTTCAGTGGACGGGGCTCAGGGCCGTACTCCCCAGAAATGAACGCAAGAGTAATAAAGTCAGAGCCTGTGCTGCCGCTGTTGGTGACATTGACTGACAGCGAGGAGGATCTGGTACCGGAGGCGTGAAACGGACACTGGTCAACGTGGCCATAGGTGGCAAAATCGCAAGCGGATACAAGGGCCTGGATATCAAAGGATGAGTTTGGAGGTGTATTGATGACAGTGGAGAAGTTGGTGTAGTGCAATCCATACCCAAACTCAACCGTGGCATTGTCAAACCATTTGTACGTCCGGCCAGGGTTACCAGTTTGTGGGTTAGGACGCAAACTCATGTCTGTCATTGGTACTTGGTGTACATAGTGAGCTGGATATTGCGTGATGGGCAATCTGCCTGCTGGTACTGACTTGCCAGTTATGATATTGATGAGTGCTTGACCTCCCATCATGCCAGGATAGCCAGCCCAGACCAAGGCGCTGACATTCGGGTTGTTGAGGAGTGCGGAATCGTCGACCTGTTCTCCCATGTGCGCCACAACAAGCGGCCGACCCAGTGTAGCCAGTGTCTGGACAGCATCAACCTGCATGGCATCCCATCTGATGGTATTGCGGTCTTGTCCTTCGTCTGCACCTTCAGTTGTAGAGTCGATCCACAGGATTGCATCTGCCTGAGCCTCAATAGCGCGTAATGTAGGATTTTCAAACCACTTTACGACGACGAGGTTGACATTCGATACATTTTGAAGAGCCATCCAAGGGGAAATCAATGTCCTCGCTGGGCCGGCGTAATTCCCTTGTAGCTGTGTCGTGGCGTTGATCCAGCCCCCAGCGAGGAGAAGGGTCATGTTACGGTCCGTAGGAGCCAGGGGGAGTGTACCGTCATTTTTGAGTAGAACAATACCTTCCGCGGCTACCTTCAGCGCGAGATCTTCCGCTTCTGGTGTAGAGACGTTTGCCCATCCCACTGATCTCCAAGGTGATTCCGGTGGGTCGAAGTACCCTGCTTTCACCAAACCTGAATATAGACGCAAGAGTGATCGGTCTAGTATCGACTCCTCTACAAGACCCATTGAATATGCGGAGGGCAAAAAAGTGGGATTGTAGTATCCGCAATCGACATCAACGCCGGCATTCAATGCTGCTGCCACCGTCTGCTGCCTTGTATCGAACGCACGATGATCTGTGAACATGTTCTGAATGGCAGTGCAATCAGAAGTGATGTAATTTTCATCGGCAGTCCAGTTCCAGTGACCCCGGAGAACGGATTGTATGGTGTACGAGTTTGCGCATGCAGGCACACCGTTGATGGCATTGTAAGAACACATGATCGAGGCAACCTTGGTATCCCTTGCACACTGCTGAAATGGTTGCATGTAGTATTCGCTGAGGTCCTGGGGGTTGACGATTGCATCAAAACCATAACGGGTGTTTCCTTCCCATCCCTCCAGATCGTACGCTGTGTAGTGCTTACATGTCGCGATAATCTTATAGGACTTAGGATTGCGACCACCTTGCATGCTAGTCACAATAGTGTCGATGTATCGCTTGACCAAATATGTATCCTCTCCTGGTGTTTCTTGACCACGACCCCATCGCGGGTCGCGGAAAGGATTGATATTTGGCGTCCAATAATCAAGACCAGATCGATTTGCGTTGTTGAATGCTCTTGCCTCAGTGCTAATCACAGTCCCAATTGCATAGAATAGGTCGTCATCGAAAGATGATGCCATCGAGATGGGCTGTGGGAAAGAAGTCGCGTAGGACCAATTTCCAGAGCTAGCGAATTGGACCCCTGGTGCTGCAGCAACTCCATGGAGAGCCTCACCCCACCAATTGTAGGGTGGTAAGCCAAGTCTCCGTACCCCTGGAGAGTTGTTGTGCGTGAGGTTGAGTTTTTCTTGCACCGTCATTGCGTCAATCAGCGCTCGGGCTCGTTCCTTCGCTGGCAACGAAGTGTCGCAGACTGAGTTGTTTGAAAGAGGGCCATTGGCACAGTCCGGATACTGTTGTGCACGTAATGGGCACACCAGCAACATCAACAAGACAACCACCATTGAAGCTGCCATTTTTGTTGGTTCAAATTTCGGCAGTAGGAAGTCATCAACTAGAGGTGAGCAAGCTGCCTTTTCAATAGTTCATTCCCACCCAGCTGGAAATATCATGCAAGAGAATGCTCAGAATTGAGCCGCCAGAGCTATGTTGACAAAGAACAGCCGAAATAAATCTTTGCACTTACCTCAGCAAGAGATCCTGCAAAACAAGCGACTGATCAATGATCACCCAGGACCTTCTAGGGAAGGAGAAACTGCCGGTGTGCTTGACAATGCACCCAGAACTAGGTTTTGTGAGAGTGGAGCGGAATTTATCCAGCTCATCAACCAGCTCATCATAAGAATCATCACAGATGAAGGGCCTCCTCAATGCTTCGAGACGCGAAGTCCTATTGCTCATACCTCAAAAAGGATAAGCTTCAAGCGCCCACAGCACGTGATTTATGATCCCGGATAAATCACCCCGCATGATGCGGGGGTTGAGCCTTGCACTGGATTTAGCCGGCGCTAATCTTCTAACAGCAGGATCTACATTCTATGTCGTTAGCCTAGGTATATACATGGCTACCTGGGGAGCTTCGTATGTACCGACTCAAAGGCTCGGTTTGACCACTGAGGCTACACCGGTAACTTTCTACCTCAGGCTAGTCACATTCCTTGGCTCCGAGGGCAGACTGCTTGCATCTGGAATGCTCATGATCCTTCAGAAACTTTCAACAGAAACTACCTAGGTTAGGTTGTCGAGCAAGCATGGACGATTCCTGTAACTGTTCCCAAGTCCACAAGCGGTAAATGGTCAAACACGGGGACATACAAGCTGACCAAGTATTATCGGCTGGATTGCGCTCCCGCAGAGGAGATTTAGGCTCTCAAGAGATCCTATTTGAATCTTGGAGCCAGAATCATTTTGGAGTAATGATGATCCTAATGCTGGCCTGGAGGCAGAGATCGGGATTGAGTATTGTGGAAATTTAGACGGTCTATTTTCCGGGCCCTCGTCAATCCGATGCTACTTTGACGATTCCAATCGGTACCTGAGGCACGAAAAACTTCTGCACAGATCATTTAACGATGCTTTTTCGAGGGCAGCCGGACAAAGTTGAAAAGCGAGGCATAATATACCAAATAGTCGTATAACCAACAGCTATCCACCACACGCTTACCTTATGTAGCTAGCTATCGGCGGCAAAGGCCGTATGGGGGTGGGCAGGTCACTGAGGTGCAGATCCTGCAAATGGAATGGCCCGTCGGTATTATGGTAATTATGCCCCTAGCGAATGCATAATGATCACTTTTAGTCTCGGGTGTGGAAAACACGCCGGAAACCCCCTCCAACATTTAGAGACCAACAACCGATGATTCTATAACACGCAAAGGATTCTGTCAACAAAGACATTCAATGGGGTGTCACAACTGAATCTCATCGTGAAACCCAACGGGCCTTCAGAATGGCCGGAGTTCAAGAAATCCGCTTTGGAACAGATGCATTGCTTGTTGTCATAGGCATCGACTCAGACCAAGTTGTGCGATTAAAGGAGGTACGACCTGCAGGCGACAAACCGGCGCCCACAGTCATAAAGGGCAATCGACTTCTCGACGGCTCTCTTCCATTGACCGACATACGGCTTGCGGGACATGGCACTGGCGAGCACAAAAGCTCCAAAACTCTCGTGTGCGGTTCCGTCACATCACGTCTCAAGTACAAATCGCATCGAGAATCTGAAAGTCCAGAGCAGCGAACGCTAGAAATCATCTCCTACGACGATGTCACGAAGCTCACTGTAACGGCGACTCTTGTCGCGTACCATGGGACGCCAACCTTACGTTCCTTTGCTACCGTGCGTAATGATGGAGACGAAGACATAGTGGTTTCCCAGGTCACCTCGCTCGTGATGGGAGGACTGACTGGGTCATTGACTGGACATACTCGTGAATGGTGGCACGAGTTTGTGGAGTCAAGCGCGACGAATACCTGGTTCCGAGAAGCCCAGTGGCATGACCACGACCTTCCCAGCATCGGGTTGGACACCATCGGCCTCTATGAACTGAACCAAGGACATTTAGCCAGCCATATCACCCACTCACTGTCCAACAGTGGCAGTTTCTCGACCGGTGGCATGCTGCCAATGGGAATGTTGAAGCGAAAGCAAGGAAAAGAGACGTGGCTGTGGCAGGTCGAGAACAACGGTTCCTGGAGATGGGAACTGGGGGACTTTAACGACGACATATACGTCGCTGTAAGTGGCCCAACAAACTACAACCACGCTTGGAAAGAATGCCTTCGGCCTGGCCAGAGTTTCACGACAGTGCCCGCGGCACTTGTTCACGTCTATGACGGAATTGACGCGGCCTTTGGGGCTTTGACAACCTATCGACGGAAGATACGTCGGAAACACCCCGACAACGAAACTCTTCCGATCATCTTCAACGACTACATGAACTGTCTCATGGGTGACCCGGACGAAGAGAAGGTCAAGTCGCTCATCCAACCAGCCGTATCTGCTGGTGCCGAATATTTCGTCATTGATGCGGGCTGGTATGCAGACGAGACCGATTGGTGGCCCAGCGTGGGCGAGTGGGAGCCTTCTACGAGACGATTCCCATCCGGCTTCAAGTCTCTCATCGACACTATCAGGGCTGCCGGTGTAATTCCAGGTGTATGGGTCGAACCCGAGGTCATGGGCGTTCGCAGCAAGGCCGTATCCGAATTGCCCCCAGAAGCCTTCTTTCAGGAAAATGGCAAGCGCGTTGTGGAAAAACAGAGATACCAGCTCGACTACAGCTGTCCGGCGGTTATAGCGAGGATGGACAAGATCATTGACAACCTTATTCTCGAACATGGGATCGGATACTTCAAGTTCGACTACAATATCGATGTCGCCAATGGAACGGACGCCAACGCATTCAGCTCCGGCGCCGGGCTGCTGAAGCATAACCGCGCCTACCTGGACTGGATCCAAGGTATCTTCAACCGCCATCCAGAGCTAGTCATTGAAACCTGCTCAAGCGGAGGACAACGGCTGGACTACGCCATGCTCGCCATCCATCCCATCCAATCCACAAGCGACCAGCAAGATCCAGTCCGCTACGCCGCCGTGTCAGCCGCGATCGCCACGGCGGTGACGCCAGAACAGAGCGCTTCCTGGGCATACCCGCAGCCCGACTGGAGCGACGAGATCAACGCACTGACCGTCGTCAACAGCCTGATGGGCCGCGTACACCTAAGCGGTGCACTGCATAAGCTCAGCGAACACCAGCTCGCCCTCATCCGCGAAGGCATGGACATCTACAAGACCATCCGACACGACATCAAAGACGCGACGCCATTCTGGCCGCTGGGACTGCCGAAGTGGCATGACGATTGGCTGGCTATGGGACTCAAGGCACCGGGGTGTCGGTATATAGCAGTGTGGCGTCGCGGTGGCGACTCGTCATGCTCTTTACCGATCTCGGGCATTGCCAAGGAGTCTACTGTGACGGTAGACTTCCTGTACCCGCTAGGCTTCGAGATAGATATGAGCTGGGATGCTGAAGAGAGCCTGCTGCAGGTCAATCTTGCCTCCACCGTTTGCGCGCGATTGTTGAGAATCAACGAGCGACAAACAACGTAGCATAGCATAGCATAGCATAGCGAGGCTTTGGCAGACAAACTAGGCGTTATCACACAACAAAATCAAGCCCTAAACACATCCCTGACAGGGCATCATATGAGCAAATCTCCTAATGAAATCACACAAATACTTTCACATATGCTCCATCACCCATCCTTGGCCTACAGGGCCTCCGTTGAAATGGCAGTTGTATGCCGCGCACGATTTCAGTCGTCGACAAGAACATCTGATCATTTAATCCCTCCTACTTATACCCGACGTCTGTACGTGAGCGGAGTTTGACCGGGTCGGATCGACATAAATTTGTCTTTCTGAGGATTTGATGGAAGTTGCGGCGAAGGTAGGGGTGACGAGGGTTCCTGGTTATCTTGGTGGGTTCAAGTCGAACATAGTAGGATGTTTGATGTATCAATTCTACATGGTTGCGTATTATTCCCACATCACGACCAAAGGAATAGCAAGTTCGGAATTTCCACCGCATGAACCACTTGACATTGCGCACTAGATGTCTCGGACACGCCGGAGCCACCATATGACAAGAGCAGGTCGCGAGACATCTTCAATAGGGTAATCCTATAGACAGAATGGAACATGGCAAAAGAGAGGACCTTCCGTTGCAGGCGAGTATCGCAGAAAGGTTGACCTTTTTGAGAGGATCCAAAAGCGCATTGATGGCTTTGTTTTGCGCTCTCTGCTCTAACATAAGATGCATGCAGTCCTTAGGTATTTGGCAAGCGAGAAACTTGTGTGAACCAACCAGGGACACAACTTCTGATCAGCGACGAAATAGTGCCACTGCCATCTCAGACAAGCTTCAACTACCTAGTCCATATGGTAAGTTGCACCCTGGCCAGCTCCTTCAGCCTTGGCGTCGAATATAGCACCATGGGCGAATTCTGTTCGAGAAAGATTTGATTAGTAGCCGACTTAGGGTATTCGGTGGTTGGGGTCGGCATGAAACTTACGATCGACTTTAGTTGACTTCCACTTCCTCGCGGGGACTTTGTGCTCAAAAAGCAGGTCGATCTCGCCGAATGTACGGTCTTTTGTCTCAGGGAGACGAAAGAAACACCAGATGATGCAGAGCAGGTTAGTGCCTGCCCAGAACAGACCGGATTTGGCACCCCAGTTCCATGCTGTAGGGTAAAAATGTTGATCAGCCTCAAAGAGATTGAAAATGGTGTGGAGTTAGAGACTTACCGCTGGCGGACAACATGCGTGGTGTGATAGTGTTTTGTATAATCTGAATAATATTGTATGCGAATCGACCGATAGCGATAGTCTTGTATCTCAGTCGACCGGATGGCGTCTCAGCCACGATGGGGTAACAGGTTGGTCCCATGCAAATTGTGTTGACTAGAGTACAGATGACCAGTAGAATTCCAATGGCGAGTTGCGCATCGTGGCCACTTCCGAAACCGAGTCCACCAATCTTTATGTCACGAGCAAAGTCAGCCTATACATTCAACGTTTATAAAGCGAGAACACGGGTCCCCAGTAATTTTATCGGAGAGAGACTGTTGGTAGAATGAAAGAGGTTACGCAGAATGTCAACTTACTGTAATCAGAATGACACACATTGCCGAAAGACCCGACAGATAGATAGTTTTTCTGCCGAAGAAAGGGAAAATAAGATAGCAGATGAGCACGCCAATCACAAAACATGCGCAGATAGATATATTGATGTCGAATGTTTGAATCTCCGAGAATCCTGCTGCCTCGAGGAAGACGACCGCGTAGCTGGTCAATGGGTTGCCATCGAGAACCTGCGATGCCCATGTCATGCAGTTCTGCAGATTGATGGTTAGCGTCCTGGACCCTAGGATAACCCTGAATAGACTTACGATTTCAGTTCGGCGCAAATTCGTGCCCTTGAAGCATTCTAAGAAATTTGCGCTCTCCATCTCGGCTTTCTCTATCTCAGTTGTGTGGCGGATATATGCAAGTGTGGCCTCCACCTCCTGCTCCTTTGTTGTGCTGTCTGAGCGAAGGCTCATTAAAGACTTCTTTGCGAGCTCAAGCTTGTTTCGTCTCACTGCATTCCATGGAGATTCAGGGGCAAAATAACACCCGATGAGCAGTGGTAAGGGCCAGCACCATTGGAGGCAGAATGGCAGGCGCCACCCTAAGTCCCCTTCAAGGCCGGCAACCGCCCTCAGGACACCAGCTGAAAGGAGGATCCCGCATCCCCAGCAGAGGGCGACGTAGGCGGTAAGGAAGGGGCGTAGCACTGTTGGTGCGATTTCACAGGCATATGTCGTAGTGAGTGTCTAGATTCATCAGTAAAGATTTCGGCAGCTTCGGGCTCCAGTCCTTGCCTGGAACACTCCCCATGAAATACCGCTCATCGCCTCGCCAAAGGCCAAAACGGAGAGAGAAGGAGCAAAGACAGCAATAAAGATGACCGCGCACATCCAAGCCATAAAGAACAAATATGTAGGCCGACACCCAAAGCGATCCTGAGCGAAGGAGGTGGCAGCAAGACCTGCCAGCTGGCCCACCAAGGCTGAATTCGCAAGACCCGACTGCCATGCTGGGGTGATGATCTTTTTACCTGATTTGTCGTCAAAGGTTCCAAAACGCTCTCTGAATTGAGTTTGCCCGAAGAATGAGTTGATCTGGGTATGAGTCAGCGTCATCGCCAGGGCTCTCTCAGGGAGAAAGGGAGGGAAAGCGAAATCGTACAATGACGACGTCATAGCCTTCCATGATCAGAGCAGTTGAGAGTAAGCAGCTCCAGAAAACGGCTTTCTTGTACTTTTTCAAAGCTTGAGGGATGGTCAACTGGCGGTCGGCAGCATCGCTCTCCTGTGCTTTCTGGATGAGGGTGATTGTCTCTGGATTGCTCAGTTCGAAGTTCTTGAGCTCCCGCTCAGTTGGGACGATCTTTTCAGTCTCCATTTTTGGCACGCCGATGATGTCTGAAGTCCCAAAAATCGGTTGGATGATCGTATATTGAAAAGCATGATAGCAATCAGACAACATGGGCATAAAAGGCTTTTTAAGACTGGCCCCGAAGATCTGGCACGCGGCACCCCAGACCATGTGGGGAGCTGGCTAACAAGAGGATGTAGCCCCCTTGGGCGCTGCAACCCCGCAAAAGCATTTCAAGCGAGTGCAGAATTGAACCGCCGGGTTATTGGGATAACCTGTAAGACTGTAGGAGTCATAGAGCCGGAGAAGGTGGTAATTTCCGACAACCAGGTAGCCTTTCAGGCTTTTAGTGAACGGGATTGAAGTGGATGGCGGGTATATGAAGTGCTTATGCACGGCCGGGAGCCCGCTTCTGGAATTATCGAGTGGTGAGATCCTAATTTCGAGCCGAACAGAATACGGAGGTAGTATGACGAGATAGCTGGAAGCGACAGGAGCCCTCAAGTGCGAGCAAAGAAATTGGCCGAAGACCGATTCACTGTGGATAGCCGTGAGCAAAGTTTCGCTTGATAATTCTAGAGGAATCGTACTCTACAATGGATGAGGATGAGCTTTACTGATGGGAGAAATGTCATCTCGCGAGTGCAAACTATAGTACCCGTATTGCCGACCACAAGAATGACCTACAGTATCAGGCAATCAAATCAAGCTCCCTACGAAGGCACTTCAGTATGGATATTCCTTTTTCTTCTGTACTTCGCACTTGCAGATACCTAGCTAAATTCACTTTCATGAGAAGGGCTCTAGCCAAGGACTCTTGACATCTGCGTGTGGGTGCGGAGTAGCTTCGTGTCAAAAACGTAAAACAAAAAATTCCGAATGATTATTCACAGGACAATACTAGAGAGACGATCACCACTCCGGAGAAAGGACATTGCTTAAGGTAATTTGAAACTCCGTCGGTTAAATCATTACTGGACGAAGTAGATTGTTGGCTCAATAACCTGGGGGGGCTGGGATCGCCAAATGCTAGCTAGTCTTAGCCAGGATGCTTGCCGTGCCTTGTTTAAGTTAAGCGACCGTATGGAGGACGGAAACATACAGTATCAGGCTGGGTTATCAACTTATCAACTTATCAACCAACGGCTCCATATTTTGGGATATACTCCGAGATCGATATAGTTGGCTTGGCATTATCGTTGCCAAGCGTCCCACGCCGAAGGAGTTTAAAGCCGCCACGCCCAATGCCTTCCCGCATTATAGAGGTCAAGTACCTCCCAGGACTGCTGCCTAAGAACTTGCTAGCACCCAGAGGAGTTATGCTGGGACGACAATCTGTGACTGAGTTCAGGCCAAGGCCTCGGAGAAAGGTCGTGTTCTATTGGTCACTAATTGTGCAACCACGTGGGGCACAATCAAACTAGCCTACGGCTCAAAGGAGTGGAAGTTGTGCAGAAACCAGAACGCGAATCAGTGACTTTGCAATAGGGAAGTCGTCATCACTCATCATCATGAGTACCGTCAGTCGCCACGTTGCTCTCTAGACCGAGCGGCTTTACGCCGCAGGAAAGCCGATCAGAAAGCCCTCTCGCCAATACGGGGAGCACCACCCTTCCAGTCATGGCGTTCATAGTAGCGGAACACCAAGTCATATCCATCGAGGTCATGGACTATGCGATCAACGCGACGATAGCCCTTGATGTGATCCATCTTGGCAGTCCGACGTGCAATCTGCCGCTCCAACATTTTCATCTCTGCCAATGCATCGTGACCAGCTGCATTTTGCTCTTCAAATGAGCTTTTGGCTTCAAAGAGAGTCACCGAGAATCGCCCGGGTTTGAAGATGTCCACGACGTGCTGGACGATCTCGACGGTCTCTCGGCCCTTCTGACCAACAGGGACATTGGTTTCGAAGGACGCATAAGAGCAAATGGGTTCAGGTGTAACATGGACAGTAAAATAGTGAGTGCCTTGCTCGCCATCCGGGGCAGGGATGACGCCGTTGGCGGAGAAGCCGCATGGAGTGAACAGATATGCATCGACACGCGAATCCGGGTAGTGTTCTCGGGGATAGACACCTGAGAGTCCACAGGCTTCGGAAACCACAGTACCAAGAGCATGGCCCTCAGTCGTGAGTTCTTCTGGGAACGCTTCGTCCTTGACGGAAAAGTCACCTGCTTCAGATGAAGTACTGCTGAAAATATCCACATGATCATCTTCACTTCTTTGAGAGCCTCTCCACTGATCCTCTGCGACCGCACTCGCATGGTCAAGGTAGAATTGCTGGGCATTGTCCTCGTCCAGATCAGTCATGAGTACTTCAAGTGTCTCATCTTCCCCTTCGCAGACCTTAGGTCCACGATCGAGAACCAAAGACGAAGGGAGCTTCAATTCTTTTGTCTCGGTGATTGGGCTGTCCATGCTTTGAGGACTAGCAGGCGGTGTTAATATGGTATGTGGTTCGGTTAGATAAAGATACCAGTGCTCGCCATTCATCTTGCCGATCATATATGCACTTCCTCCCACAAAAAGCTTATCTAGAGTATGGACCTCATCACGCCAGCTTCTATGGGGACCATGTTGGCGGTCAGGGAAGAGGAAATTTTTGCGACTGTAGAAGACGCGATATGGAGCAGCAGCGACAGCGATTCCACGAGATGGTGGGGCAGTTGAGCGTTCAAAGCCACCAAAAAGGGTTGCAATCTCCAGAATCCGCGGCAAACCACAGAGCAAGGTGGTCGTACCGCAAGTTTTCAAAATAAGCTTGTGAGGGAAGACAAACATGCTCGATTCGGAGAGTAAATATGCATCAACATCATCGGACTCGATGATTGATAGAACTTTGCAGTTGACGAGATCAAGCATGGATTTCCAGATTCCAGCAGGAACAGCCTTCAACCCACATGGCTGTGAACAGCCTTGTAAGTCATGAGCGGCAGGACTGAACCACACCTCTAGCAATTTCTCAGGACCTGAACTTGGTGAGTACTTGATTTGAATCCTCGAAGGAAATCTGTCTTACCTTCGAAGGCATTGCTTGAATCAAGATCAAGCGCGACTTCACGATTAATGGTCAACGACGGAGTATGACTCAAGCTTGAGGGTGAAGCTGTGTAATTTTGGGGGATCCCAATATGTACCATATCCTTGTCGGAGGATGGGACCAAGTCCTCTTGACCGGCGAGTTGGAATAGGGGCAGTGGAGTTGATTAAACACTGATCTTTCGATTCAGTGAAGCACTATCTGCCGCCCAGACGAACAATGCGGTGTCCGCCTGAGAAGAGAAGGCCCACTATCTGTGGGAATATTGGAGGCTGGCTTTTGCCAGCAGCAATAGCGAGTCGAGTAAAATCCCTTCTGAAGGGTCGTTAGGGAGGCCGGGAGGAGGAGAGAAGGAAGAAGATCTCCTGCACGAACGGAATTGTGGGCAGTCTTGGGATGATTTTTTCGGGTTGTTCGATACCGGTGAGAGTATCGACAGCAGAAGTTTTGGAGGAGGCGAGATGAGAGAGGGTCTTATACGTGATCGATCAGAATGTTATGCTTGTATTTCAGAAATTCCCACAAGTAGCAGGTGTTATCTGGGCCTTTGTCTTGAGTCAGAACTGCAACACGTGCGTGCGAGGGCAGGAGAAGTCTTACTTTGCTGGCTTTGATAGGAAGCGTAGCAGGTCTTTGCGGCTCATAGAGTTGTTGAAAGAGGCTAGAACAGAACAAAGGTGGCTATTGCAGCCTACGAGATCAGAGACTCGCCGTACTGCGTAGGTTCGCCAGAATTGCGAAGGTTGTGAAGGGGGCTTGGTGGTGAGCTGAAAAATTCACGCAGCAAAGCGCAGTTGTAGGCAGTGGTGAAAAGCCAAGTGAGATGAATGTACACAAAAGAGTGTGTACATCCAACAGCAATGGTATGATGAGTAGCCAGGCCTGGATGTCTGACAATCGGGATGACAATAGAAGGGATACTGTTCGAAAAACAGCAAACAATGAGGTAGATTTGTATTGAGTGGCACACGGCAAGCAGCACCAGTTGTGTGGTGGATCAGATTTTTGGTTCGGGGAAGAAAATAATGATGGGTCTGGGCTGAATTAGGATCGGGTTGGGCTTCCCGCGGCGGGGCAGTGGCAGGCTGGCAGCTGAAGGGCCGAGCAGGCTTGGGTTGGGGTTTCGTAGGGCCTTGAGAACAGGGCAACAAGAGGAACGAGGGAGCAAGGCACCCTTGAACCCTTGCACCCTTGCAGCCTGCAGCCGGAAAAGCGAAGCAGAGGCCACTCAGGTGAAGGATGACGCACCGCAGCAGCGAGCGGTGTGAGGACTGAGGAACCGGGTGGTGAAGCCGATTCGTGCCGAGGATACACTATGAGTAGGTACTCGTAGTTTTTCAAAATATGGTTTGCCACAACGAGACATTTACAACCAAGAAGTATTATAGCAACGAGATCGTGGCTGTGCCTGCATTCAATTCATGTACATACAGTAACACGGCAATGCCGGCCACCCCCACCAGAGACAGCATCAAGTACAGTGGTCACGGTCGCAGGTGACGGAACAATAAATCTCCGAAGGCACAAGGTGAAGGAAGATTCTAAACAATAGCTTACAGCAAGCACGTGCCTATCTGCGATATGCGAACCATTGATTTCTATGGGCGTGAGAGGACGAATGGCACCTGGTGCCTGCACTTTAATTAATCCTATGGGCGCCACCCCCGCACTCGTCATTGGAAGGGCTGCTGATCCGGGCGCCAGAACCACGAACTCACCCCTGGGCCCTGGGATAGTGGGTGAACTCATCAGGCTGATCATGAGTTAACTTAGGCTTGGCCCGAGCCCCGAAGTGCCCCCGGGGAGACATCTCCTCCGAAGGGCCACGCCTCTTGAAGTCGTCGATGGCTTTCGCCCTATCAATTAGGTACCACATACAGAGGATCCATGCCTGCCAGCACTCACTTGCCTCCAATTCCTCGAACGTACCCAGGTAACTTGGGTGGTGACAGTACCCTTAGGACATTCGTAGATCTTTGACCTTGTCCATTGCGAGCCACACATCTGAAGAATCTAGGACGAATATAATAGGAAGCATCGAGAAAGCCAACGCACGTGCCAGAGAGCACCTATGTGTTTGCCAGAATACCCTTTCCTGCCATACTGTCCAGGGACACGATGTACCATCAGAAGGTTCTCAGTAGGGCGGCTCCCTAAACCGTTCTTCCCTCTCATCACGCCACGAGTCTACAACGCGTGGTGCGCGTATCGTTCACCAGTCGCGGGGAAACCTTTCCAATTCCAGTCATATGACGCCACCCGGTAGTTTTGCCGCTAGTGGTGCGATGGCCTGGCAATGGCTGGCTGGCTGCACTTTTTCTGCTTAGCAATGCAATGGCCCATCACTTTCAAAGGCATTCCCGTCGCATTGTCGACAACCTAGCTGTCCTCCAACCGCTATATTTCTGAACAGCAGACTCTTCCTTCGGGCGAATTGCGCTGTGATGGGACTCCAAAACATCAACCACGTCGTCCTCGTTCTGTCGGGGAAAGGTGGCGTGGGTAAATCTAGTACAACCCTTCAACTTGCCCTCTCCCTCACCCAGCAGGGCCACAACGTAGGAATTCTCGATATTGACCTTACTGGTCCAAGCATACCCAGGCTTTTGAATCTCGAAGACAAGAAAGTCACCCAGGCACCCGGAGGCTGGCTGCCTGTTAAGGTGCATGATGCCGTGAAAGGGACATCGACCGATGGCACAACTGGTGACCAAACCAACCAGTCCTCTCCTCCTGCCCGAGGCTCCCTCCACGCTCTGTCCCTTGCCTTCCTTCTCCCTACGCGCGAGTCGGCCGTGATATGGCGTGGGCCCAAAAAAACAGCCATGATAAGACAATTTGTGTCCGACGTCTTCTGGCCTCCGAACACTGACTATTTACTCATCGATACCCCTCCCGGGACAAGTGATGAGCACATTGCGATCGTGGAGGAACTGCACAAGCTCGCCGCAGACGTGCAACCCATAACAAGCGCAAATGGAAACCTAGCGCTAGATATTGATCCCAGGCCCAAACTCTCGGGCGCAGTTGTCGTCACCACTCCTCAAGCCATCTCAACTTCAGATGTGAGGAAAGAACTCAACTTTTGTGTCAAAACACAGGTCCCCGTCTTAGGGGTAATAGAAAATATGGCTGGATATATCTGCCCCTGTTGCAATGAGATTACGAACATCTTCAGCAAAGGCGGCGGCGAAATCATGGCGAGGGAGACCGGCGTTCCATTCCTAGGCTCCGTTCCATTGGATACTGGATTCGTCGCATTGGTTGAGGGTGTCGAGGATGATCAAATTTCTGGACCTTCTACCGGTGGCTCGGAATCCAGCCAGCCAACTGAGCTAGTTGAGCGATATAAATCATGTGGTCTGAATCCGATTTTTACCAAATTTGCAGCGAAAATTCACGAAAAGTTACAAACCCCGGTGAATTCAGCTCCCTAATATTAGGAGCGATCTTCAGTCTTCCAGAGCTGGCTGACGATCTCACTACTCAGAACCGAAGCTACTGATACCCACGTCGAAGCTATTTCGAAGCAAGGGCCAAGCAGCTCTCAAGACCAGCATCTGAGAGGTTTCCCTCGTGCTGGGCTCCGTGCCATTATGAGAGCCCAGAGGCCTTTGCCACATATGCTGAGCCTCCCACTAATTGGCCCCGGTTTCCCTTTAAGAGAGCCATCGCTCGCCCTTGGACAGAATGGATTGTGAACAAAATTGCGGCCCTCACGCCCAACGGCAGTTTCAGTCTCCACCACATACCCCTTAGACTTCTCCCAACGTTGCCTCTCGAACACTCATGACACATCAAAATTCTGCATTTGTGGTCCAGAAATATACATCTCGAAGTCTACTTGTCGAAAACATATAGATATGCTCGAATGACGTGTTAAATAGATCGCTCTGGTCGCATCACTGGACCAATTGAGCCTCTCAAGAAACCCACATATCTCAAACTGCATCTTCTTTTCAGACACTTAACGAATATCCTTGAACAAATCAAGACGACCTCAGCACTCACTCGTCAAGCACTTTGACTCGTAAGTTCTGCATCCTGCACGAGATACGAAAGGCGGCTCACTTGATGCGACAACACTCAATGTCCAACGTTGGCTGTCCCAGGCATGATGCGAGCAGGGGAACGCACTGCACCGATGACATCCAACCATTTCTGCTCACTCAGGGTTCTGCGCAAGAGCTTCCCGAAAATGTCTAAATGGCCAGCAACACACATTTGTCAGCAAAGACCTCGTTTACACAGATATACGGGACGCGAGAGGGGACAAAAATCAAAAGGTCAGATGCTTGAGATTGTAGTGTTTGGGCCTGCTTAGGCGAAAGAGTAACTCACACATAGCGACACTAGTCAGCGAAACACACAATGAGACAATTCCATAAGTTCTGAACACGGCGCCAGGACCTTCTTGGGCAGCCCAGGAGTTGATGAACGTCGAGAAGCCGTAGAACAGCAGGTTCTTCGCGAGCATCTGCACGATGAAGATCTCGGTTGCGTCGGCGGGGAAAGAATCCCTAATTGTTGTCAATTGATTTCATCACACTTGGACATCTTTTAACTGGCATTTCGCAACGGCGCATCTGATTCTCTTATGCATGCCCACATAACTATTGGCATCTGCTATCTGGCATTTGCTATCTGTCCAAAGGAGAACCAATCTTCGAAGGAGACGGGAAAGAAGATCATTACTCACAAGATGTACAAATTAGCACTGACAGTCGCGACAGTTATGCCGGCACATATGCAACCATGACAGAATGCGCCGAGGAAGTAGCCTTTAGGGGTAGGATGCTCAACATCCCACATCCAAAGGAACCAGCCCAGGGCATACAACATGACGCTGACGATCTGAGCGGGAATGCGGAACTCGGGCTCGTAGGTGCCTTGGTTGCGTCTGATCAAGGCCTTCGTGATGACGTCGACGATATATGCACCAGGAAGACCACCAATGATGCCACCTAGGAGACCGCCAACAAAGAAGTAGCCGTTGCCCGCAGGCGTCAGGTGATAAGGCGGCCCGGACCAGATTTGTGCGATGATATATGCTGTTGATACGTACAGAGCCTGTTGCATATGCCGATGAGTCAACGACATTATTCTGTGCTTGTCATACACACGCGTGCAGGAGGCACTTACCACTGCAAGTCCAGCAACGAGGAGGGTCTGCCAACATTAGTTCATACGCCTCAAACTGATCTGGAGGATATTCCAGGCTCCGGGGACCCACCCATATGACAGCCGGGTTGAGAAGAACAGCTAGAGGAGTGAACAGCAACTTGACAATACTTTCATCAGTGTACTTTCCAGAGAACAGCGCCAGCTCTTGCATGTAGGTTTTCTTCCGCATGGTCGGGGATGAGGATCCAGTATCCGACTCGACCGGTTCAATCTTTGTGTCAGCATTATTTATATTCTCTATCTTCTCAGTCTGTGCGAGTTTCACGCCCATGGAACGCTCATCTGGTAAGGCCGACGATCTGCCAATCTGTGGCTGCTGAGTGGTGGATGCCGTAGAGGTGCGAATGAATTGCGTTTCGGGAAGGAAGAAAAATATCCCTATCGCACCGACAACGACGAATGGTAGGTGAATGATGAACAGGTACCGCCAGCCCAGGTTAGCTGTTATGGGGCCTCCAATGATCGATACCAGCGAAGCAATGCAGGTCAGGGTCAACGTGATGGCTCCTGTCCGGAGCGGTCGCTCGTGGACAAAGTACAGATCGCCGATGACAGCGACTGATAGACTTTCAAAAGCAGTGGTGCCAAACCCTTGCAAGAGACGTCCAGCCATGAGCTTATCGTAGTCTGTATTTGCAGAGATGCAGACTGCTGTGCCGATGATTCCCATGACTCCCGCGAATACAAATTGGGGTCTCTTGCCGTATTTCCGCGCCAGTGCTGATACAACCGGCCTTACTGAAGTTAACTTCACCTTGACCCTCGAGCTCTCGTGGTGGAGAATGAATCTTACCCGATACATCCCACCAGTAGGAGCTGGTACCCCGACAGAACAGCGACATGGTCGAGACTCACATGGAATACTGTCGTCAAAAGGACCGTCGCGGGAGCCAGAATCGGGGCCGGTACCGAAGCGAGAATTATTGTGTTGATAAAGACCAGTGCGAGTGTCAGGTCTTTCTTCCACCTTGGCCAATTCTGCCGAATTAGCTAGAAACATTGCACCGAGAAAAACTCCTTACTAGGGGATCATTTGGGTCATTCGAGGGCTGAGGCACCAGAACGATATCTGACTTCTGCGAGATGTATCAACTTTCTGCCTAGCCAGTATCTCGTCATTGTCCTATACCTTGCCAACTGCGTGCTTGAAGTTGAAAGCAGCCCTGTGACTCTCGTTGTCGAAGAGTATCACTGTGCCGGGAGCCTTGCCCTCCCGTGGTTGGATAACTCCTAGGGACATTGTGATCAAAATCGCCTCGATCAAGAGTGGCAGTAGTGGTATGAGGTGCAAGGCACTATTCTATCGTGTCGTGTCGCGCCGGATCGTGCAGGAAGACGAGGAAGCAGTCGAGACTGTTTGCAGGCATCTGGTCTCTTTCATAGACCTCATGATCGGCATACGTGCTTGTACAACGGCCAGCCAAAGTAAAGCTAACTTTGGGCTTCTATCCCCGCAAAGCTGGGGTTAGTACTTTGGCTGGGATAAATCGAAGAGCCGAAATGTGTCGGAGGACCTGCATGGGTCAAGGTCAGAAGTTGGTGTGGGCATCGGATGGATCGATCCGATGGAGCCTGACAAGCAGGGGAAACCTACCATCTTTCTTTCTGGTTGCTTCCTCCGCATACAATCTGCAGTTGGCTTCTTGGATTAACTCAGGCTGACATTGATTAACTTGGATTCGCGCCTGCATCGGATGGTGTATGGTGATCAACAAACTTCGAAGACCCCCGCGGCCAGGATGCCCGCTGGGTGAATCAGAACAGTTCCGGGAACAATAGAAATTCCTGTTCGAGCGCAGGCTCAATATCACATAGTAGATTCAAACAATCTATATGCTGTCAGCGATACTCTTTCAACCTTTAGATCAGCCCTAGTTGACGCTGGTGCAATCATACAGTTCGTAATTTTCAAACGACGGCTCACCCTGGCCAATAAGGAACCCGAAATCTTGGATATTCGTGTTGTAGTCCCAGGAAGGCTCCAATAATCCATTGTTGTGAAGTTGCGCTTCAACTTCTGGAAGCGCCTTCTCGCACCATCCCACGGCATCCATTGATTGGAGGATTTGCAGAAGATTCCTGACACTATCAATGTGTCTCTCTAGATGAGAGAATGCATCCGCTGTCAAGAATATCTGGATAAGCTCCAGCATATAGTTAAAGTCTAGAGGGAGCCGACTTGATAAAGTACCGTCCCGGTGCATGTTCTGGAGGATATGGAATGATTTCTCGGCTGCTTCAATGCAGATATGGCTCAAGTCATGAAACTTTGTCATTTTATCGTGGTCTTTCAACTCTTCCCGCCGCAATACGCTGCATAGAAGGAATGACCGAGTTGCAAGGACAACAACACTCCAATATCGAACATGGAGCAGACTGATACATCTTCGGTAAGGGGTGGCAACGTGATCTGTGAGAAGCAGATGCGAAGGTAGCTCAGCCAACCACGTTTCCAAAGACAGTAAGAGATCTGAGACTTGTGATAGGATGACACGGCCAGACATTGAAGTTGGGTACAAGATGCCAGTGGTACGCTTAGTCAAGCTCGTGAGCGAAGATGACGATTGCAGATAAGAGAACGGCATATTTGGCCCCAAGTTTAGGATCTACACCAGTTAGTAGTGGTGGCCCATCACGCGTACAATGCTCACTTACATGCTCGGATGGAAATTCTGGTGGAGTGTTTATAAGGCCTTCGGAGATACTGCAAGGTTTCCCTGTTCTGAGTGCTATCTCTTGGTCGAAGTTGTATAGAGTCCACCAAATGGCTCTCGCATGCTCCTTGTCGACAATGCCATGCGATAGTGAGTACTTGTCAACATGAAGTCCGAGAGAAAATGCAACTCTCGCTGCCAAACCGGCGTGTAGATATGCATTGTTGGAGAAGCAATGTCCTTGCAGAGTCAATGCCTAGCCCAGGGTCAGTAGGACACTTTGGCTAGAACCAGAATACGTACTAAAAGAATGAGAGCCCGAACACTGTCGAGATCGGCCTCGTCGCAAACCTCAGGGACCATATCTTTGGCTATAGCGAGATAGTCTGACGATGCCATCGAGTTGTGGCTGTTACTAGCTTCCATCGACCCTAAGGCAAAGATGCAGCACAATGAACACAACCAGGAGCTACTCAATGATGAAGTGACATTGGAGTATGTGTTCTCCAACCTGGTGTGGAAATTTTCAGAGGAGTATAGCCAGTACAAGCAATGCACATCACGAAAGTAAGAAGAAACATATGCCAGGCAAACCTCCTTCTGGGGCAACCATGCCTTTCGTTGAGATTTATGGGTTGCAGGAGACGAAGGCGTGGCAGGGGGCAAGGTTGCTGTTCTCATGGGAGGGATCACGTCCTTCTCAGCCCTTGTCTCCGACACCGGGTCTAGTCGACGAACAGCTGCATTGAAGCTAATGCCGGAATCAGCTCCAACAAATCCTATCAGTGTTAGGACGTATGCAGAAGCAGGGTTTCTGGCACCTACTATACTCCCCAGTTGAATCTACCATCATGCATCCAAGATCAGCATGGAGATTTTTGATTTCTTCCGCAACCACTCTCTCTTCTCCCGGAGAGGGTGCTTCATGAGGACCGCGGGCTTCTTGCGATTCTGGGAGAGGCTGTTGCTCGGGAGCCAACACCGAGCGATCGCGGAATGAAGGCGACAGAGTGCTGTTTTCACCGAGCTGCGAAGCAAATTCGCGCAAGACAGACACGTCTATCTCATCGTGCGGGATGTGATGTTGGACAATCTTCTTCAAGAGCGCGTACTCTTCTTCGGAAACGTAGTAGTACGGCCGCTGCTTCCTTTTCCCTCTGTCGATCTGGCAAGCTGCGCTGATGCTCTTGCAGTAATCACACGGTCCAGGATCTAAAGACGTCAATTACCGCTTCCTGATGCAGCAGATGAATGCGCACCTGGATTTCTGCACTAGGCCATTGCCATCAGCACCGTAGGGTTCAATTTCCCAGCAAGGCTCTTACTTTGGTCTTGCGAGCTCTACATCTGTCACAGCTGATGACAGTCCGATCGACTTTTGTTCGTTTTCTCTCGTATACCTCGGCCATCTCAACTGCTCAGCAACTGCCTCTCCTCAGCGATCTGTATTCTCCGGTTGTCAACAACGCTTTGACGCCTTCCTAAGGCAACGGAATTGGTGCATATTCTTTTGTTCGTGCCGTTTCTTATGCACTCGTCCTACTGTCGATGAAGTCTTCTTGTACGGGACTAGTAGCTTCATGAATTAATGTGTGCTCGCAAAAAGAGTTTCCTTGTCGTCAAGTTAAGTACATCAAAAGTTGAGGCTAAGCCCCCGCAAAAGTCTACCATCAGATCTTGTGGGGAACCTCGGCAGTTGTGGTTCCAAATAGGTCCTATCAATCTTAGCAGTGTGCCAATTTGGACATTCCTCTTCCACCCTTTGCTAGTGTATCAGCACACTAGCTATTCAGACTGTGAGATGCGAGATCCCGTCCCTTATCACACGTAACCTTGTCTTGTGATAATGTTGTAACCTGGGTCCTCGATTTGAATATCCGTCCTCACGAGAAATTCTAGAGGCATTTCCACCAACATGCCCTTGATCTTCGCCAACTCCTCCTTAACCTGCTTGAGACCCTCCTCTCCTTTTGCAAAATTGCTCTTAGCAACATGTCCCCACCGAGCCATTTGAAAGCCATCAGGTCCTGTGAATCGCTTCCAAAACAAGGCCTGATATTGGAGCCATGTTTTCGCTGTGTCATCTGGCATCGGAGCGAACACCTTGCGAAATGCAAGGGTGTTCTCGTGAGCGACAGAATTCCAGTGTTTTTGCATCTCGTCACTGATGGGGTCTTGCACAACCCGGTCCAGCAGAGTGTCAAAGTCATATTCGTTAAGTCCTGGAGCAGGGGAAAAGTGACTGTCCGGTTTGCGCATATCTTGAGGTGGAAGGAGGCCCAAGTGCTTCCGGAAGAGGTATCTTCTCAGCTTTGCTGCAAATTGGCTGGCTTGATACGGTTTCCTATCCATTAGAATCTCGAGAGGTGTTTGATCCTCAATCACCAGTGCAACCTCCGAGTCGCGGCTGCCCTTGAGCGAGCGATCATTGAGGTTCGCAGATCCAATGATCACAACTCGATCGTCTGCGATGAGCAGTTTGGAATGCACGTAGAGCTCCTCACTGACAAAAGCATCGATTTCTTGTATGGAGCCGCCGCCTTGCCAGGGAACTTTTCGTATGTCTGCGCTGCCCGCCATGTAGCATGAGCTGACCGTGTCCCATTCACTGGTGTGGCCCGAGGCTTTTTGGTATTTCTGATATGCCTCATGATTTTGTGTGACATTGTCTCCTTCGAATTCTCCGAACTCTTTCTGGGCGCGAAGACCAAAAGGATCCACGATATCGTCATGGTCCTGGCTTGCCTGAGTGTACTCAACACCACTGGCTTTCTCTGTCTTCTGCAGAATAGCACTTTCATTGAGACGATCGTAGTTGCGTAAATTGTAGAATCGTATATAATCCGCAGGGTCAAGGCCAGCCCTTCTGATCTTATCCATAATACTGAAGCCTCCCCGACTTATGGATTTGTACTGGAGTTTCATGATTGCTCGTGGGGGATGTCCTGTAATTAATGCTTGCAGATCACCTGGAAATGCCGGTACTGAGGGCATGACCACAATCACTTTATACTTCTTCTTCTCCCGAGCAGCTCTCAAGATACGCTGAACGAGTGCTTCACCAATCCTATTCCAGACGGTACCAATCCAAGAACCTGTAGCCGTGATAAAGAACTGGTGTTCCAGATAAACAAAATGTTCGCTCTTCTCGATAGCATCGACATATGCATTGTAAACGCTGTGTTCTGTGGGTAACGCGCTGCTCCAATTTGACACACTACGAACAAATTGACAATTCATGTTACCATTGGCTTGAAGGATCGGGTTATGAGTCGAATTTAAATCGTCCATTATTTCTGGAAGTGGCGAATAGCGTTGGTCTACGGGCAAGCCAGTATTGTACTTCATGCCATGAATGAAATTCCAACGATGCACAAAGTGTTTGCAGGCGTCTGAGACGGCGGGGCCAGTGAAGCTGATGGAGATATCCTGCCATCCCATACGAGACGTTGTCAATCGGCTGAGTTTGTTGTGCTCCCATCTGTCGAGGTTCTTGTAGTCCATCACTCGAGCATTGTTGTAGTCCTGGCCCGGGAAAACGATCTCGTCAAGGTTCCCAGGATGCGCATCAGCGATCGGGTGCTGGATAGTATCCCATCTACCGTATGACAAGTCGATGCCACCCAGGAACACCAGATCCCTGTCACAGATAACGACTTTCTCATGATGGGCCCACAGCAATGTTGGCCCACCTGCGATGGCAAACATGCTCTGAAGGGTGTCATCTGAGATTTTACCTAGTCCTGCAGCTCCACCGGCCATGACACTTTGAAGAGTACTCTTAGTGGAAGATATTGCACCTTTAACACCTGAATAATGGTCGGGGTATCTAAACACAGAGATATTTGGGTGCAGAGCCTCAAGCGCGTTTTTCGTATGATGAGAGGATACTATATTCGACACACATTAGTGATGTCTAAATTTCAGAGTGCAAGGCTACATGGGCTCTGGAGACTAAAACAGGAGAGCACTTACGGGACATAAACTGTGGCACCTCCTTAAAAACCACAATGTTGACTTTCACACCACGTTGAGCCGCAGCCTGAAGCATCCGGTCTAGTCGATATTTCTCGTTTTCTGAGGGCGGTCTTCTCAAGTAGACCTCTGGCGAAAGGAACCCTGTGATAGCACTCTTAACAGATGTTCTTCCTCGGCAGCCTCCATTGAGTCAACTCACATCCGAGAATCCATACAGACTCCTTGACATTTTCCAGTGCTTCAGATACAGCCCAAAAGTAAGCACAGCCATCGACATGGAACTTGACACTGTTCCCTCCGCGAACTGGTGCGGAGCTGGCATGTCGGTGTTTGAGACTTGGATCCTGACCTCCGATCAGACCAGACACAGCACTAGATAAGCTGCCCAGCGACAGTTTGCTAGTCACATTGTCCAGATTGGCAGATTTCTGGAGATTATGGGCGGCCGTTGAGGCCTTGTTGATGAGGAAAGACATTTTCAACTTCAACGACAAACATCAAACCTAATGGGTGGGAAAGCCTTGCTACTAATAAAGCAAGGATCACAGACCGGCAAGCCGAGCTGTTCAATGTTGGCAGCTCAGTCTTTTGCTCCATTGGCGCTTCTCGTTAGTGCGTGAGCTCTGTCAATTATCGTCCCTGCTCCTTTTCCATGTCAGCCGTGGCTTGAACTCCTCTATGTTTCTGGCAAGTCCAAAAGTCTCATAGATGGTAGCCATTAGGTGTTGAAGAATTGTCAGCTGAGTCCTGAGTTAGGCCACCTACCGTCGATCGGCGAGAATTCATAGATGTGAACATGCAGATCATGGAAAGTGCTTTAAACGTGAACGATTGGATGATATGCATGTAAATATTTAGGTATCTGTCAACATCTCGTTTCCCCCATATCGCCCACCCATTGATTCGGTACTAGACAATTTTTGTTATGCGCATTGCAGTGGCTGTACGTAAGCATCCTTATATTGTCATTGTTGAGCATTGATTGAGTTCAGGGTCTAACCAGATAAAATGCTGCGCAGAGAGGAGAAGTTGGTTCTCAAGACACTAATTGGCCAGTCCAGATCTGATTTGCTAGAGACTTTGACAATGCAGATGAAGAGCAAGAAACATTTGTTCAGCTGGTTCCCGCATTTAAGAATGGCAACCTAATTTTCACGTACATAATCTCGCGAACTCACGTAAAGCCTTTCCGATTTCGCTTATCTCCGATGCTCCAAGCGAATCCAAGAACCAAAATGACTAGCGTTGCATGCAGCCACGGATGCTCCTAACACCACCTCAGCTATGTTTCCAGTACTGGGCAACATCTTTCCTGCGTTTTAGTGTGCTTGAAAACTTATTGTTGGAAGAAACGGCCTTTCCTGACAGACCCGGCCAATATCAACAGTCTAGGATACGCTAGCCGTGCATCTCTCCGCCAGTAGAAGAAACTCGAGAGGTAGCTGAAATATGTTGCCAGTCAAAGTTGTTCCCATGGCCATGTGGATTTATAATATGTCTGAGAAGGAGTCTTTGAGTCTGGCTTTGAGCGATCAAAGTCCCACCTCCAGACCCAACAATCTTTGAATTCATTTGGCCCAACATCATTCCTCGTGTTGCAGCATGTTCAAATTCAAAGGCGGTACCAGCGTGAATATCAACAGCCATGAGAACCAAAACCCAGATCCGCAGGCGTCCATCTATCCACACAGGATAGCAGAAGATGCCCCATACTCGACCGCAGAAGCTAACCTGCGCTCTGCTATCTTCATCCCATCAGAGTTCAAATGCGGCCTCGACGGCAAGACTCCAGTCATACTTGTTCCCGGTACAGGTTCCTATGGAGGCGAAGCATTCAACCACAACTTCGCCAAACTGCTGAAAGCAAGCCCATTCGGAGATCCTGTCTGGCTCAACATCCCAGGGAGAATGTGTGATGCATCTCCCAAGAACGCAGAGTATGTTGCATACGCTATAAATTACATATCAACAGTGTCGACAAAGCAAGTTGCAGTAATTGCCTGGTCTCAGGGGAACTTGTCTACACAGTGGTCACTCAAGTACTGGCCTAGCACTCGTGCAGCAGTCAGCAACTTCATATGCCTGTCGGCGGACTTCAGAGGCACCATAAACGCTTGGGGTTTGTGTCCAATACCAGGAACAGTTCCAGGAACGCCAGCTGTTTGGGCTCAGACTAGAAACTCGAAATTCATTGCCGCTCTTCGATCCAATGGCGGTGATTCAGCTTACGTCCCTACAACATCGATATACTCAGCGACTGATGAGGTCGTCCAGCCTCAATTCGGACCCTTTGCATCTGCATTGATGAAGGACGAACGGAATGTAGGAGTGACAAACTGCGAGGTGCAAGTGCAAGCTATGTTCATGCCTGCAGGTCTCGCATATTCTCATGAAGGGATTATGTATCATCCACTGGCGTGGGCACTGACAGCAGATGCCCTCACTAAGGGTGGCCCAGGTGATCTGACTCGCATCAATCTAAAATCGGTCTGCCTGCACAGAAAGGCACCAGGCTTGAGTCTTCTCGACGCGACTCAAACGCAGGCTTTGAGCGGATGGTGCTTGAAGAGTATTCTCACCTTCCTGCCGAAGCCGTGGCGGGAGCCAGAGCTTCCTCTATTTGCAGCAGCAGAAAATACAACATACACCCCAGAAATTGTTGAGGCCGTTATACCCCCCATACCGGCACCAGTAACAACCGAGACAGCTGTTCCACTTGCTTAAGATACATATTTGAGGCTGGCAAAATCAAACTCCGAAAGCATTTCTTCCCCCATTGTGGCTGGAACTACAATCTTTTAACATAAATTTCCTTGGTTTACGATGATCATTGAAACAAGGTGGGTTGCCAGCTTGTTCATCTGAAACCCTCGTGTAGCCTTCTCAATTCGAAGTGGCCATCGGCCCGGGCATACAGAAGCCCTAGGACAACGTCTCTAGCAGGAAATGTCCAAGCACTAATGAATGCCGAATAAGCTGCCCTCCACGATTGGAGGATTCTTTCGGAGTGATAATGCCGAAACCCCCTTTCATTAATGCTTGTACTTTTAAATGTGCCGAGCCGAGTTAGAGAGCCATCTAAGCTCGCTCCACGTACCCCGCAGACAGTTTTTCAAATGCCTGCAGTATCATGCAGACTGTGGACGTAGGTGGGACGATCGCCATTCCCTAACACTCTGGGGCAATGCCTAGTTTTGGAGAATGGGGTGTAGATATTGTGAAATGCGGAGAGCCAGACCGTGTTGAAAAGGTACAAAGAGTGCCTTCGTTGACGTACAGGGACTCGTGAGGTGCACATGTAGTCGTGTCCCGACTTCGAGAATCGTTATCGAGATTTCTAATTGGGATACCTTGAGCCAACCTCCATCTTGAGAGAGGACTATGATAGACATGGCAGACGAGTTAGCAGAACTGAAAGCTGAGGTCAAGCGGCTGCATGCTAAAATACAAAAGGTGGAAGGTGGGTTGACCATGGGGGTCTCTTCTCTGGTCTAGAGAAGTAATCACTGATACAGAGAGACAGATGAAGCAGAAATCAGGAAAGTGCATTTCAAATATGGCTACTACCTGGACAAATGTCTCTACAACGAGGTAGGTTCGCAACGGAAGAAGCGTCTTCCAAAACCCTAACAAAGCCGTCCATCGAGCAAATAGGTAGTCGACATGTTCTCGAACCACCCCGACGCATACGTTGAGTTCCTGGGGTCACGGTATCGACGTAAAGAAGGCATCCGACGATTATATATCGGACGGTTCCAGAACACGTTCGTCAAGGGGCGCAACGGACCGGTATACGGCTTCCTCCTCGACCACCCGATGATGCAGGAGATCGTGGACGTGGACCCGTCAGGGACGCGAGCTTGGGCACGGATCCGCGCCCTCATGTCCGCAGGCACGCACCAGTCGATCCAAGAAGAGCATCCGCGTGGACACGCGCAGTGGTGGGAGGGCGGACTGTACGAGAATGAATACATCAAGGAGGACGGCGTGTGGAAGCCGTTCCGCTACCGCTATTTTCCATTCTGGCACGCGGATTTCGAGCGTGGCTGGTCCCATACCAAGAAGAACTATATCCCCTGGCCGAAGAAGACGTTTCCTGAGGATCCCATCGGTCCGGACGAGTTGATCGAGCAGCAGATGCTCTGGCCGGACACGAGGGTCATTCCATTCCACTATCCGCATCCGGTCACTGGCGAGAAGGTCAAGGAGGATGACCTCAGGGCTCCTAAGTATGGCCAAGATGTCAGCACCGCGTTGCCGGCGTTGACATTGGCGTTACCACAAGATCAGCAGGAAGCGCTGGCGAAGGATAACGGTACCCTAGCGGACAAGGCGGTGGTGGCAGACATTGTGAAGAGCAACGCCGAAATTGCAGATGCTGCACCTGCTTGAGACTAGTTTCGAGTAGCGAAGTCTGCTAGTGAAGACACGCTCCCAAATATAAATTGAACAATATCTAAACTTGTGCAGGGGAGGACAACAAATTTCATTTGTTCTAAATCTGCATCACTCAAGGCTCCAAAGGCAGTTTAAACACTCTGATAGCATTACCTCTCGCAATATCATCCTGTACCTTCTCACCGTCTGGCCCATCAAAAGTGACGCTCCTCCACCATTCCATCCCTTCCTCTGTCTTCTCATAAGGTGTGTCAATGGCGAACTGAACTCTGTCCGAGCCAAGCAGGTCGACGCATAGTTTAAGCCCCTGGGTGAAGAAATTACCCGACGTCGTGATGTGAACATTGTGCTTGAAGTAGTAAGTATAATCGTGTTTGCAAGGGCGTGAAGACTGCTTGTGTGGCATGTTCAACCAGTGGTCAGCACGGTGCAGGTTAAAAGGGATATTCTCTCCCAGATGGCCGACCACGATCTGCACTCTGGGAAACCGGTCGAAAACTCCTGTGACGTAGACAAGAGAGACAGGTCAGTTATATCTCGTGGAGATTGCTACTACGACGTAGGTCACCCCGGAGTTGAAGACATACCACCAGAGCAAATAGCATAAACATGCCAACTCAAGTCCAAGTGAAATTGAACTCCAGCACCAAGCAGATGGCCCCGTTTTCCATACTGGGGTGCCTCTGGCGCCAAATCCGGCGGTGGCGGATACCTAGGATGGAAGTATATAGGGACATCCAGTTCCTCAACAACCTTCCAGAAAGAATCGTAGTCTTTAGTGTCGTAGTACACTCTCCCAGCGCCGTCGGCCCCAACAGACTGGTAGTCATTGACCAGACCACCGAAGAAGCCCTTCTCTTGGACTGCTCTCCTGAGCTCTGCTGCAGCCTGGAGGGGATCATGCATATTCAGAGCTGCGAGCGCACCAAACCGCGCAGGGTTGGTCTTCACCTGCTCACTCAGCCAGTTGTTCGACCTCGTTGCCATTTCCTGTGCGGTCTGTGGATCCGTCTGGCCCTGACAACCGGGTGAAGTGTGTGCAAGTAGCATGTACTCGACACCCTGCTCGTCCATGATGCGCAGGCGGTCCTCATGTAGGTCCAGTAACCGCTTTGCGTGGCTCGCGGATGCCGCGTCAATATCAACCAGCCCCGGGATCAGGCATTTTATTGTCTCTCCGATGGTTGAGACCGAGCCTGGATCGATGGTTGCTTCTTCGACTGCTACGACGCCACGCATTTTCAAAAGTGTACGGCGGCGTGTCTGGACAGAATTACTCCTCAAAGGTGACCTGTGAACATTCAGTGCACCTGCCTTTGGAGTGTCTCCGTCTAAATGATGGAGTGTTGTCAATTATCTAGATTAGGAAAGGGGGCACATTGTGTTGGACCTCTGTGTGGGGAAGAGAGTTCACAGTCATGCAGAGAACCACCCCCCCCCCCCCCCCCCCCCCCCCCCTATCGGCAGCATGAAGCCGATGGCCATTACCCCAAGCCAAGCAGAGAACCTATGCAAGAGTGATAAGGGATTATCCTGGACAGCACTTTCAAGCTCCATCCCATAACATTCGGCAGTTGGTAGACATATGTTGCCGGAGGGACTCGAGGCCGCTCAACCATGTCTGGTAAATGGATTCCACTTACTCGGAGTCCACCGAACAGGCTCAGTTGCTGTGAACATATCATTGAGGATTCCACAAGAACCCTATGGAGGACCTGAGAGAAATGGTGCAATAAACCAGGTGAGCCTGGAAGCAACAAAGCCAGCGCCATGGCACACATCTACGACCTCGCACCGCAGGTTGTGTCAAACTATACGAGCGGCCGGAAAGCAACCGACCAAGTCAAGTACCCAGATACAGGAGTATTCCAGGGCTTCAACAAACCCTCAAGACTAGAAGGCGACGTCTTCGATCTTGAGTTCGATGGTGTGATTCCACCCGAGATCAATGGAACCTTCTATCGAATCCAGCCTGACCATAGATTCCCGCCCATCTTCGAGGACGACATTCACTTCAACGGGGATGGAAGTGTGACCGCGATACGTATTCAGAACGGACATGCGGATTTCAAGCAGCGGTATGTTCATACCGATCGATACAATGCTGAGAGCCAGGCTAGACGAGCCTTGTTCGGGAGGTACCGCAACCCATACACCGACAATGAGATCGTGAAGGGTATTGTGCGGACGGCGGCAAACACCAACATCACTTTCTGGAGAGGCGTCCTCCTCGCTTCGAAAGAGGACGGTCCACCGTATATAATGGACCCTGTGACGCTAGAGACGATCGGTCGCTATGACTTTGAGGGTCAGATCTTAACCCCGACTTTCACCGCCCATCCGAAATTCGATCCGGACACGGGAGATATGTTATGTTTTGCGTATGAGGCTGGCGGTGACGGGCATGACGGTTCAAGAGACATTGTGGTCTGGACAATCGACCGTGATGGAAAGAAAACCGAGGAAGCTTGGTACAAGGCTCCCTTCTGCGGGATGATCCACGATTGCGGGATCAGCAAGAATTATATGGTCTTACCTCTGACTCCTGTGAAGTGGACATCGATGGATCGTTTGAAAGGAGGACAGAACCACTGGGCTTGGGACCCTAATGAAGATCAATGGTATGGCGTGGTGCCGCGGAGGGGCGGGAAACCAGAAGACATAGTCTGGTTTCGTGCCGATAACGGCGAGTCTCCCAGCTTCCTATCCCTAAGATTCGCCCTCGCTCATACCATCTAGCCTTCCACGGCCATGTCGCAGGATGCTACGAGAACGACGAAGGGCACATAGTCTTCGACCTCACCGTCGCCGACGGCAACGTCTTCTTCTTCTTCCCTCCACTTGACGAGAAGGAATCACCCCTGGCCAAGCGGAACCAGCTTCGAAGCCCGACATGCCGATGGATCTTCGACGCGAAAGCAAAGTCGGGAACCAGAGTCACGCCCACAGAAACTTGGCTGACCAATGGCGAATTCTCCCGCATTGACGACCGGTTCGTCACAAAGAAGTACAACCACTTCTGGCAAGCAAAGGTGGACCCGACGAAACCATATGATTTCGTCAAATGCGGCTCTCCTGCCGGTGGCTTGTTCAATTCTCTGGGCCATTACACATGGCACGAGAGAACCGAAGACGTGTACTTCGCGGGACCGACGGCGACACTCCAGGAGCCATCTTTCATTCCGAAAGAAGGGGGAGGAGAAGGCGAGGGATGGGTCATCGCATTGCTCAACCATCTGGATGTTCTGCGAAACGATATTGTCGTCCTGGATGCTTTGGATGTCGCAAAGGGGCCTGTAGCGGTGATACATCTGCCGTTCAAACTGAAGTTAGGCTTGCATGGAAATTTCGTGGATCAACGGGATATTGAGGAATGGCAGAAGCGGCGTTCAGCATCGGGCGATCTGGGGCCGGCACAGCCGGCCAAGGACCCTTTGCCGTGGCAAGTACGCCAACGAGAGTTGAGCTCTCGCCAGAGTGAGCCGAACGAAGAGAACGGTAATGGCACAAACTGTGTCAATGGGCATGTTTAGCAGCATCAAGTTGAATGCCTCCGGAGATAGCTGTAAGTACTTAGGTAGTCAGAGGGTGGTTTTAGCATGGATACTGCGTTACGCACTAGGCCATATTTTCTTCTATGAGATTACGATGTATATAGCGGCCGTGCCCCTCGTTACATGTAGTCGTACAACCAGACCTCTTGCGCCGCTACAACAACACAAGCGAAAGGAGCAAGATCAGGCTCCCTACCCTGGCCTCATGAGGCTCCCAGGGCCAACAGGGTCAACAGGGTTTACCACGTGACTATCATCTTTGTTTCTCCTGTAAAGCCTTTCTAAGTGTCTACTGAGGACGGCGGGTCGCGCCTATTACCAAAAACAAGCACAACGCGACGGGAAACCATCCTTACAATAGTACTCCATAAAAATTTATCCAGGGTGCAGATTCGTTTAATCTCCCAGAACCGTCATCAGCCATCGAACAACCGTGATCCGCTTCATATCCTTACTGCCTAAGGTTATGGATACGGTACAACACGGTAAGGATTGGGATACTTCATTCCGTGACAAAAGAATCTCCAGAAAGCCAGACAATCTGACCTAAGTGTCATCACTTTCATGAGCATGACGCCAAGATGCAGGACACGTTATCCGATAAGAACGTCTGCTTGCTCCATGTCTACAGCAACATTCTCTGCCACCGGTCAACATGCCATCGAACCATTCCTACGAGAGGCTAAGTACCTATTCGATTGCCCCATATGTCTTAAGATCACCTTCATCTGTACGGATATCCCCATAATTTTCTTACCAGCACGTCCAGAGGTAAGTCGCCGACGGCTCCTCTCCATCCATTCTGATTCTGTGAAAAAGACCATGGCTTGCCACCGAGACGTTGAAATCGCCGGGAGCGATTCTCCTAGTTGCAGGTCCTGGACTCAATTCGTAGTGATAGTAATCCTCAGTAAAAATGACCCGAGCAAGTCTACGACTGCGCAGTGTCCGTGATTCAAAGCCAGTCGTGCCGCCTTTTCAAGGCACCGATACCTGTCACCGACGTTCAGAGCCCCTGCATTGATGAGAAATTTAACCATGTCGAGGCGGCCATGTTCGGCGGCACCCTCGAGAGTGGTCTGTCCGTGGACGGTGGCGCCCGGTGCATGGAGGTCTGCTCCAGCTTGTAGGAGAAATCCAGCGATGCCAATATAGCCCCCGATCGCTGCCAGCTGTAATGCGGCCGCGCCTCCAATGTAGGCAGGTGCATCGGTGACTTGAGCACCGTGGTTTATAAGGGTCTGGATCATGGCCATGTCGCCAACTTCTACAGATTGTTGCAACGGGGTTCTCTTCACACCCATGTTCGGCGCGAAGTTTTCGCTGGCTCCAGAATCCAGGAGAAACTTCACCATCTGAACGCTTTTCAGCTTGATTGCGACAAGAAGTGCTGTTTCCTTTCGAGATTCGGGGTACCAGTAAACAAGGCTGTCCGGGTTCACTCCTGCATCCAAAAGAATACCAACTACTTGGAGTCTTGTTCCCTCGTTGCTTTCAACTGCAATCGCAAGTGGAGTTTTCCAGACATTTTCAAAACCATACACTTTCAAATCCTTGATATACCCCGAGGCGTCGACATTGTACTCGAGGAGCAGTTTGATCAAATCGAAATCATTTCTTCGATGGCATTGCCAAGAACGCGAACTCCGTAGCCAGGTCTCCTAAGGGAATATCTCTTCCTGAGTTCTTTGAGTAGTAGAAGCGTGACGGATTTGGTGCTTTGAACAGCAGTGAGTAGCGCTCTTGAGTCACACCACAAGGATCTGCACCGTATGACAAAATCTTGTAAATCTTGCTGGTTCTTCCTTTTCTAACCGCCGTTTCAAGTGCTGTCTCGTCGCACTCGAACGTGAGGCCGGCAACGTTTACTTGCGTCCCGTTCTTGATCAGCAACGCAACCAAGTCCACATCATTTCGTTCCACAGCGGCTGACAGTGGTGATTGGTGAAGAAGTTCAGTTGGAAGGTGAGGTGAGGGGCGGAGACATCGGTTCCTGCAGCTATCAGATCTTGAACTAGAGAAATATCTCGGACTTGATCGCAATCTGAAGAGGCGATCTACCACACAGATGGTTTGGTCGGCTCTCAGGCTCGGCATTGAGGATTTTCCTCACCAGGAGTGAACGACCTCGTTTCACTGCTTCTGTAAGCGAGCATCTGGTTGGCCAGTTACCATCTCGTTGTATACGTGCTCCGTAATTGATTAACAAGACAGCAGCCTCTTCGTGATCTCCTGTGATAGCATGCCACAAAAGTTCCTCGTTTTCGAACCTCCTCAAATCTGGGTCAATGTCGGTCAGGAGTCAGATGAAGTCGACATTTCCGACTCCTGAAGCCGCTTGAATCACAGCTCTGAATCTTCTATCTTCCGAAATCCGCTCAAGGGCGCCCTTACTTTGTAATATTTGAGTGAGCTCGGGTACACCTAGACGAATAGACTCCGCAAGTGGTGTTGAATAAGCGATGCCTCTTCTTTCTACATTGAGAGTGACAACACTGTCGATGTTTGCTCCTTTGGCTAGAAGAGAATTGATGAGAACCACTGTCCCACTGTGAATTGCGTATGAAAGTATGTCTTTCGTTATGGCGGCCCTGCATCAAAGAATTTCTGGATCGCATCGACATTTCCCTTTTGTGCTGCTATTTCAATCAGGTGTCTTTTTTCCTGGCAACGCTCAACCATCGAGAAGCCGTAATTGAAGTCAAAGTTGGATTGCAAGATGAGGTTGATGATTCGCATAGCCATTTCGCTATCGACGGTGTTGAGCGCGCGTTGTGGAAGAACCCAAACGTAAGCAGGTCAACCGGACTCACTCGAATAAGCTTGTGTAAGAGGATTTCGAGCACTTGGAGCTGTCTACGCATGATTACATGGCGAAGTAGCTCATAACCAAAATTGGCGCCGTTTTCGACAAGCAGGAGCACAAGCCCAGGTGGTGCAGGCGGCAGTTTGTCACGTTCGTCCTTGTGACGACCAATGGCAAGCTCTAGGGCGCTCCAGTCTGGCAGTCCATATCTCTGAATCATGTGGTTGGCGTCTGCACCGTGTCGAAGGAGGACTCTAGTGACGGCAACGTGATGAAGCTGGCAGGGCCGTTGTAGTGCTGTATATCGTTTGTCGCCATCGACAAAGACTTGCTTGTTGGCTCCAATACTGGTAGCCCAGTCTTGCAACAGAACTTCGACAACGTGATCATTGCCTGCATTCACAGCCGCTTGAAATAAGTTTCCTGTCAAGGCTTTGATCGTGAGCCTTGATAATGATCGAATTCGTGGCAGGAACGTGTTTGCTTTCTCTTGCAAGTAATACACGAGGCACTCAAGCGGAAAGTCATCAAGCCCAGCAAAAGTATTTAATGTTGAGAAAATGAGAAGTCTCATGTATGTCGAACACAAGAGATTGACGCTGATCGAAGGATCCGCGGAGTATTCTCTGGTTGCACTAGAGGGCGGCAAGGACTTGAGCTTGGGAATAACCCTCTGAAAATGGTACTCAGCAAGCTGCTAGTGATTAAGCGAGTCGATAATTCGTGATTGGACACAGCTCGCAACCAATCCAGGCTGGTAAGCAGAGATTTGTCCGGTGTAGATTTGGAGTTCTCTAGGCTGGAATTCGATGTCATCCGAGTGATGCAGAGTATCGGGACCCTCTCCTGGTATTAGAGTAAGTGATGTATGCAACGCAAGGGCAAAACGCAGGAGGTGAGTGTGGAATGGGCCATCCGCATTGTACCGCTGAAACACATAGGCTTGTAGCCATGGTGACATACCTCTCGTGCAGAAAGCAACGTCATATTGGACGAATGGGAGGTTGTTTGTCCTGATTGAGACTACTGTTTCAGGCGGTGGAGTTTGGATAATGACGCCCTCGAGGTCGCGTTGATTTTCTGTATCTGTTCAGCGGTTCATTAGCGAGCGACAAAGAAGCCGGCATTTCGTCTCTACCAGATATTTTGTTTCCAATTGGAAGACTAGAGCACTAAAGTGAGACCTTCCGTTGTAGTTTCTCTGGTGGGACAAATCGACGATCGATATACACGTTGCTCTCTTTTCCAGACCGTTGTCTCGATTGGACCCGCCGCACAACAGCTTCCCATTGCACTGCGGCATGATTCTTGCGGAATTTCCATCGTCTTATTCTCCTTTCGTAAATTGATTTGCTAGAAAGGTGTCAATGAATATAATTGACTGCAGAGGATGGTTCATACGTTGATACAAAGCCATAACTAGCATTCATGACCCTCATAACCTCATCTAGCGTTTTGTTTTCTTCTAGATAAAGCTTTCTAATTGTAGCCTTGTGTCTCTCCCAAGTCCTTCCCGAGGGATGGAGTACGACCCTTTGAATAGTCATGTCGAACTCAAAATAATTACACCAAACTGGGCTGAAGGCGCCTCTCAGACATGAAGAGGAATGAAAAGAAGGATTCGAAGGAAGTTCTGAGGACGACATAGACAGTGAAGATGGGCGGAAACCCGATCGATTCGCCCCAAGTCGCGTTTGAGACGCGACCAAGCTCGTTATTGGTAGATGACCATGCAGGGTAGAATCCAAACAATCGTTCAGGCCATGTCTGTGCAGGTCGTTTTCTGTTTACAAAACCTTCACATCAGCCTCATTTCCACCGCCCAACTCCCATCCTTCCATCTCAGCCGAGCTTCCATGGGGTTTTTGAAATGCCGCAGGCTCTGAGCCTAGTAGCTTGCCTGCCCTGTCAATCTATGTGTTGGAATCTGCCCATACCCATGTGTGAGAGGCGCCGTCCGGGGGAGTGTCAAGAAACCAAAAACGCTCCCAATACATCCAATAGATTAATACGACTTTGCCTCTTATGCGGCCTCGGGCCTCGTCACAGAAAACTACCCTATAAGGTACGCTACAAGGCAAGTTGGGCAGCAGTGTCAGGCAAAGAATTTACTAGGTTCCAAGAAACCCGCCAGATACAGATGCCTCACTGAGAGGCATGTAGAGCCGATCGCAGGGGACCAGATTAGGCCCCTAGTGTGCTTGCTCAGCGATGCTCAGGTAAAGGCTCAGTCAAAGCTCAGGTCAAAGCTCAGGTCAAAGCAGCCTTCGCTCACCCTCTAGGATTAAAACGTAAAAGGCAATTAGGTTTTCCGTTCTCGAGTAGTCTAGGGAACTAAAAGCTACACTTCAAAATATTTCACACCGCTCCGGCCCGGACTCGCCCCTTTATGTAATTGACTCACCCTTGCCGTCAAGCCAAGCCATGTCGAGCGACGGGTGAAAACCACTTCTTCCGTTGCTTATTGATGCAGAGTGGGATAGAGACGTCGAGGACACGGATTCCCGAACTCCATATAATGAGCCTAACCTTTGTCCTACTTAGCAGACCACAGATCTTCAAGATCTCGCCCTATCAACGCCAACAAAGACTCTTCATCCTCAACATCAAACGCCCTCTTCGACTTCGACCCTGCAACGGCAGCAGCAGCCTCAGCTTTGCCCATGGTTACTGTAGCGCGTCCGGTCAGTTCCTCACTCGCACCCATAAAATATTCTGAAGGTGGTTGGAAAGGAGACTCACTGTGAATATCGACCGCCGCCCTCTTCCCACTCCACATCGCGTGCGGAACGTTCGTGCTCCCGTCCGAGTTCGCATCTCCCACGGCATACACACCGGAGATATTCGTGCGCATCCCCAGTGTCATGTTAGAGTACAATTTTTCCTGGACCATTGTGACGCCGAGACTGGCGCCGAGCCCTGATCGTTGAGTTGACGGGAAAGAGGTGAAACAAGCCCCGCGTTCCACGGCCGTGCCATCGTCCAGGTGAATCATGAATTTGTCGTACTCAGCCATATCGACATCGGATGCTACAACAGCACCGTCCTGGATGCGCTCGATGGAGGTGATCGTCCGGTTGTCAACCTGCACGTTGTACGTTGCGAGCATTTTCTGCCACTCTGGTACCGTTCCGTTTAGTGTCCGAATGGCATCCGTGGTCATGGATCCGTTGACAAAAGCGATGAGGTCGGTGTTAAGGGTTCTGATCTCCTCCACCATTCCGGGGATTTTGTCGATAGTGGAAAGCAGACCCATGGGCTGGTCACGGTGCTCATACCCATCACACCAAGGGCACCAGAAGATACCCTTGGACCAGTTTTCCAGTAAGCCCGGCGTCGATGGGACTAGGTCCTTGATACCTGTCGCAAGGACGACTTTCTGACTTGTGTACACATGACCCGAGTCGTCGGTGATCGTGAAGCTTGTGCCATTGACCACGTTGATATCCACAACAGTCCCATTCTGCATGGATACAGTTGGGTATCGCGAGATCTGTTCGCGCGCCTTTGCACGCAGATATGCTGGGGTTACACCTGAGGGGAGGAAAGTTCCCGAGATTAGTAAGATCTTCTCTAGCCACGGGTAGCGGGTAGACAAACCATCGAGGCCGATAATGTCGTGTGCATGTCTAGTTAGACCATTGCGATACTCGCCGGAGTCGATGAGTAATGCTCTTCTTCGCACACGGGCGAGACCGCTCAAGGCGCTCAATCCAGCTGGACCGCCCCCGATGACAATGACCTCGAAGTCGGAAGAAGCGGGCCAATTTTGGGCCGGGACTGGGGACGCTATGGCACTGAGAGGAAGCAGCAGTGCCACGATGAAGACGTCCCTCAGATGATTCCACATCGTAATTCTCGGCTGATCAAATAGCGTTTAGTGTCGGATCAACCCTGGCAGCGTACTAGAATAACCCTCGAACCAGAAATCTGTTCTTCTCTCGAAGAACCGAAGTGATCTCTGCGATATAAGATGTCCGTCGATCATGTTGAGAGATTTCAAGGCTCCATCAGTGACCTTCAAAAGATCTAAAAAAAGAATGCGTAACCAATGGTACCGTCGTAGTATTGAAAACTTAGTACTCCGTAGGCAATAGTAAATGGGTAGTCAAGTAAGCATTGGGCAGAATCGGGCCACAGCGTTCAGCCTCGCGAATTTCTCACCCACTCGGCCACAGCGCCGTTGGATGAGGGAAGAAGCTGCCCATTCTCATGCTACATAGAAGTGCAGGTGCACACTCATCCAGCGTGTTGTAGGGGTCCAGATGCAGGAAAGCTATGTCTCCAGATGACAGAAAAGGACGACTTGGCAAGGTTGACCCAGCGGCACATTTGCGCGGTGTCGATTCAACGCCTCGATCCGCACCGTCGCGCTGCTGCCATTGTGAGGCTAAACAAGGTTGTGGGTTGATGTTTCTACATAGACGGCAGGCTGTACGAAGTACAGGGAGGTAGGCCGCAACACCTCCCATTCCCTCAAACCGACGGCCATGGAGTCGATTTAAAAGCGAAGATGTAGGGCATCGTTAAGCAGCGGGAGCACCCCGTCCTTTGCCGGAGATGCATGAGAGCTAAGGTGGGCTTGTGTAATAGATTGATAGTCTTTACTGTCGAGTAAAACCCCTCGGCCGCGTCGAAGTTCACTTTGCGGCACAGGTTACGGAGTATCTACCCATGTAGGTGCTCACACACTTTTTGCCCACCTGTGGGCTTCCATCCCCTCGAATACCCTCGCCCAGTTGTGGGTGAGCTGTACTGGTGGGGTAAGGACTTGTTGAGAGGGAGGGCTTCGGATGCGGCCCCATCATCCCATGTGGACAAAGTCGATGCCTCCGCAATTTCGTGATTATGCGGGTGCTATTTTGCCGTGGGCCATGGCAACTTTGTCGTTCGCTAGCGTAAGCACCGCTCGGCAGTTGATATCATGCTCCTGCTACAGTATATAAGTCTGTCTGCAGCCTATGGGCCGCAGATGGAAGAAAGGTATCAAATTGCCAGCTGAGCACCTTCACCATTCAAACACCGTTGCCAGGCATCACGATGGGCTCAATTCAAGAAATCGAAACAAGGCTGTTCATCAACGGAAAGGTACGAATATCGCGAGAGCCTAGCAAGACGGTTTCATTGATCGATACTAGTTCGTGAAATCTTCAGATGGAAAGACATTCCCATTGAGATCTCCCACGACTCGAGAGATCATTGCCGAAGGTACGCTACTGCGAGACACATGTGGACGCCATTACTCGTGAAGATGAATGGTTCTATCGCGTTGGATCCTACACTTCGAAAATCTAGATTCAGACTAATAATGTACACTATATCCAGTGCATGAAGCTAGTGAGCAGGACACAGATGCAGCAGTCGCAGCAGCAAAGGCAGCATTCCCAGCATGGTCAGCCTTGTCTCCCGCAGA
This sequence comes from Exophiala aquamarina CBS 119918, assembly GCF_000709125.1. Taxonomy (NCBI): domain Eukaryota; kingdom Fungi; phylum Ascomycota; class Eurotiomycetes; order Chaetothyriales; family Herpotrichiellaceae; genus Exophiala; species Exophiala aquamarina. The sequence continues at coordinate 4,575,340 of NW_013550587.1, forward strand.
CAGGGGCGCATATTCGAAGAAGCTCGCGGCTCTACTTCATCAAAGCGGAAAGGAGCTGTCAGAGCTGGAGGCAATCTCCATGGGTAGGCCCGTTTCGAGCTATTTCGATAACCATGCTTGCGCAAGCACATTCGAGCACTACGCAGAAGCTGGATATGATGTTCAGGGTGCCAGCAGCCTGAACACTCCCGGCTACGTCAATATGACGTTCAAGCAGCCATACGGCGTCGTGGCTGCAATTATTCCGTGGAATCTGCCACTGGTTTTCTTTGCAAATAAAGTCGCCCCGGCGATTGCAGCAGGAAACACCGTGGTGTTGAAAAGCAGTGAAAAAGCGCCATTGAGCGTAAGACTCCATCCAGCTCCTGATGCCATACCTTCGTGCCTTGTGCCGTCGCTGACAACCAAATCAACAGTCCGCCAAGGTTGCCACTTTGATCGAGAAAGCCGGCTTTCCTCCAGGAGTGATCAATGTGTTATCAGGCCACGGCCAAACCTCAGGGGCAATCCTCTCTTCCCATATGGACGTTCGAGCGCTGAGCTTCACCGGATCAGCTCGCACCGGTCGAGTTATTCAAGCTGCAGCAGCAAAATCCAATCTCAAGAACGTCGTCCTGGAATTGGGTGGGAAATCACCCGCCGTCATATTCGAAGATTGCAACCTCGACAAAGCAGTGGCTGAAACACGGAATAGTATCCAATGGAACAGTGGCCAGGTGTGTATGGCGAACAGCAGGATCTACGTCCAGGAGAGCATTGCCGAACAATTCGTGGACAAGTTCAAAGCGCAGTTCGCTGTCATCAGCGCTGGCGATCCGCTGGACGCTGCGACCAACCATGGACCACAGGCCGACGGCGTTCAATATGAAAACGTCCAGAGATACATTTCTGCTGGCAAAGAAAGTGGCGAGTTGGTTCTTGGCGGAACCAAGGAGGTTTCGGGCCTATCAGATGCGGCCAGTAAGGGTTATTTTGTTGCGCCCACGATATTTCTAAAGACTGCAGAAGAAGCCACAGTGATGAAGGAAGAGATCTTTGGGCCTGTTGTCAACATCAATACCTTCAAGACTGAAGCAGAAGCCATCGCCAAGGCCAATGACAGCGAATTCGGTTTATATGCTGCGGTATATACGAAGGACATCAATCGTGCCATGCGATTCGCCAAAGCGCTCGAGGCTGGAACCGTTGGGGTCAACTGCACGAGCCCGACTCTAGCACATGATATGCCATTCGGTGGCTACAAAAGTAGCGGTGTAGGAAGAGAGGGATTTGGATACACCCTGAACAATTTCTTGGAGACGAAGACGGTTCTGATCAAGATAGAAGAATAGCACTCCACGTGTTCAACAGTTAAGAGCGGAATGCCTTAGTCCACAATTTCCCGCTTAGCGGCGGCGGAACGTCCACTGTTGTGGCAATAGATCTTCAGACAACCCCCACAAAGGCACATTCAAGCTTATGGCATAACAGTACCGCTTATTGATACAATTCCGCATCTTCATGAGCGCTGCTCATGTTTCTCCTTCTGGTAGAAGGGGGCTGTCTTTCAAGTATACCCCTGAGCTGAGACTCTGCGCTAACCACGCGATCCCCTCGGCCGTAGGCCCACGAGGTCAAATTCTGCAGGTCCCGACGTGAGAGAAGTGCCTGCATCCTCGCGCGGAAACCCAATCGACTCGGTGCAGGAGTAGGATTTGGCCCTTCAAACAGTTCTGTATAGTCATAGCTATACAGAGGATAGTGACGGCCACTTTCAGAAACGATAGGTGGATCGGAAATTGTAGTTGCGTTGGCACCAGCAAGAAGGTACGTTTCGGAGACAACCGCATTCGTGGCTCGAGAAGGAGTATCACCGTCGTCTTCAACATCTTGTACTCGATTGTGTAGTAATTGCCTCGAAGAAATAGGCATAGTTTGCGGCATAACAGGGTCAACGGGTTCCACCGGAGGGATGGGATCCAACAAAACAACAGATGCCGAGTAATGTCGAGCTGGTCTAGTTGGCGAGCGTGAAGCTGATGCCTCGACGTCGCTTCTTATCCTCTTTGTCCGCGGAACTGCCTGTAGTCTCTCCAACAGTCCATATGCGGCGGATCCAGTATGACTTCCGTCGACAAGGCTGGCATCTTCTCGGAGAATGAGAACATCGTCTGTAGCGGCCAATCGTTCGTTACTGGAACTGGCCTCAGCTACAGCCTGCAACGGACTGCCTGTGGCTCTAATTTCACCCTGAGGAGGCAGGTGGCTTTCGTGCTGGTCGGCAAGGACTAGACGACTCCTTCCTAGGATCTCGGAGACAGCATTGAAGTCTTCTTCAACATCCTCCGCAATGGCTGCCAGTATACCTTGAATACTGAACTCATGCACAGGGGGCAACTCGTTGTTCTTTAAACCATTGTCCATGATGTTGTCCCTCGACCGTCTGGGGGGGCGAGATTGAATTGCAGCATCGTACGAGTTAACACGAAGGAGAACCGGTTGAGATGGGATGGTTGTTACACTATGGCCACCAATAGAGGGGGTTTGGGGGTTTCGTGGAAGGCTGGAGCGCGAGGCATTGAGCTGTTGGAAGTGAAGGGCAGTGGGTAAGGGGGAGATGTTGGAACGTTCGCTGCTGCGCAGGTAGCTCGAAGATTGAGGGAGGGACCTTGCGTGTCCAGGCTGTGAAGGAGAGGCAAGAAACGCCCACTGCCCGCCAAAGCGGCCTGACGACGTGTCTATGCGTGCGTCCATTATCTCTAGGACAAACAACGCATCATCGGGAGTTACTGCCCTTGAATCAAGACCAACCTTGAAGCTCTGAGGGCAGGTGAGCTGACTCGGGCGGTCTACGTGCGTCGAAAGATGGAGCTTGGAGCTTGCAACCCAAGTGGAAGTGGGAGAAGTGCCGCGAGAGATGGCAGGCGTGTTGCATGACTGCAGGCCTGCACCGGCAGAGGGAAGCAAGCCGTGGGTGCAAGTGGATAGACGTCGAGGTGGAAGAGAGGTGCCGTGGTTAGCGATGAAGAGTTTCAGAACGTGGCAGGGATTTATTTGTGGAGGGCGCAATCGATAAGAGGGCAGGAGGCAGCACGGCAGCCCGCAAGTGGCAAGAGGCAAGAAGCAAGGCACTACCGGGGCTTCCGGGGCTCCTGGGCCGCACCTGCCTTCCCCGCCTGGGCGATCTGACCACCGCGCGCATCTCTGCAACCTGCAACCTACAACCTACAACCTACCACGCATCGGCCCACATGGCTTGACTACCTGGATGCTTTCCGTTCCTTGCAACACCAGATCCTCTTGTCTCGTGATTCGTACGACAGGGCGTATCTGCTGCCCTACGACATGCCGCGGAGTCTGTCATCTGTCGCCCTCAGCTTCCGGGGAATGTCATGCATCGACTGGGCCTGCTCCCGGCTGTACATTTGAGCCAAGATCGACGAGATTGAAACAAAGGTTGGCTTCGATTTCAATTTGACCTGTGAAACGTTGTTCACAATACTCGTTATGAGAGGCAAGAGTCCGAGCTGCCAAGGTGGTTCAAGAAGCCTGTTCAGCGACAGTGCTTGCACGACTGGAGACAGCGTGCCAGTCTTGAGAAGTGATGGCGGTGGCGCGCTGAAAAGTGATGACTATTGGCACCGCCAAGGACGCTGCGCCTGTGGCGAGATCAGAACACGTGGTGCTTCAAATAGAGCTTCCAATAGATCATCTATGGAGCATCTATACGGCATCGCTGTGTGGCTTATAGCTATGACACCCACCACCTCACCAGGACTGAGGACTCCTCTCGACCGCGACGAAGAAATTACCAAGAGCTCACTTGCGCGATGTCAACTGTTTACAACCATCCCTACAACTTTGAAGCAGTCGAACAGCATACAGTTTGCGCCGCCTAAACCTACGGCACGGCGACAGCAACGCCTTACTGATATGATGCCTGGGCCACGGGCCTAGTATTCTGTCTGCCCTCGACACCACGTGTTCTATACGTCTATCGAAAGCCTCTCTGCCCAAGCTAGAGACTTGCCATTGGCCATAGCGGCACCTCGCCCGAAGCAAAGCCACTGTCAATACCTGAACAGCCTCACAATATAGAGGGATTATAAAAATGGCACCTCAGGCGCTGATATTCTCAGTATCGAGTGTGAGTGGCGCCTCGGAAGTCCAGGTGCCCAGCTGATATTCCATCACTCTGCCTCGCTCTCTCCATTTCTTCATGAAGCAGGTACGTATCTGATCGAGGCAAGTCCAGCCTAGAGTACCTCGGTCTTGGCCTCGTAGTCGCACCTGCTTCAGGCCCTCGACGGCTTGGCGCCATTTACGTCATCGAATTCTCGAAGCACCTGACAAGGCACAACAAAACTTAGCAACATCACGGCAGTTCACGCAACATCAAGCTGAGTCTCCCAGACATACCCGCGGTGCTTCTCTTCCAGCGTCAACGGTACAGGTACTCCTACAAGCGTCCGTGAAATGTAATTAATGTGAGCGAGTGGCCATTGAACGTGCCCACCAAGACCAAAGTCAATGGCCCACAATAAGGCGAGGTGTACGTGGCCCACACGCAGAAGCCGTTCCTGGATTGCCGAATACTTCTCACCTTGTACTTGTACAGTTCTACTCGTGTGACGCTTCCGTATTCTGGTTATCGGCGTGGCCAAGCTCTCGACTATTATTGCTTGGTTGAACAAGCATTTCATCGGACATCTGCGCGGCCGGTGGCCGTCCCGATCTTCCTAAAGAAGCTCACCCACCACCCAACCCAGTTTGAGAGATCGAACTTAGTTCTGCGAGCATGCTCCCTGATTTGTTGAACCTTGTCAACCAGTGATGCATGCTGACATAGCTTCTCCCACGGGCAGCTACTTTTGCTTCTACGAGTAAACTAGTAGTCCGAAGCAAGGGTAGCTATAAGTGAGCTGAAGAGCCACCATGGATGGCACAGCATGCTTTCCCAAGACTCTACTACAAACATAGCTTTTCACTATGTACTGGATTGTAGCTCTCTTGCCCATCTTGGTGCTCTCCTCGCCAACTCCCCGGCGGCGAAGACAGTCCTCGCCTGAGCTACTCGCTGACATTGAAACTATCCAGCAGTATTGGGGTCAAATCACTCCATACGCCGACAATGCCGACAACTACTTCGCTGTGGAAGACGTTGGTCTGCCGAATGGCTGTCAAGTCGAGCAAGCTCATCTTCTAGAGCGTCACGGAAGTCGCTTCCCCACAAGCTACTTTGATGATGCTCTCAACGATGAGAACTTCGCTGCAAAGATCCTCAACTGGACCGAGCAAAACCCTGCCAATGGCTTTTCTGGTCCACTCGAGTTTCTTAACACCTATCGGTATGTCCTTGGAGAGGGAGAGCTTGTCGGCCAGGGTGCTGCCCAATCCTTTGAGGCTGGTGTCACATTCTGGCAACGCTATGGCCGTATCCTCTTCAACGCAACCGTCGGTCAACTAGCCTACAACGGAAGCTTCGCCAACGGCACCGCCCGACCAAGGCCAGTCTTGAGGACGACTGGTCAAGGGCGCATAGAAAATTCCCAGATCAACTGGGCTCTTGGATTCTTCGGATCGAGCTTTCAGGAGGAGCCCAACCCGACCTTTGAGAATGTCACCCAGCCGTTCAACGTAGTGGTCATTCCAGAGGGCGGAACAGAGAACAATACTCTCGCTTCTTACGATAGCTGCCTCAACGCCTATAATCTCCCGTTAGGAGCAAATCAATCTCTTCTGCCAGTAGGCTATCTTGGCGACCTCGATCTATTGTCATATCTGCCGATCTATCTCAGCGATGCTCAGAAACGGCTGTCCAAATATGTTCCCCTTGGATTCAACCTGACCGTCAATGATACATATGCTTTGCAGTGAGTCTTCAAGACCTCATTTGGCTCCGACCTAACAGACTACTAGGAGTATCTGTGCGTATGAAACCAATTACCTGGGGTCGTCTGAATTCTGTTCTCTCTTCACGGAGAACGAGTGGGCTGGATTTGAAGCGACCCTCGATCAGGAATACTATTACGACTATGGTTGGGGCAATCCAACGGGCCGAGCTCAAGGCATTGGATACTTACAAGAGCTCATTGCCCGCTTGACCAACCAACTTATCACCTCGTCCAACTCCAGTGTCAATAGTACCCTTACAAACAACACTCGGGATTTTCCTCTCGGAAGGAAATTGTACGCCGATTTCAGCCATGACGATATTATCATTTCTGTTCTTACGGCAGCATCCGTTGATTACTTCCGAGACCCGCCGTCGTTAACAGAATATCCACCAAACCCTAATCGTCATTTCATTCTCTCACATCTAACCCCCTTTGCAGCACGACTTGTGACCGAAGTTATTGGCTGTGGGGCAGAGAATCCGAACCCTCAGTCTACCGCCCGGACATATTACACACCTACTCAATATGGTTACAGCCCTCAGAACTCCACGCATAAGTTCATCAGACTGAGGCTCAACAACGGTATAGTGCCGCTTTCGAGTGTGCGCGGTGGATACTGTGGTAATCGCAGCGATGGGCTGTGCCCATTGAACTCTTTCCTCGAAAGCCAAGCGAACTCCTACAACCTGAGCAACTATGATTATGTCTGTTTCGCAAATTACACCATTGGCTATCCGAATAACGGGCCAGATTATGACGGGACACTCTTCAGTGGCACAAGTTCTGGCACCTAGCTGACGAAATCTCCTAATAACAGTGCCTCATGGCCGGTACCTGTGCGGCGATCAAAACCCCTATGAAAGCATGTAATATAAGTGATGAAACCGTTGAATTCATGCCTCGATAGTTTTCCAGCAGTGAAATCTGTCAAGACCAGTATTACCAATTGCCAGTTAGTTACTTTTAGAGATAAGCTCTTGGCAAGCCCTCTTAAACAATACCCGAGGGTGATACCGAGGACACGAACAAAATAGTGCAAGTCGCCAGAAGGACTCGCTCCTCAAAGCCTTGTGCGGGGAATATGTAACCAATCGCCGGCAAGAATAATGACGACAGTGTTACGTCGGGATTTGCCCGGAGGTGCAGAGACAGCTCTCAGGTGCTGACAGAGCCATTTACTTGTTCAGTACGGTACCTCGGGTTGTTATTGTCATGTTCCGGAGATAAACTTAACCAGGTAGAGGGGGCACTTGACATTGTGACCGGAACACCACATGCTTCGAACACTGCAAACACAACTTCATATATCACCAGCCGTCCTCCCAACCTCAGTCTCCCTGGTAGCAACTCGCACAATCAAGATGGACTCATCCCTACATCCGCTATCTGGCCTATACAAGCCTCATCAGCTGAAGGCTCTTTATTACGGACCTGACGTGGTCAAGAATCACCTCCTCTCCGTCCTGCCAAAGGACAGCTCAAAGGCATTTATCATCACCGGCAGCTCGCTCGCCACAAAGACGCCACTTATCAAAGAGCTAGAATCTCTGCTATCATCCAAGCACCATGCCGGGACGTTCAGTAACATCAAGGAACACGCCCCAATCGCTCAATTAGATGAAGCCACCGAGCAAGTCAAGGCAGATGAGACCATCGACACCATTATCTCCGTCGGAGGTGGCTCGCCTATCGACAGCGCGAAAGCTATTACCTACCGAGTCAACGAGGTCTCGCAGAAATGGCTGCTTCATATCACGATCCCCACGACGCTCTCCGCAGCTGAGGGCACATCTATCGCCGGATACACTCAGTCGGACGGTGTCAAGACAGGTATTTCACACCCCAACGTGTACCCGGCACATATTTTCTATGATTCAAAATTCGGTCTATACACCCCACCAAGCCTGTTCCTATCGACAGGTCTGAGAGCACTAGACCACGCTGTCGAAACTCAGTACCATCCACAGGCCACCTGGATCCCCACACGACTCGTAGCGCTCAGCGCCATCCACGAGCTCTTCACACTCTTGCCGAAATACAAAGCCGACCCCAAGAACGAAGACATCATAACAGGCCTGTTTCTCGCCGCATATGCCAGTCTGGGAGTTCTAGGCCAGAACCTAAAAACTGGCCTGGGCCTGTCGCATTCACTGGGGTACGCATTGGGCTCGCCCTACGGCATTCCTCATGGGATCACATCGTGCCTTACGTTGGGCCACGTCGTGAAACTCAAAGCACGACAGTCGCCGGACAATGCAGAGCAGATCGCCAAGATCCTCCCGTATATCTCGGAGTCTTCGACTGGGGATAACGTCAAAGACAGCGATCTCATTGGTGATAGAATTCTGGGGTTGGTGCAGCACTTGGGACTAAAGACGACTTTGACCGAGAAAGGGGTCGGGAAAGATCAGCTGGACATCATCTGTGCGCGAGCGACTGGTGGTCTGATGCCGAACAAGGAAAAGACTAAGCAGGAAGAAGAGACATTTAACGCCGTGAGGACACTCGTTGAGGGTCTTTGGTAGTGAAGATTGGTCTAAACCTTAGATGTTTTGAAAGGGTTGGGACACCGGCTTCGATGAACAACGCCGCAACCTAGCATTTTACTCCACAGTTACTGTGCTTATAACATTAGGCAAGTTATTCCATAGGAGCCAACCTTCTGTAAATGCTTTAGGCCACACAGGGCCCGCCCCATTGATTGATTTTCAACCCGCTTCGATCTGGATCCTGTACTGCGCCCTACAAAATGGCAGAATCCTTCTTATTGCGTCCCCGTAATTTTGTACCGAGGCACTTTGTCCAAAAGTTAGTCACCCAGCTTTGAGGAGAACGGCTAATTGATCCTATCAGGATGCTGCGCCAATTCACAACTTCATAATGCATGCCATGTGAGGTGGTATCATTATTCATCGATCGGAGTGGCCGAGATCAGAGGTCTAGAAGTTGTTGATTACTTTAGAGTCTTTCCTCATCTTCCTATCTTTCGGTTTCACAACATACCAATACAACCCCCCTCCAGACTATCAGAAGACAGGTCGATTTTTCCTTTACCGTGAGAGGCTCATCATGGCCTCAACATACCAGACAGTCACGCTTGCCAAGCGGCCCAAGGACAACATCGTGCCAGGAGAGACATTCAAACTGAACAAGAACAACAAGGCCCCTTCTGCGGCTGATCTCAAAGATGGAGAAGTCATATTCGAGTCCAACTACCTGAGCGTTGATCCTGCCATGCGTGGCTGGCTCAACGACACAAGGTCGTACCTTCCGCCTGTTCAGATCGACGAGATCATGCGCGGAGGCGCCATTGGCACGATCAAAGCCAGCAAAGATCCTAATTTCCCGGTGGGAAGCTATGCGTCCGGGTTGGTGGGGTGGACTGAATTGGCGGTGGTAAAGGGAAAGAGCCTGGAGAGGGTCCAGGTGCCTAAAGGGGGAAGACTCACAGATCTCATGGCTGTGCTTGGTACGTTGCTACCACATCCTCAGTGCTGCACAAGTACTGGGTCTGGAAAAACGCTCATGTACCCCTGCAGGAATTACTGGTCTCACGGCCTATTTTGGACTACTCGACGTGGGTAAGGTCAAGGCTGGAGACTTTGTCGTCGTCTCCGGCGCGGCTGGTGCGACCGGTAGCGTTGCTGGACAAATTGCCAAATTGAAAGGTGCCACTGTCTTGGGCATTGCCGGCAGTGACGATAAGTGCCGTTGGTTGGTGGACGAACTGGGCTTTGATGGCGCTTTGAACTACAAGGACAAAGACTACGCTAAGAAATTCAGGGCGGCAACAAAGGTGAGTTCAGCAAGTCGATAGCTGCTAACGATTGCTCACTGTTGTAGGATCTGATCGATGTCTTCTTCGACAATGGTGAGTGTATTCCACCCTATGATGGGGATTTGACATTGACGGTTTTCCAGTCGGGGGCGAAATCCTCGACATCGCTCTCTCACGCGCGAAGCCTCATGCCAGATTCGTCATGTGTGGCGGTATGTGCATTTCTATCCTACCTACGTGAAGATATTGACGGTTATTAGGTATCAGCCAGTATAACACTTCCAACGCCCAAGGCCCAAAGGTATGGCCTCTCCACGGCCCCACAAAGATTCACACCACTAATTGAGCCATAGAACTATCTAATGATTATCTCGATGCGGATAAGGCGAGTCCATTCATGGTGTTAAAATAATTGTCTTCTATACTAACATTGACTAGAATGGAAGGCTTCATTGTGTTCGACTATGAGAAGGAATATCCTCGTGCGTTGAAAGATCTTGCACAGTGGCTTGCTGAAGGCAAAATCAAGAGAAAGGAAACAATCGTCACAGGAGGTCTGCAAAACGCCGAGAATGCATTAAGGGATCTGTATACAGGACGGAATACCGGTAAAGATCCACATGTTTCTCATACAGCTACCGCAGTCTGGCTAACACTAACTCGTGATAGGCAAAATGCTTGTTGAAGTCAAGCCTGTTGAAGAGAGCCACAAGGCCTCGCTGTAGCTCTATCTACGTCGTCTCAATCTGTCTATTTGAACTGTCCTCCTTGGTACCAAAAGGGCAGCGTCATCCGTTGTGCGGTTCGGTTCGGTTAGACGTCATTGTGCATTGCTCCATTGTACCATCTCCGCATTAAAACACCAGAGTTACAAGATGTTCCACAGCCCGCTACATCTCCAATGCTACCTTGATGTGGGACATTTTAAGTATGCCACATTCTCATTTTAATCGTGCTGGAGTTTTGATTGTAATGTGTCAAGCTCGTTGAGCGCTATCTTTCACCTCTACTGTGTCGCCTTGGTGGGTACTGATTATGATGTGCCTTAATGCATCTCTCTTGTTGCTTGGCTACGCCGGAGTCTGCTATGCCCAATTCGTCTCTGCAAATACGTCTGCATCAACTTTCACAAATCCAATACTAGATGGAGTAGGAGCCGACCCGTAAGTCGGTTCGGATCATTCCAGACAGCTCCTTTTTGGATGGCTAACTGTGACAGCTGGGCGTTTCGCTATGGCGACTATTACTATATGACTTACAGCACGAATGACAACATCACCATCCTCCGGAGCAGTGTCCTCACGTAAGTGTCCTTCTAAGTTTTCAAAAATACCTTAGACACTTTCACTTTTACTTTCAGTGGAAAGACACACATTCTCAACGATGATCAGTGACTGGAACCACGCGGATATCAAACTAGCGTTTACACCACCAGAAAACACCTCTTACACCTACGATCTATGGGCTCCTGAGCTTCATTTCTTGCCAGCCGAGAGCAAATGGTACATGATCTTCACTGCAGACGTGGACCCAGACACACCATCGCCAATGCAAGACATGCTATGCGACTTCAACTGTCCGGCCGTCAACCACCGAATGTTCGTGCTCGAGTCCAGTACATCTGACCCGTGGGAGTCGGAGTATTCCTTCAAAGCAGGGCTCGACACCTACGACCAGTTCGCCATTGACGGGACCTACTTCGTACACTCTACAGGGCTGTACCACGTGTATTCATGCTGGGAAGGGAAGTACACCTCCTGGCCCGCGATGCTCTGTATCTCGCGGATGAGCGATTCGTGGACGGTGTCGAGTCCCGAATCTGAACGCCAAGTCATCTCCAGGCCAGACCAGCCGTGGGAGAAGACGCCGTACAACCGCACCGTCAACGTCCGCTTGTCGTCCAACGAAGCACCGCAACAGCTCGTTAACCCCGCCACAGGCCAGCAGTTCATCATCTACTCCGCCGCACGCAGCGATAACCGCAACTACTGTCTTGGGCAGTTGGAGTTGGTCGGCAACGACCCCATGGATCCAGCCTTGTGGACCAAGCAGACCGCAGGCTGTGTCTTTTACGAGAACCCCGACGAGACTGTCTACGGTGTGGGTCATGCGAGTTTCACGACGAGTCCTGATGGGACTGAGCATTGGATTGTCTATCATGGTATGAGAGACTATGAGAACGGGTGGTCTGCGCGCACGATCAGGACGCAAAGGTTTGGTTGGAACGAGGATGGGAGTCCCAACTTTCCCAGGCCTGGGGTTGGGCCGTTCGCTGTTCCGAGTGGCCAGGTAGAGGAGTTCAGGCTCGTTTGATAGAGGACCCGACATAGACTTGTAAGTACTTGAGTCCGGCCAGTCCAAATCGACTCTAACAGGCTATTCAGCACTTCCCAGTCCAGAACCATTCATAGGTAGCCATGTAGCTTGCGGAAGTGTTTCCATGTGGATGTTCACGGCATTTCACAATGCAGTGTTTTCGGTGACCCAATCATGTACCGCGAGGCTGAGCAATCTACGGAGGAGACTTGAATCGAGCCACTCGCGTCGCTCAACCCCGCATATGAAAGACGGACACAACTTCCGAGAGCTAGGAACCACGACCCACCGCACCGCCCGGGTATCATATCAGTTGACCAAGAAAAATTTGATCAGACGCGTCTGGAACTGCACCGACCTTATCCCACCCCAAATGCGACTCACATTCAGCCACAACACCTCGTAAAGGAGCTCTTGAGCTAACCAGAACTCCATGTCGTTAGCCCAGCACGTCTCTTCCGTCGAAGGCGTCGACCAAGAATATGACGACAACTCGGAGCTGCCGCGCCTCGAGAGATTCCCCAGTCTCTCGCTGAGCTACGACCCGCTCCCAGTGACTGCACATGATGCAGCAGAGAAACTCGAGACCCACCAGGCGGCATATGAGGTGTCGCAGGTGCAACGAATAGGTAAGGCGTCTATCGCATCTACCCTGACGCGGAATATCAAACTTTCTCCGACACGAGATGTTGTGATAACCGGTCTGAGAATGGACTATGCTGATTTACACTAACCCTGTTCAATCTACTAGTTCAAATAGTCATTGGGATCGTCACCTGCGTGACTGCATCTGGAATCGTGTTTGGCTTTGATGCGCTCAAGACGATCCTTGCGCAGGAGAAGGTCTACCGCGAATATTGCAGTGACGAGGAGCTGCGGCAGGGGGTCCGGCTTTGCTACCTGCAGGATCAAAGGTGACGAAAAGCGTCCACCGAAGCAAACATCTCTAACGGCAGCTAATTCGGGGTTCAACAGGCTCAATCTCACATTCGTAATCGCGTCCGTGACGACGAATATATCTGCTCTCTTGGTGGGAGGGATACTCGACCGCTATGGACCGAGGGTGTGCGGGATCATCAGCTCCGCCTTGCTTGCGCTCGGGAGCCTCAGCATGGCGTTCGCCGCAGATCTCCCCTTTGACGCCTACATGGCTGGCAGCTTCCTCCTCGCACTGGGCGGGACCTTCAGCTTCGTGCCGTCGTTCCACCTGTCGAATGCATTTCCTCGCTTTCAAGGCTTGATCCTAGCTCTCATCACAGGGGCCTTCGATGCCTCGGCGTCTGTGTTCCTGGTCTTCCGCATCTGGTACCAATCTTCTGGGGGGAACTTTTCTCTGCGGCGCTTCTTCTTGCTCTTCCTCGTGGTTCCGGTCTTCATATCCGTCACCCAGCTGTTGATCATGCCCCGCCACAGCTATGAAACACGAGCGGAGCTGACCACCAAAGTCGAGCTGGCGAGCGACCCCACACAGGATCTGCACGACAGCGACGACGAGTTCGACAGCGCGGCAGAGCTGATGCGTGTGCGTTCGGAGAGAGCCGTCCGGAGAAGACAATCCATTGCGTCGATTACCGAGCTCCTCGGCGACCAGACTGAGAGGAAGGCATACGAGAAGAAAGAGGGCGTCCGCCATTCCACCAGTGGTGTCTGGGGTGTCATGCATGGTGTTCCCGCGCTTCAGCAGATCATGTCGCCTTGGTTCATCCTGATCACCATGTTCACTGTGCTGCAGATGATGCGATTCAACTTCTTCATCTCCACGATCTGGTCGCAGTATGTGTTCATGCTGGACTCTGCAGAGGAAGCGACCAAGCTGATTGAATTCTTCGACGTTGCTCTCCCCGTCGGCGGTGTCGTCACTGTTCCTTTCATAGGGGTTCTGTTGGACAACTCAAGCACGGTCTCGGTGCTGAATCTCTTGGTCTTGTTGAGTACCGTGATCGGCATTCTCGGCGCAGTGCCGACTCGCTGGGCCGCATATGCAAACGTGTGTCTTTTCTGCGTCTTCCGTCCGTTATACTACTCTGCAATGTCGTAAGTCCCCCTCCTCCTCCTCCTCCTCCTCCTCCTCCTCCTCCCCCCAGAGGACCCCCTTTGGGCCCCAGCCCCGAGATTTCCCATCTCCATCTTCCCCTACCTCCCGCTGACGCCCACCGCGCTTCCCCAATGAACAGTGACTACGCAGCCAAGGTCTTCGGCTACGCGACGTTCGGCACCGTGTACGGCACGATAATCTGCCTGTCGGGGCTCTTCACCTTCCTTCAATCCGCCCTCCAAGCGCTCCTCCACAACACCTTCGAAGACGACCCCGAGCCCATCAACCTGGGCCTCGCGACCGCCGGCCTAGTCCTGGGTATGTCTCTGGTCATGTACGTTGACATCCAGGGCCGCGCCATCCAACGGGAAAAGGCTCTGGCCGGCGGCAGGGCTCCTGGCTCTGCCCCCGCCGCTACTGCTGGCGATGAGACAAGATGGACCAACAGCTTGGGTTCGCCAGCTTCCTCGCCTTCCAAAAGGGGAGCGGCTAGTGATGATCCCGAAAGGCAGGCTCTTTTGCCGCCACGGCCGCTGAGGCATGCCATTAGTAGTGATCTTTCTACCGTGCAGGAGCGGGCGGAGCCGTAGTGTTTGATTTTATGAGCGTGCTCTCCAACGAAGCACATCCAGCACCGATAATAGAAGTGAAGTCTGGAAGTTTGCGAGTTTACAAATCGCAATGTCGTCATATTATGTATTTATAAGATCAGTACTAGGTTTCCTAAACTAAGCTTTCGCTGTTGCTTTCTCCTTCTTAGCTGCCCAATCCATCCCCGCGCCGAGTACCTCCTGGCCTCTCGCCAGCGATGCAGCCTGCTCTTCACCGAGCCACTGGCTCTCCAGGTGATTGATATTGTCCTCGATTTCCCAGCCACGGCCGCCCTCTACGTAGATTGCCTTGCCATTCATGTCTGGGTCGCAAGCTACTCCGGCGATGATCCTCGCCACGTCGACTGTCTCATTGATCGGGAGGCCGGCCGCGCGCCACATGGTTTCAATCCCCGCCGTCATCGCTGTTGGCACCATCCATGGGCAGATCGCGTTGACTCGAATGTCTGTTGTCGGTGGCAGGTAGAGTCTCAGTGAGCGCATCAGGCCTAGAATGCCGTGCTTCGATGCCTGGTTTCGGGGTGGTGTTGTCAGCTACGGGGTATTTGGCTGGGGAAGGTGGTATGGGAGGGACAGAGTTTACCTGGTACACAAATAGGCCTGGTGATTCCTTGAATCCTGCAACGGAGGATATCAAGGTTAGAGACTTGTCGTCGCCGCTTTGTCGCTGTCCTTGGCGGAGGTACACGGAAGCGATTCTGGCGAAATAAAGTGATCCCAGGAGGTTGACGTCCAGAACTTTACTCGTGGGGACCTAGGAAGCGGAGAGAGCGCTTCAATAAGTCGTCGCGATAATAAGGGGCCACTTCCTTCCATTCTTGAAAACGGCAGGGGGTAGATAGAACTCACGGTGCGGATTGTGTCAAGATCTAGCGTCGGGTCAAACCAATTGCCAATCTCGATGATGCCAGCACACGAGATGGCACTGTCAATGCGGCCGTACTTCTCAAGACCAGCTTGGAAGAGTGCTAGCACAGACTGGTACTGCGTGACATCCGTGGCGACGAAGTGAACCCTCCCCGGCTTGTCTCCCTTGGATGACCTGAGCTGAGATATCTCGTTGGCAAGTGCCGTGCCGGCTTGTTCGTCCAGATCGCCAAAGCAGACGGCCGCTCCCCTCTCTACGCAGAATTTCACCAGCGCCGCTCCAATGCCATGTGCCCCACCTGTTGCTCGATATCAGCATCTCATGACAACTTCAAGAGGGCCGCGTGCTGACCTGTCAGCAGAACTACCTTTCCAGGTAGGTTGTCAAGGAGCCCATCTGGTTGAAATCGTGACATGTCTGGTGCTTGGGAGATGGTTTGCTTTGCAAGAATGCGTGACAAGTCGTGGAGAGAAGAGGGGGATCAGCCTCGTAGTCTCAACTCTTCACATTCGGACCGGATCAAATAGCAATTGTATTAAGGTTTCTTCATCCCAGTCCAGCAGCGCTCCAGGTCCGGTCCGGAGATCCTCACGATCCGTAAGTCCAGTCAGCCATCTGGTGAGCTGGCCGCCTTTCTGAGCAAAACATTCAAGCGATACAGTAATACTTTGTTGAATTCATTGGCTTATTCATCGCCAGCGACGCCCGTCAGTGTTCGTGCCAGCCTTTGACAAACATCAAGTTGACGTCGATGCCAAAGATCAAGGTCAAGTTCGTAGCAGTATCAGATGGGGATGGGGGTTAGTTAAGTCTACTGCTTATATCCGATTTTACTTCAAGCATTGAAGCGGTTCCCCACACTGGAGTGATTGTTCCGCTTGCCCGTTGGGGTTATTCCGGGGTATTATTGGAGGCAAATCTGACAGCATCGTCTCTCACGAAATCAAGTGGATTACACTTCAACTTGAAGGTTTTTGGCATTTCAAGTTAGCCGAGGGCACCACGTAACCCCCTTGAGAAAATGATCCATGATGATCGTCAATATCGAAACTCGGTCCGGCAGTTAGTTTGCGGGGTTTGGAGAAAAAGTATATATACGTAGCGAGAGACCAATCCCGCAGACGATGGGTGGTGCGTCATGAGCAGGTCAGAGTACCGAGTCTGCATTTACAATTATGGCTCCCTTGCAATCATATATCCATCGCTCGAGCGAAAAGGGGCTTTCTAGTGTCACGACCTTAGTAGTAGGGGACAAGGCAGCTGTTCTCTTTGACCCGCCATTCCTAATTCCAGACGCCGAATCTGTCGTTCAATGGATCAAGGAGACAACAAACGTACCTCTAAGAGCCGTTTTCGTTACCCACCATCATCCTGATCACTATTTCTCTGCCAACCCAATACTTGATGCGTGGCCAGCGTCAACTCTTCATGCGGCGCCATACGTATGCGCTGGAATTGATCGAGAGTATGATGAAAAGGTCATTTACTGGCCAACATTATTCGGCAGAGAGAACATTCCCGAAGTTCCACGCAAGCCGACGCCTTTTGAGTATACCTTTTTCCAACTTGAAGGCAATGAAGACTCTCCAATCATTTTACTCGGGCCT
Organism: Exophiala aquamarina CBS 119918; assembly: GCF_000709125.1. Lineage (NCBI taxonomy): Eukaryota > Fungi > Ascomycota > Eurotiomycetes > Chaetothyriales > Herpotrichiellaceae > Exophiala > Exophiala aquamarina. The sequence continues at coordinate 4,592,431 of NW_013550587.1, forward strand.
CTGCAGGGAGATTCAGTGGATCACACCCTGTTCTGGTTGCCGAAGGAGAAGGTTGTTGTCTGCGGAGATTCGGTCTATGCTCGCAGTACCCATGCCTGGTAAGTTCAAAAATGCGCGCGACAAGGTCCTCGCAACTGATGACTTCAGGGTCGAAGAGATTGACACACCCCAAATACTCGAGGCGTGGGAGAGGACGCTGGACGTGATTGAAGCACTTGGGGCTGACAAGATCATTCCCGGGCATTTGGAGGTCGGGTGGGAACCCAATGCGAAGGAAGACATTGCGCATATGAGAAAGTACCTGCAGCTTGTCTCAGAGAAGGTGTTCCATGCCAAAGAGAAACCTCAAGTGAAGGACCTCTTCGAAACGTTCAAAGCAGCTTTCCCCAAAGCTGACAGAAACCTTGACTTCTTCCTCGGACATATGTCGAATCGTTTTGGTGAAGGAGGAAATGTCTGGGAGGAGAATCGCCATCACAATGTCGGCGCAAGAACAAAGGAACAGCTGGAGGGATACCTGTTCAGGCTATGAAACCCAGGCGGCCGAGAGGTCCATCCCTGCACCACCGACGCGACCAGGAAAAAGCAGATACTCATCGTGTGATGTCGACGAGTTGTTCGAGGAGTGTTGCGCGGGTCTGCGTCTCGGCTGTATGGTAAATGCCAATAAAAGCGAATCGCTACCGGGGAAGGAATAACATGGAGCCGACCACCCCTTGTCTTCACTGGCGCCTTGCCGCCAAGGCGCGCGGGAAAAGGATGCTGAGTCAGGAGGTGGGGAAGCGAAAGTCAGGTGTGTTTAGCCTCGTGGAAGGCACTCCATTCACAATTGAATAATGGGAAGGGAGGAACCATGGGCCAGCTACGTTATATATTAAATACATATACGATGTCTAGATGGGGCACAAAGCCCGACTCTGGACTGCAGGGCGTGTTCTTTCAGCTTTGGCTCTATCGTATCATTTCGCAGGTGGTGGTCAAGGCTCTTTCAAGGGTCCTTAGGCTCTATCCACAGTCATAGTCAAATCCCTGCATGGCCAGGCTGTCTACTGAGTAAAGCCACGAGGTACGACGCGGGACACTCTCGCTAACAGACGTTCCTTCCGTCCTCCATTCCACATCTGAGCCCATCAAGACAACCGCCACCAGCACTCCTGTTCCTATTGCATTTGGCGCAGGGATGCGCTGAGGCGGGATGTGGTGACATTTCCCGGCAAATCCCGAGCTAACCCCGCACCTCCAAGTCTAGGCAAGCATAACCCACGAGTCGACCCCTTCTCCCCGGAAAGGCAACTACGCGGCTAGTATCGACAGCTTGGCACAGCTAGGCACGGCTGAGAACAGTCTACACCGATCACTTAACATCACTTCATTCTTCCCGGATCCACATTTCCACTCTTCCATCATCGTCAACAACGTAAGAGACTTATACACCAGTATCCAAATCGTGGACGGGAAGGATGCCGACCAAAGATCCTGATAAACGTCGTAAACAAAATTGTGAAAATCAGAAACGATGGCGCGAGCGGCAGACTCATCAGCTTCACAATTTGCAAGCAACCCTGGAAGAACGCAACAGGGAGGTTGAGAGTCTACAACAGCAGCTACGGTCTGCACTAGACCAAGTCAGAGGATTACGGAAGCTCCGTACGGTGGACGAACAGCGGAAGCCTTCCCCAGCCAACACCAATCGATCAAGCTCTCAGGTTGCAGTACCACCAGAATTGGCTCCGACAGCATGGTATAATGCCCACACTCTAGCAGTCGACCGTGGCGTAGTCAGTTTCCCAAATATGCCAGCACTTTCGGCTTCCAGCTCGGCGAGCCCAGAAATCGAGGAAGCCGTGGACGATTGCGACGTATATAGACAAGGACCCAACAGCATCTCGCAGTTGCAGTCGCAGTCGCAACCAGAGGTGTATCCTTTCGTTGCTGGGAGGCTCGCAGTCAATGCAGCTCTAGGAGATAATCCCATCACACGCTCTGGAAACCTTGATGCCAACCTATTCGATCACTCTCATCATGAGCAATTTGGCCTCCGTCAGACTCCAGATTATCCGACTGAACAGAATGACACTGAAGATCCGGAGCAAACTATGACATTATCGGAGATGATCCAAGAGAGCCTGGCATTTCTTCCTTCTCAGAAGGTGCTGGAGGAACTGCCATTCGATCCTCGATTTCTTTACGACAATTTTGCGCCGAGTTTGATGATGGGGGGCAGTTCGGGTATTGGGCAGCTCATGATGGCCTTCCCTGATAATTCTGCGTTGTCTAAACATATTTCAACCGTGCAGATGGTCATTTATGGAAATTATACACTACTGCGGACCCAGTATGCATGACACTCCAAATGCATGGGCGTCCTTTAGCTTACATGACACAGGCCACTAGCTTTCAAGGAGCGCGTTATGGAAGAGACATTTGCATGGATGATACATGAGGCATGGCCCTCTAGCAGAGGCGCCCTCAAAATGATGGTGATTCAACTCGCTTCCATAATTGCCATGAAAGCTGATTGATTTCCTTTCATAGGCTGCTTATGAGAACATCTTCGCATACGAGCTTTTTCGCAACTTCCCTTGCAAGACCACCTACAGACGATTGCATCACTTTTACCGTCCCACACTTCTTCAGCTCTCTGTCCCTCACTCACCTGCCATAGACTGGCTACCGTGGCCAGCTTTACGAAATCACGTCATCCTCTTACAGCAGAACAATGTGAACAACATCGACATCGACGAGCTCTGCATGAAAGCCTTAGAGTATACCGTGATCGAACCCGAACCAAGTCGGAATAACGCAGATTCTTCCTGGCCCGGGCTCACAGGCCAAGTACAAACGACTTTCAGGATCTGGGACATGTACCTCATGGAGAAAGCTGAGGGTGGCTCCCCTGTAGACTCGCCAATGAAGCATTATCCTGCTTCTCCAACTCTCCACAAATTATTAAACATGTACAAGCTGCCCATCCAAAAGATCGAGAATCTCCGAATCGATCAACCGTTTTACCAGGCATTCCCCAATCTGATTCTGCCACCCGGTTGCAAGTCCACACTCCAGACAGCCTCGCTCAATCCCATTCCAGGAGAGCGATTACAACCTCCCTTCGCCCTGCAACCTCATGCAATGCTTGAATTGCAGCAAAAGATTCAGTCCATGGTATCAGAGTATATGTGGGGCGCGTCATATGATTGGAACAACCAAAGAGCGCCGCAAAGCGAATTCACCTAAACACCTTAACAGTCATTAGGATATGAATATCTTTCTATGCCATGCATGATGTTCTACAATACCAGATATGTATCCAGTCAAAATGGAACATCGCAAATCTCGATCAAGAACTATTAGCCGTCCACATAGCACACTATTCCAGACGCGACTGAGCAATTTCGCCTTCAAAGATGCCATTCCAGCATCCATGACGTTTACGGCCAGACTCGAAAGAGATCACCTTGATATCCAGTACTTTCTTGGAGGGCTCACTCACACATATGACGCTACATGTATTTTGAGTGCTGCTTCAACAACTCGGCTGTTGAAACGGCGTGCCTCAAGCAGAGCAAACGGGCTGAATAGACAAGAGATCGCGCTATCTCGTCATCACTGCCCAGAAAACCGCCTCTCGTTCGCTGATTTTTTGAAATCATTTGATTCGCAACAACTAGCGATCATGCGGCTTATCGACCAAGTCGGTTGAGACGCACACTCAGTCTTCGCGACCTGAAGGCTAGAGCGCAGCACCAAGCGTTAAATATCTCGAACGTGTTTTATAAAGCCCGACAAATTGCCGCCATGGGACTGCATGGTTAGGACTTCTCCAAAAGATCCCAGCATCGGAGGGACCGCAGAGTAGTTTTACAGGCCAAAGGTAAAGCGCCCTTAACGGGCTTCTAGCCACAGGCCTCAAGTGCTCCTGTTGACAATACTGAATTTGTTAAAAGGTTTACCAACATAGCAAGGCTGAGCCCTAGAGACTCCCAGATTCTTGAGCACGCATATCGATTCAGAATAAATGAGGGCCTAGGGAATTAGCGCCCTTTGGGAGTAGAGGAGCTAAGCCGACTTACCGACCCGTACTATGGGGAAGATCTCTTGACAAGACGAATCTAGATCCTATCGGTCAAACTGTGCGGATGTGATAAAGAGCCTAAGTACATACGATGACGGTCAGTATGAAGCTTGTCGTAAATTAAGGATGTCGCCGATGAGGCCAGCAATTACGGATCAGAGTCCGGCCCACAAGGTATGCTACTAGATAAGGTGATGGAATCTTTCCTTGAATTAATTGCGATTGTCGATCTCAATCGTTGGCTTGTCGTGCCTTTACCCTGGTAGTCTGGAGATATCGTATCTCCGGGATGAAATGCTATACGGGAGATCGACACTGAAATTTCCTCGAATGGCGTTAAGGGAGTGCTCGTTAGCCCAGTGTCTCGCTAGGAGACCCCGTTTTGAGGTCAAGGACCCCTATATTCAAAGCATCGTTCCAGGAGGTTCTTCGTATGCCATAACGCGGCGATCGCGCTAAGTAGCCGTCGAGCCTTGTCTACAAGCAGGGTCGAATTCGCGCTAAAAGCGAGGGTCAAGAGGGCGAGGGAGACTCTATGACTGTAGACACGTAATATTCAAAGGCCAAGGTGTTCTAGAATGCCTCCTGATGACCAAGAAGTGGCCGAAACCAGCATGTGATAAGGGAGAGTGGCTCATCACTAATGATAGTAATGAGCGGCATAATTCTTGCACTATATATTGTGCACCCATCATAATTAGTGATATGAATGCGAAAGCGAGTGACACCCGCAGCCTCTATCTCCTCCATGGAAACTCCAGCGCTGACCCGAAGATCCCAATCCACAGATACATCTTTCATCCCTGCTGGGCCATTTTGCCCACTGGGCAGGTAGTAGTCCTCGCCGGTTATCACGGCATGATTAAATGTTTTGATCTGACATCTCTGACGCCGGTTCTTCCGCCCAAGGTACACAGTCAAAATCTCGTGTCAGACGGGTTGATTTTCTGATCGAAGACTTCGGCACTTAGCTTACGAGTACTGTGGACACTTTCGATAGATGGATGCATGACGAGCATTTGTGCGGGAACTCGGACATACGATGGCCAGAGTGCCCCCTTTGCTTTGTGCATTCACAGCTGGCTCAATGGAGCAACCAAAACGCATTTTGCGTGTAGCCTCCTGGGCGTTCGATATTCCCCAGCTTTGTATAAGATTGCGGCTGGCTGCCGTTGTCATCCCGTCCTCCACACCCAGAGTCGCGTACGGATATAAACACCAACAAATATGGCCACCTTAAACGCCACTTCATCGTCATCGACTCTCAGCGATGGAGTCGAAGCAGACGTCGAAAGTCAAATCCGTGAGCCCTCAACACGAAGCATCCCACACTGGCGACTCGTGGCCAGCCAGGCCCTGATCACAGACGAGGTCCTGAACCACAAGTACAAAGGCTCCGGCACCACAGAAGACCCGTACGTCGTGGAATTCATCCGGCACGATCCCCGCAACCCTCTGGAATGGTCGGGGTCGAAGAAATGGTTCATCACCCTGACCATGGCCATCGCGACCCTGGCGGTCTCATTCGTCGCCTCCGCCTTCTCTGGCGGCGTCAAGCAAGTCATCGACGAGTTCCACTGCAGCCAGGAAGTCGCCACACTGGGGATCTCACTCTTCGTGCTTGGCTTTGCACTCGGCCCGCTGATCTGGGCGCCGTGCTCGGAGCTGTACGGGCGCCAAGTGCTCTTCTTCGGCACGTACGCGATGCTCACGATCTTCAACGGCGCCGCCGCGGGTTCCAACTCCATCACCACGCTGCTGGTCCTCCGGTTCCTCGCTGGGACATTCGGCTCGTCGCCTCTCACCAACGCCGGCGGCGTCATCGCAGATATGTTCCAGGCGAACGAGCGAGGCCTGGCGCTGAGCATCTTCGCGGCCGCGCCATTCCTGGGGCCCGTCATTGGGCCGATCGTGGGCGGCTTCTCCAGCCAAGCGCTTGGATTCCGCTTCCTGGAAGGCCTGATGGCCATCTTCACGGGCTTTCTCTGGCTCGTCGGCGCCCTGACCATCCCGGAGACCTATGCGCCCGTCCTACTGAAGCGTCGCGCCGCAGCACTGGCCAAACGCACGGGGAAGGCCTACGTCTCGATCATCGAGCGGCGCCAGGGCAAGCAGTCCCCCGCAGCCGCGTTCAAGAAAGCGCTCACTCGGCCGTGGGCACTCCTCTTCCTGGAGCCCATCGTTCTGCTCATCTCCATCTACATGGCGATCATCTACGGGACGTTGTTCCTCCTGTTCGGCGCATACCCGATCGTGTTCCAACAGGGACGCGGGTGGTCGCAGGGCGTCGGCGGGCTCGCCTTCCTCGGCGTCGCCGTCGGCATGATCTCCGGCACCGCGTACACGATATTCGACAACAGACGGTACAAGCGCGTCGAGCAGGCCTATGGCGGCGCCCCGCCGCCCGAGCAAGGCCGCCTCCCACCAGGGATGATCGGCGCCGTGGCCATCCCCATAGGCATGTTCTGGTTCGCATGGACCAACAGCCCCTCGATCCACTGGATCGTGTGCATCATCGGGTCCGTCCCCTTCGGCTTCGGCAATGTGATGGTGTTCCTCCCGTGCATGAACTACCTGATCGACGCATACACTATCTACGCCGCGAGCGTGCTGGCCGCGAGCTCTGTGCTGCGGTCGCTCTTCGGCGCTGCCTTCCCACTGTTTACGAGCCAGATGTACGACGCCTTGGGGATCCACTGGGCGAGCTCCGTCCCGGCGTTCCTCGCTCTTGCGTGTGCTCCCTTCCTCTTTGTGTTCTACAAGTATGGGGAGCGCATCCGCATGAAGTGTAAATATGCCGCTCAGGCGCACGAGGTCATGGAGCAGCTGAGGCTGTCGAGGCTGAAGACCAACGATGAGCCTCCGGCCCCTGCCGCCGTGGTCGACGAGAAATAAATAGGTCGGAGGTTCTGTAACAACAAAGCAAATTATTGCGGGATCAACATCTCTGCGAATTTTATTTTGATTTGGCATATCTCATCATGTCTATTGTCACGAAGCGATGAAAAACGGAAGAACCAATCAATGGGAAGACTCAATCTCGTTTTCAACATTTTCCAGCGACTTGCGCTCCACTTCTTGCATATTCAACTCCATGTTCCGGCGTGGGCATTAGTGAGGCGAATCCTACTCTACACTAGGACTGTTTCTAGAACGGGGCTGAAACAAAAATGTACAATATTGACTTAATTTTGGATCAAGTTTCGTGTTCAACTAGGAATAATGATGCTACTAGATCTAGAAGATAGTAACTAATTAGAGACGATGTATATCATCATCATATATGTGCTGGGAGTCCGACTAGAGGAACTTAGCATCATAAGACTCACACTATCCTAAGTCTGCGTTAATGATGGTTTCCATATTGCCTACTACAAAGTTAATGCTATTACAACTACTATTACGAATAAATAATGCTCCGTTTTCGAACGATGGGTTAACAACTAACACCAGCAAAAGTGCGGCATTTCCATCCGGGAGTGCTGGCATCGATTATCAACCCATACCACAAGTGGCGTAAGAAACAGCCTGCCTGAAACTAAAATGAAATCAGATCCAAAAATGGCATTGGCTACCATGAACAAAAGCAGGTGTCGAAAGCCCCAATATAGATTATTTATGAGAGAGTGAAAACGCCCAAGTCAAAGAGAGTGGTGAAAGCGGCTGCTAAGCGAATAAAGCTGTTCTCGAAGCGAAGTCAGGCTCTCCAAGTCTAGTATTGCCCACGCGCAAACCTAGACCGATCTCGGAACCTGGTTCAGAAGGGCCAATCCCAGAATGCGTGCTGCATCCACCACTTCCAATGCGCTTCCCATCCCACTGGCCATTGCTCACGACATGTTCGAGGCGTTCGACGAGGTTTGAATTCTCGACATCTGAAAGGCGATGGAGATGGATTCTTGTCGGTGTTTTTGGCCTCTGCAGAGACGGGATCTGCTTTCGAGGGCAGTCTTGGGGATGGAGCGTATGGCCTCGGGATCTAGCTGGAGGTGGTCCATACTGTGCTTGCGTCCTTGGACTGATCTTTCTGACGGCAGCTGGTTTAACCTGTATTGTTCGAGATGCAGGAACATCTAGTTCAGGGCTATCAGCACGGACACTGGCGTCTTCCCATATTGAGATGGCACCAATCGACATTGCGGATGGCGATGCTGACATGCTGGCAGGGTCCAGACAATGTGTCCTCAACAGCGGATTGCTGACTAGGCCATTCCTGGCTCGGTTGGACTTTGAGTTGAGCCCGTAACTCAGTGAACTTGGTCCACGAATTTGCCTGTCCGGGGTAGGCGAGACTGCGATGATGGAGGAGGCGCAGCTCGAATTTCGAAGACCATTGACGCGCTTGTTCATTGGCCGGGTAGCTAACTTGAGAGATTCCATGCTACTATTTTCCACCCCAGTATCGCCCACATTGCGATAGCTTTTCCGACTTTGATCATCAAGATATCCTTCGGAATTCATACTACGAAGCATCATGACTGACTTCCGTAGATCAATCTCTCCATTATAAGAATCTCTGACTTTTGAAATTCTGTAGCAATTGCCTTGCTTGTGTTGTAATGGACTCGCGCAATGTGGTTTGAAATGTTGAGCTGAGCCCCTGGGATTGCGGGGACCTTTGACCAACGATTTTCTGGGATATAATGAAGAAGCGTTGAATGCTGGAGAAGGTAATATTGGTGACCCATATGGTTGGCACTCTGACTTCAGAACAGGACTGGGCGAATCGTTGAATCGTTGATTGCTTACCGCAATCGGTGAAAGGGGCCAACGACGTGGGGATGCATGTGTATAGTCGCTGGATGCAACAATTTGTACATGTGTTGAATTGAACACGTCTGAATCTGGACGAGGAGTCCCCGATGACACACTACTTGGTGGATGTATTGTTTGCCACTGGGCTGGTCGAGTCGATGGAGTCAATAGTGGAGGATTTCTGAATGGGGACGGTGCTGTGGTAGGTGAGATTCGGAGATCACTTGGTGTTGGTCTGACTCGCAACGTTGGCTTGGGTGGTGGTTGTTCCTCTTGAACTTGAGGCATTGAACTAACTCTGCTTTGCTTGAATGCTTTGTCCAAGTTGGGCAAGTTGGTGATTCGAATACAATTTTGGCGCCGATGACACCTTTTGTGGCCATGCAGAGATGTGAAAGAGCGGCGTTTGGCCACCTGTTTCCCTCGATTCTCCCATACCGAGAGATTCGTAGTCGCTACAGAAGCAGGTCTTACAATCGGGCTTTCTGTGGACAAACGACGGTGCAGCGCCGTAGAAATCACAGAATCGCTCGCAGCTCGCCATTCTAGAATTTTAGAACGCTCGTACATCGAATGTCTTTGACGTTTGGTGACCTCGGAGCGGTTTTTACTTACTCGTAATGGCAAGAAGTTCTCCCATGTACTAGCATCGATGACTTCGAGAGAATCCTCACTCAAATTGATATGACGAGGTTGTCGGGGGCTGAAATAATCTCCAACGGATTCAGGACTTGAACCACCCATATCAACACTGGGATGGAAAGAGCGAATACTCGATTTACTTTGGGAAAGGCCATGGATAGTCCGCTTGACAGAGGGCCATTGAAGCGTTGGTGTCGAGAGTTTCTGTTTAAGATCGAAGTCAAAAGTGGAGATTCCAGCATCTAATCCTGCGCAAAGGGCAGTCAGGTCTCTGCCAACATTAGACGGAGAGCTCATGATTGTGCCGAGAACTGAACTTCCAACGGTATCAAGGCTTGTGTTTGATGCTCTGGTTCTAAGGTCCTGTGTTTTCGACTGTTGATAAGACTCTATCGTGGGCAAAGGTGGGAGCGGATCGTCTGGGGCAGAGGAAGCAGTACTGCTCAAACTTTGGGATCGTGGGACAGCCTGGAATGGCAAATCGCAACCGGGTCTATTTGCGACGGCCCCCACTCTCCTCAGAACACTGGTTCTCGCTGGTATGGAAGCAACTTCCGTAGGTGTACGTATCCCAGAGCTTCTCTTCCCGTTTGGCAGTGGCCATTGGATTGACGGTCCGGTTTCATTTTGGTGGTCAATGTTCATAGCCCCATTAGGTAGTTGGGCCACGATGGAGGATACGCGGCTTTTCGAATCCATGAACTCAGTAATGACTGACAGGGGAGACTGCTGAGCTTGGTTCATTGCAATGGCCTTTCTGAGTTTTTTTCGTCTCCGGGTCTTTGGAATGTAGAGGTTTTGTCCGCTAAAAGGTCGGTTTTGGGTCGGCTCCTTTCGAAGAGCCGGACCCGTAGCTCTACTGGCTGAGTTCCTCATGAGGCTTGGTTCTCGAATGTCGTTGCCTCCAGATGCCATATACGTCGACTCCAATACACTGGATCCGTTGGTTAGCTGCACACTCCGCCTCAAAGGCGCCGTCGGTAGGGCAATATTTGAATAATTCTCTTCGCTGACGCTGAGCTTTGGTCGGTGATATGTGCTAAGACCTCTGGTCAATCCGTGAGACCGTAGGATCTGGCGGTTTCTTCGGCGTTCAATTTTGACAGCCACGACAATGCCTATCGCGAGCATGGCAAACCCACCCACGATGGCGACCCCGACGATCATTGGTATTGGCCACATCTCGAGCAGCTGACTGCAACCGACACTGTTGAAACACCATGCAGAAGCAGGTCGGTGGAGAATTGTATCATACAGTAGATTGAGTAGTCGGATGAATGTAGAGAATGAGTGGAATGTGGGAAATTGGCATATTGGGTGTAAGGGATGAGAGGAATGCGATACACGTGGAATCTACTTGAGGCTCACAGCCTTACCTTTATGCAGGCTCCGAGCCCTGAGTCGAATTTGCGATAGAATTCATCGCTGTAGCGGGAAAGTCTACTCCATTGACCGTACGAGGCTGCTGTAGACATCTCAGTGGCCAAGGGGATGAATAGTAGCATCTCGCCATTCGCTGGGATGAGAGCCGATGGCTTGGAATATGTTCATTGTAGTGATCAAGGTGTGTCCTCGATCCTGTATCTTCTGACAAGCGACGCGTTGCGGACGCTGGCAAGTGGACGGAGGGGATGGGAGAGAAACAGAAGAGCTTGCTAGTGACAGTCGCAGTCGCAGTGGCAGTCGCACCTGCCCTCGAAGTTGGAGTTAAAGTTGACAACAACAATCACAATCAGGAAGGCACGCGTGAACTTTAGTTCAACTTCCGTCGCCCACCAAAGCGGCACCAAAGCGGAAGGATCCCGGCGGCCAATTGGGCATCCCGTCAATTGCAAGTTCCGAAATGCAACACTGGGCGTGAAGTCGATAAAACTCAACCTACTTCGGCTTTTCTGTTCTCATCGCTGGCTCGGCAATGATCGTAGGTTGTAAGCCAGGGCTTGGTGCCATTCTCTCTTGGAAATGGCAGTAGTAGTGCCCCATGCTGGGCCCATTTGTTGAGTTGCTGAAGTCGGTCCACTGAATTGCTAGACTGGACTAGGATTGCGTGCCTTCTGTGGGGCGGCAAGACTTCTCCAACTGGAATAGACATTGTGGGATGGATGACTTGCGAATATCTGGAGGGTACATAATCATCCTCGTTTCCTCACAAAGGCCTGCTAGATTCAACTTTATTTGGATCGCTCGTGCGTCGTGCCTCCCAACCAAAGCCAGCATCAAGAGCGCCCTATACCCACGGATCTTATTCACTACCTATACCAGACAGAAGGAATGGATGACGCCATCTCAGGCAATGCCTTTAAGCACTACAATACCGAGGCACCAAAGGCAACTCATATCCTGCCTCTGTTCTCGTTAAAGGGCAAGACAGCAATCATCACTGGAGCAGGTGCAGGCATTGGACTGGCGGTAGCTCGAGGGTTTGCAGAGGCTGGGGCCAATGTGGCCATTTGGTATCACGGGAATAAAAAAGCAATTGATCGAGCAGCAGAAATTGAGAAGGAGTTTGGAGTCAAAGGTGAGACACGCAAGATTTCAAGGGCCCATGTCTAGTGTGCTGACAAAGACAACCCAGCTCGAGCATATCAAGTGGATGTCAGAGACTCGAAAGCAGTTGATGAAGCAATTGTATCTCAAGTCAAGGAATTCAATAATCGCTTAGACATCTTTGTGGCCAACGCTGGGATTCCGTGGACACAAGGCCCGGCCATTGCGGGCGAAGTTGAACACTACCAAAATGTGGTAAGAACCGATATTGACGGGGTGTTTTATGGTGCACGAACTGCGGGCAGAATATGGCGAGAACAGAAAAGGAGCAAGTTGGAGGGTTTCAACTATGGGAAATTCATTGCCACCGCCTCAATGAGTGGCCATATTGCCAATATTCCTCAACTTCAAGCCGCTTACAACGCTTCCAAGGCCGCCGTCAAACATTTGACCCAGTCTCTCGCAATCGAATGGGTCCAGTTCGCGAGGGCCAACACCATCAGTCCTGGATACATTGCCACTGAAATCAGCAATTTTGTCCCACCTGAGACAAAGGATATCTGGAGGGACAAGATTCCCATGGGTCGAGAGGGTGAGGTCATCGAATTGGTAGGGGCTTATTTGTATCTTGCGAGTGATGCCAGTTCTTATACCACAGGCACGGATATTGTCGTTGATGGAGGATACATTGCACCCTAGAGAGAGTTGTATGATGATGATGTTGGGGGTGTAATGATCCCATTGGTGTTGGTACCGAAGGATGTCGTGGAATGGGACGAACCTCGAATGTGTTCACTTTTGGAGTGAATAGTCACCTGCAACTCAACCGTTGTTGTGGCCACTGCGTGCCGAGGATGCGCGCCGACGTTGTGCTATTTTGCTGCTGTGCACTTCTCCAATCGAGATTGTAGGTGGACTGAGGTGGATACGTGGCCGTGGCCGTGATCTCTGATCTGTGTCCAGAAATGGGGCGAAGCCTGTTGCACCCAATCCTGTATTGTCATCTTGATGTGTCTCGACTGTAGAGTGAGAATGACGTAGGCTCTTAAGAGTCATTGGGTTGTCGCGAGGGGCCCAGGAATCCGGCCGAAGTGCCTCGATATATCTCTTGCCCATGAAAGCTGAAACCAAGATTAAACACACCAGGATGGCCACAAATAGAACAGTCGATTGCCGTGTCTGAAATGGATGATCAAGAAAGTTCAAGATGGGATCGGGGAGTGATTTGTCGAGATTCAAGTCCGAGGCTGGTTTGGTTGGCAGTGGCTGATCAGGGCTCAGCGCACTGCTGAAGTGGGTGGATGACATACTTAGATTGTGGCCATACAATTCAGAGGCAGGGTGTATTCGAGGGTCCGGCACTGACACTGTTGGCCACAGATGGCATTGAAGTGCTCGCATCCCCAATTGGAGAGTGGGAAATTTCAGGGAGTTGAGAGTCACGCAGGAAGGCTGACAAGTAAAGTCGACTTCAGAAGACATCATTTCACACCTAAGCCACCAAAAGCACGATCGAGTTCTTCGCCTTCTCGACTGGGTGACATTGCAGGAGCAGATATCACGTTTGTGGGTTGATGGTCCAGTATATTCTGGTCAGAGGAACCTTTGGATGTGGCTTTGGTGGGCTCCAGGATCTTTTCTGAACGGTCCAACCATCCAGGTGCAACTCTCCGTTTCTCTGCCAGATCTCGGTCTTTGATATCCTGCTCCCAATCTTTTATGGCTTTCTCTGCAGCTTGCCGGGTGGTTTGAAGGTGGTCTTGAAGGGCTATACACGAAGCTACAATGTCGTCTGGATGGGCAGTATGACCCGAAGACGACGTGACGTACTTTGGCTTCTCAGTGCCATTTTCAGATATAACAGACGGGGGGAGCGAAGTGGGCACGGATCGAAATGTGTAGGGAAGAGTTACAGCGGTAGGCAGAGAGAGGAATGGCGAGACCGTCAGAGGAACCTGGGCAAGGAGCGGGTGTGGTTCTGCTGAGTGGTCAGTTTTACAGCCAGCGGCTAGTCAGTGTAAGACATACTATGAGGGTCAAACATGATGATTGAGGTTAGGAGAGGGAGTAAATGAGGTGTGTTGCAGAGTGTCTCGAAAGTCGTGGATCGAGACCGAGTTGATAGGCGGTGGAGGGATGGGGAGAAACAATTCTCCGATTCGGGGCGTTCTCGTAACTCGTGACCCCTCATCGGGGTCAGTGTACATATGACGATGGCTTGATGTGGCGCAAGCACGTGAATGGACCTGTGGCTGGAGATCCGGTGTGGCTGGAGCTGCTCCTCCCACGGGTTTCCGTTCCACCCACATCATTATCATTATTCATACCGATTTCCCAAATTCCCCCTCATCGGTGTCCCTCCCAATGAACCCCTAGTTGACTGGCTTCAAGCTTCTAGGCACCGAACGCATCTTTGAATTTAGCTCACGGACATTGACAGGAGTCCAGGAACTCAGAAACCACCTCTGAGTCTCCAGCTTCCGGGTTTTGGACTAATCGAGTTACCCTTCTCTTTTGGGCTGTCTCTGTGTGTCTTTCTTTCCTGCAGCCTCTCAGCCCCCAACCTTCAATCACAATCTCATTTTCAGCTCCGATTCTGACGACCCCCTTCTCCCTCCTTGATACACATTTGTGATCCCCCTCCAACGACCATCCTTCCTCGCAAGGCTCTTCGGTGTCCTTCTCCCGCCAAATCGGGTCAAGCCCCGCCTCACTGTGGATTCACAACTCCCAAGCCTTAGTATTCTGGAGTACTAAGTTGGGCTTAGCAGCACATCTGATTTCATCTGCTGCTACCACCACTGGCGTTTGCCATCTGCCATCTGCCATCTGCCATCCGCCACCCCCCTCCTTCGCCCTCCTCCGAGTAACAACTCACCAGTCACCACACGACCATCGCAGACCCCTCGGACTGACCCTCCCACCATTCGATCTATCCTGCGCATTCTCCCCCAGTCTGCTGAAAGCCGGCCTCGCACCTCGTTCAAGACTGCCCTTCGACCCCTGATCCATTGCGCCTTGAGCGCACCCGCCCCAATCATGGACGACACAATACACAAGGCAGTGCTTGACAAGAAGCCTGTCCCAGAGATCGACTTCACTCTCCACATCATGGAAGATGGCACCCAAGTCAGCACCCAAGAGCGAGTGTGCAAAGGTAGCTTCCCTTCTGCGATTCTGTACAACCATACTCACCCTCAACAGATGTCCAAGCCCCGGCAATGCAGCCGCCGACCAACGATCAGTTCTGGAGTCCCACCGACCGATCGAAGCCGAATCTCGCGTTCCTCAAGCAACACTTCTGCAGAGAAGGCCGCCTAACCGAAGAGCAAGCCCTTTGGATCATCAATGAAGGTGCCAAGGTGCTCAAGGCCGAGCCCAACCTGCTCGAGATGGATGCTCCCATCACGGTTTGTGGGGATGTTCATGGCCAATACTTCGATCTCATGAAACTTTTTGAAGTTGGAGGTGATCCATCTGAAACAAGATATCTGTTTCTTGGGGACTATGTGGACAGAGGGTATTTTTCTTTAGAGGTAAGGGGTTGTTTTGGTTGTTTTTGAGAGGATTTGAATCTAAAAAGTGGTTATAGTGTGTGTTGTATTTGTGGAGTTTGAAAATCTGGTATCCGAACAGTCTGTGGCTGCTCCGAGGAAACCACGAGTGCAGACATCTCACAGATTACTTCACGTTCAAGCTGGAATGCAAGCACAAATACTCGGAGAAGGTTTATGAAGCTTGCATGGATGCATTCTGTGCACTGCCTCTGGCGGCGGTGATGAACAAGCAGTTCCTGTGTATACATGGAGGATTGAGTCCTGAGCTGCATACATTGGAGGACATCAAGAGTGTAGGCTGGACTTGTTGACAGTTCTGGAAGTGAGACTAATGCTGGCAGATCGATCGGTTCCGCGAGCCGCCCACGCATGGGCTCATGTGCGATATTCTCTGGGCGGATCCTTTGGAAGAGTTTGGACAGGAGAAGACGGGGGAATACTTTGTGCACAACCATGTCAGAGGCTGCTCATACTTCTTTTCGTACCCCGCGGCCTGCAACTTCCTCGAAAAGAACAATTTGCTGTCGGTGATTCGAGCACATGAAGCGCAGGATGCCGGCTATCGCATGTACCGCAAGACTCGAACGACTGGATTCCCTAGTGTCATGACCATTTTCAGCGCACCGAACTACCTGGATGTCTACAACAACAAAGCAGCCGTGTTGAAGTATGAGAACAATGTTATGAACATCCGGCAATTCAATTGCACGCCGCATCCTTATTGGCTGCCCAATTTCATGGATGTGTTTACCTGGTCACTACCGTTTGTGGGGGAAAAGATCACCGATATGCTCATTGCGATCCTGAACACAGCGTCCAAGGAAGAACTCGAGGACGACGCTCGGAGCTCCAGCATCGGCCCAGAAACACCTCCACTGGAAAACGCCGAGACTACCGAAGCCAAACGTCGGGCCATCAAGAACAAGATTTTGGCAATTGGCCGTTTGTCAAGGGTCTTCCAAGTCCTGCGAGAGGAGTCTGAACGTGTCACTGAGCTCAAGACACAATCGGGGGGTCGGTTGCCGGCAGGCACATTGATGCTTGGAGCTGAAGGTATCAAGCAGGCCATCCACAACTTTGAAGATGCGAGAAAGGTTGATCTGCAGAACGAGAGACTACCGCCGTCGCCGGAAGAAATTGAGAAAATCAGTGCCGAAGATAGGCGTGCGGCACTGGAGCGTGCCGCAGCGGAGGCTGAGAACGATACGAATCTGCAAGGCGTGGCTCGGAGAATCAGCGTGTGAGTATTCCCGATCGGATCGTTCTTCCACACACACCCAAAACTAACACGAACAGTGGTGCATCGAGCTCACGTAGTCACCGTAGCAAACCATAGAGAACGATCGTCCAAGTACACGTGGCAAATCTCATTTGATAGAGAGTCGGCTGGATCTGATGCTACATATGCGGATGTGATGGGTTGGTCGTGCGAGTGCAAAGACTGGCACTTCACAGAAGTGAAAGGCAATGCAGGAGGATGATGATCGAATCGATCAAAGGACGGATATGACTGAACGAAGCAACGGTGGAGGTTTGTCTCGATTACTCAAATACTCGTTGGTAGCAGAGATCTTGTAGCTGTGGAGATTGCCCCACCGACCAGGCAGACCTGCATTGGCACCAGCTGGAAGGTTGCCGCGTGGCAAACGCTTCGTCGAAGAATAAATCAACATCTTCCCGTGTCCTGCGGTTTTATTCCCACAACATTGCATTTCATGCAAAATGCACCGAGCTGCCCTGCTGCCCTGGCTTTCATGCTGAGTCGATCCACCGAGATGGTCCTGTTCGGGCACGCTTGCATCGGCAGGAAGAGAAGGATGCCTGGATGGTGTCCTTGCAGCTCCAAGAACACTACAGATGAATCTCGCATCCGGCCCATGGGCCAGAATGACATTAGCTACCCATGACGCACGCGCGTGACACGGTAGGCTGAGTGAGTTGTTGGTGAGGTGAAAACAAAAACCACTTTACGCGTCATGTTGGGTCCAAACACGTGCGGTCTGCAGAGTTGCTGGGAAACAGGCTTGGACCGCGCCAATCAACCCGGGGCGGCTCGTCCCTTCACTTCCGTCCGGGGGATGCTGCCCGTCAGGAACGTCTCCCTCCCCGCTCCCTTCTCATTGAGTTGCCTCAGGCACATGACGGTCTTCAACTCAATGTAAGCCCTCCCTTGGCTCATCGTTTCCGTAGAGCGTGCTGCGTTTGAGCTTTGCTCTTCTTTTGGATGGTTGGAGTTCTGGCGCTTGCTGACACAGAGCTACTGCATTGCTTTATCGCCAACATCAAAGAGCAAGTCTCCCCTCATCCAGACCCCATAGAAAGTGCTCCTAATCTGATGGTCTTTACAGGGCTGACTACCATCAACTCGAAATTATCTTCACTGGATTCTGCTCCCAATACGCAAATGCGAGACCATATTGACCTTTCCAATGTCCAAAAATCCCCATCATGCTGGGGACAAGGTGAAGGCGGCCATTGATAGACTGAATGCTTGCTGGGACCTACGCCTCCCTCACCTTGATAAGCCAAAGACAAAGCCAGTTGGACACCAGTCTTCTCGAGCCACGGTATGCTCGTCAATCATCAGGTATCTTTGTTTCCGACCAGTGAATCTTGACGGACTCATGGATGAGTTCGACCTTAAGGCTAGACAGCAATTTTCAGACTGGGTATGGAAGCCATCTCAAGAACGCGGCACTCTTCCATCTTTACCGGTGACGAAAAGCTTAATAGAGCGTGATATCCGGTCGAATTCCAAGCTCCGCACGGTCACAGACTCTCAGAGACACGAGCTCGTCGAGCACTTGTACCGAATTCTCGACGAAGAGTATCAGCTGGCAACAGTAGCTGATTATTCACGGAGAGCCGGACCCGTTCCTGCTGAAGATGGACCGGGCCCGACTAGATCTTCTTCTGAGGATCCACGGCCGAAGGACTATCTAACCAAACCCACAAAGCGTTCTTTTGACCTCTCCTCCAAGGTAAATACCTCGTTCTTTGATTTAACCACGAAACTAAAGCATCTTAGGGCATGAAACGGCAACAAACTCTAGACTCCCACTTCCCAAGGACGTCGCCACAACAAGTAAATGCGTCCTTTGAAACCAACCTCTCGGCTGCGGTCTCAGATGTTTTCTCGGTTGCATGCGAGGACGGTGTCGGAGGCTCCAATGACACCTCGATGATTTCAGAAGAAGAGTTCCACCCCAGTTTCACAACATCTGTCGAATGTATCTTTTGCCGAAGCCCTTTCGAGCAATATGCGGAGCTACCACCGGAGACACCATTCTGGTTGGCATGGGACATCCACCGTCTAGCACACCAAAGTGGAATTGAACCCGTGGATCTTCACAGTCAAATGCTAGCAGCCATTGGACGAACAGGTCCATCTGCTGACGACTTTTGCTCGACTCTAAGAGGATTGACTGTCAACTCTGGAGAAATATCCCCTGAGTCAGAGTTACCAGACTGGGTAACCTCGAAGAATGAATACTACAACAAGGAATCTCACAAGGCCGTTTCACTGAGAGTAAACCTTAGATGGTCTGGCAACCTTACCAAAGGGCGGTTTGAATATCAGCTGTCTCCAATCCACCTGGACCAATCATGTCGCTTACAAAGAAGGTTTGGTGCAGATAGGCTCTTGGTGCTCTCAATTCTTGTTCCAGCAAACTATGCATCCTCACAGCAGACTCATCGGCCTCATTGTCGGTCTATGAAAGACTGTATATGTGACTGGCTTACTGCTTCTGGACATCTCATCGCAGGTCGATACTGGAGAGTGTTCTTCTCAGAACAAGGGTCTAGCACGAAGCTAGAGGGGAAGCTAGAGGGGAAGCAAGAGCGAATGCAAGAGTTCAAAGTGTTTCTGTTTGCAGAGACTGGGTTTGACATGGTTCCTCGTCCCGTGTGGAGCACCCTTCCGCTTGGGCCGACTAAACACAAAATATTGCTAGAAGAATTAGTCCAGTGGCATATTCCGCCACAACCAAATCAAGCCTCGAAAAACTACAAGCATTTCTCGAGATGTGGTCTTGCCTTGTCCAAAACCACGCCCACGATTGCTCTACAGCGTGCAGAATTCATCCGCATCGATGACGCTCTAGGGGATCCAATGGCTCATGGCCGGCAAGAAGTTATGAACGATGGCTGCTCTCTAATGTCATTAGCATACGCGAAGGAGGTGTGGAAATGTTGGGGAGGAATAGGCGAAGTACCCAGTGCCGTCCAAGGTCGAATCAGTGGAGCTAAAGGCCTATGGATAGTAGATTTTCGCAATTCTCATCCTGAGGTCAGCCCACGCGATTTCTGGATTGAAATATCACCGTCCCAGTTGAAAATCAAACCACACCCTAGTGAACGGGACGCTGACGAAACTCAGCGCACATTCGAAGTTTTGAAGTGGGTCAAAGTCGCCAAAGAAGGCGCCCTTAACAAGCAGCTAGTCGCCATTCTTGTTGACCGAGGGGTAAACAGAGATGTCCTCAAAGCCGCGTTGATCGCAGACCTATCTGAAATTACAGATTCTCTGTTCAGCGCCATGGATGACCCAGTCGCAATGCGCGCTTGGGTTCAGAAACAATCTCTAGCCTCTCGAATTGGCGCCACTAAGATGATCGGATGCTTTCCAGCTGACAAAAGAGATCAAGCAAACATGCTACTCGATGCCGGCTTCAAGCCCCAAAACTGTGCAATGCTAGTCAAACTCGCCAAGGCTATGCTTATCGACTACTTGACGAGATATGTCGAAAAGCTGAGGATCAAGATTCCGCACTCTACCATGGCATTTTGTGCAGTGGACCCGATCGGCCTCCTAGAACCAGGTCAAATACACTTGTCATTTTCACATCCGAGAATTCATCCTATGTCAGGTCTAAGCGAAAATCAGCTAGATGAAATCGATGTCTTGGTCACCAGAAATCCTGCATATCTAGCCTCAGACATACAACTGGTGAGAGCTGTTTACAAGCCAGAGTTGCGACATTATAAAGATCTAGCAGTATTTCCCAGGAAAGGCCAGAAACCTTTGGCATCCTTGCTTTCTGGTGGTGACTACGATGGCGACACGGTGACAATTATATGGGATCCTTCCATCGTTAAGGAATTCAAAAATGCCAGCATGCCACAGCTACCCACCGAAGAGGAATGTGGACTGGTGAATCGATCTCGGCCATTGTCCGAGTTTTTTCATGATGATTTGCCCCGGGCGCATGAAGTTCGGACCTTCATTCGAAGCTGTCTGAATTTCAACCTTTCACAAAGTTTAATGGGCTTATGTTCTGATGAACATGGTAAGCTCAGCTATGCTCTGAGCCTGGAAGGGGCCACTCTAGGGCTATCCGACCCAGGTCTAATCAAGTTGGCGGCAGCTGCGGGATATCTTGTTGACGCAAGCAAGCAAGGCTGGGAGCCAAACACTGAAAACTGGGTGGCTAATCTATCAAAAGCGAAAGGTCGGCGGAAATTAGATGCCCCAGCCCATAAAAGCAGCTTAAAAGGCAAATGCGGCTGCAATGGGCAACAAAAGAACGTTATCGACTATTTGAAATTCGATGTGGCCACAGGCGAAAAAGACGGAATTCTGAAGGCTTTCGAAGAGAGGTTTGCGGGAACAAGCACCTACGATCACGACCTAAGTAGTCGTTGGAAATACTGGAAGAACCTGGCCGATGGTTCTTTGAAGCGTTTACTCTTTGATGAGACCAATGAAAAGTCATTGGTCAAACAAGTCCGAGTCGTGCGCACCATGTGGACCACAATGTGGGCTAAAGAGAGGGGAAACAGGTGTGAGGATCTCCCAAGTACAGGAAGATCATCAGCTGCCTTCGCTTCAATAGTCGCCACCACTTTTGATGCCTTCAAGGCAATTAAGCCTGAAAGAGTTGATCATGAGTTCTACCGACAATATGAACGCGAAGCAGGCCGTCGATTCTCCGAGTGGTCATTATTAAGGTCATCCTGTCTTTACAATGTTCTTTGCAATGGAGCACCAAACCGTCATCAGTCATTACTATGGCACATCGCTGGAAGGGAGTTATGTCATCTCAAAGCAAATGAACAGCCGGACACTTTAGATGTGGTTCCCCAAATGTATCCGAATCTGAGATTCGACAGTAAGCGCCACAAACGTTTGATGGAAGAACAGTCTTACGGTATGGGAACCCGGGATGTGGCCTTCAACATGGATGGGGATGAAGAGAGCTATGATGATGACGATGATGAGGAATGAGACATTGCAAGCAAACGGCTTGTACCGGAAGAGATAGATACCGCTGGTCGGATTTCGATACCCCCCCAAATGTCGGTTGGCACAGTATCAGGTTGAAATGGATGAATTCTTGGATGAGACTGGTCTCTGCGGCCATTCTCATCAACTTTTTCCGGAGGTGGCCCATGCTCAGCGCAAGATCGGAATTCGCCAGCCTTCTCCCATATCCCCCTTCCACCTCCTTACCTGCCTCCCTTAAAACTTCCTTCCGTCAAGAAGGGGACATTGAATATTTCTCTGAACGCGTTTTCAAATCTTCATCATGGCAGTTTCTCCCATCTCATGGCTAACGGTGAACAGTTGGAGCAGGCCTTTCCAACAATTCTCCCCAAACCACAGACACAAATAATCATGCAGCGATTAGGCAAAACCCATGGGATCAACTACAGACTAGCGATCAAAATCAGCACCATTCTGGCGTTTGTACTGGCATACGCTATCCTATGTCTCGCCATCTTTCTACGTGCGAAACGGGCGGTTTCATCGACGATTGCTCTAGGTGTCGACCTGTCGATTGCCCTTGTAAGTGGTGACCTATCTATTGTGTCCCACTTTGCTGACACTGAAGATCAGAGTATATTGAGTCTATGCATCCTTGGGGCCCGTTTCTACCTTCAGTCCCTTCATAGCCAGAAATTGCGGAGCAATACTCCTATCACATCGCGGCCTGTGCTCCGGCTCGGTGTTGCTTGTCGACAAGGAACAAAATGTCTGCTCTGGTTCTGGACAGCATTATCCGGTTGGAATCTGGTGATTGCTGTCAGAGCTCCAATCTGCGTCCGTCACCCGTCGATGAGACCCCAGGGTGGTTTGTTTGAGAATAGCTGGAAGTTTGGGTTCTTATGCAGAATCCATCGCACCATTGTTGCGTTCTCCATTATACTCCTGTACGTTCCGGTCCTACTCCCGAGACTGGAAGCTAGCATGAAGGCTGCCTTGCTGACTGAAACCCAGCATTTGCCTTCTCTTGGTGTATTTCACCACCTACTGCCGCTCGTCTCAAGGTTATGTCCCTGGAAGTTACATGATACCATATGATAAAAAAGGCCAACTCTACCTCGTTTCCGAGAGACGACCAAGTCGGCTCGAGCGGGAACAATGGCTGCAACGCAGAAACAGCATGTCTTCACAGAAGGCCATTTTCCCTCACAGGATCTACAGCCACCCCTTTGAACACTGGCCTCGCTACGCCATGTATAGCTATGCCCCTACCAGTCATAATTCCAGCACGCTGCGCTCAGTCTCCGAAGGCGCATGTCTGGACCTCAGTGATAGGAATTCGTCGCCCAATTCCTCACAATCTTCAGGCTCATCTACCAGGTCCCCTCGCGCCTCGACGAGCCAGCTACCATCACGCAGACTGCCTAATAGTAGTCCAGAAAAGCTGGTCGCGATCCGTGAAAACAAGGGTTCACCAAAGAAGAATTCAATTCGAGATGTCCCACCTTTGCCAGCGCCACCTGCTC
This sequence comes from Exophiala aquamarina CBS 119918, assembly GCF_000709125.1. Classification (NCBI taxonomy): domain Eukaryota; kingdom Fungi; phylum Ascomycota; class Eurotiomycetes; order Chaetothyriales; family Herpotrichiellaceae; genus Exophiala; species Exophiala aquamarina. The sequence goes on from NW_013550587.1 coordinate 4,615,678, forward strand.
CGACCTGGTCACCTGCTTTGCACCATACTCCATTGAGTGCAGATCCATTGATACGAGCATTGACAACCGGGGGTGCAGGCGGGCAGAGAATGTCTCTGCTCTACTCCCGGTCTTCGCCCGCTTTGGTATCTCAGCTCCCACCACGGTCTCGCTCGGTTGAGCCGGCGATGAGATCGAAGAGCCAAAATGTCGCAGACGTGACATCGGTGCCTACAATACCCCTTTCAGACGCTCAAACCGTGTCTCCGCCTATTCAGACCGCTATAGCACCTCCGCGTCCAAGCATCCCTCCGCCCGCTCCTCCCCTAACATCAATTCTCCCACTCATTCCCGTCCCAGCAAACCCAACCTCAATCCCACCAGCCATACCTCTCCGCGCAGCAGGACACTCAATGCGCCGTCCCCCCACTGCCACCACCAATATGACAGCCAGCCCTTCAGCATCATCGCTTCGCCCAGCCCTCCGCCGGCCCTCTCCAATCCGGAACCGCTCACAACAGTCTGCTCAGTATCATCCCCACCTTCACCATGCTCACCACGCCCCTCAACACAGTCTCAACTACTACTACTACTACTACTACACACCACAGCAGCACATTCAGAAATACCAGGGCCAGCTAATCGCACAAGCGGGAGCGGGAGCGATGCAATTCCATCACCAGCACCGCACTTACCGTCGCCCGGGCCGCCGCGGCTGTGACCCAGTCAGCTCGAGCGTCTACTCTGCAAGTTCGTACGGGACGTCACGTACAATGGCGTCCTCTGCGAGTGCGGCTTCTAAGGCTAGGTAAACGTGAAGAGATATTAGTACTGAGTGTGAATGCGGAACGACATGGGAGTCAATCGTAAGGCTTATGAATCTGAAAAGAAATTGGGTAGAAAAAGGCCTGCCTGATTTTGGATGGCTGATCACTAAGACGAGAACCGTCCGTCAATATAATGTAGTTCACTTGTGAAGGCTTTAAGGCTCATTGGTTAACGAGTGTCGAGCAATGAAATTCCACGAATGCTGTGTCAGGCACTTCGCAAGGCTGTCATATCTGGGGGGGCGTTGCTGAGTTGCTGAGTCCCACAATCAACAAGATATCCCCCTCCCATGGACACCCGGGCCAATGTCCGCATCGTCGTGTTAGAATCTCTCGAGGGATGCTCAGAAGACGACGGCGAAAAACAAGAAATGGTTCTTTTCGAGATCGAGCAGTCGAAAAACACCACCTTGGTCATTCTGGAGAGCTTCTCGAGCTTCGCGCGGGATTACCCGTATGTACTATTGACACTATGGACCGGCAAGCTCCCCCGCCCATCATGACCGCTGGAGGCAGGGGCGAACACGGAGCGTTGCAGCAGGAATTCGATGGAGCAAGTGGAAGGGAGACTGGAGAGATTGGAGAGATTGGACGGAAATACGATCGCGGAGTGTCTCATGAGTAAATCAAAACCAAGGGGGTATCATTTCGCTATGCTACGCTCCGCCATGCCAGGCTGTCATTGAAACATTAGCTCATTATCATGAAGCGTATTGTAATTGCCTGCCAGTGATACCCTGAAAGACCACGACACACACCGATCTCTAGTCATCCTTAGACTTGACTTCTTCCACCTTTCCCTTGCCCACTTCAGACCAATTGGTGCTCAAGGCGGTGCCGTTGCTCTCGTAGAACGATTTCATCATTGCACGGCGAGTGTCCTCATCTGCGCCTGCGTAAAGCTTTTTGAAGAAGCCGTCAACAGCATCACCGCCCTCGAAATCCGAGTCAACATCTTCAGCCTCGGAAGAGGGGTTAGAGGTTGATTGCATCTTGTCATCCTCACTAGACTTCTTGGATTTGGCCTTCTTGACCTTGGACTGTGCATGCAGGTCGTCGGCAACTTTATCCCAATTCTTTGGGCCACTGCGAGAAGAGGTAGGGTAAGAGGGAGCTTTCTGAGTGTCCGAGGCTAATGCTGAGGAATCGAGAGTGGAAATAGCAGCTACTGGTGCTGCTTCATCTGTGCTTGAAGCACTGATGTTCTCGTTTGTGACGATCTTGTTCGTCAATGGTTCGGTACCTTCGAGGTTGTGCCACTTCTGACCAGGGACTGCTTTCTTTAGAGTAATCTCAATTTTGGTGGACATGATTGTGGCTTTACTGTGAGAGGAATCGATCAAAGCGAACAGAGGATCAACTGAGAGGTCGAAGGTAGAACTAGGATTAGCAGGATGTGGAAAAGAGACCGAGACCGAATCATTTTTGATGTCAATCTGAGCTTTGTCTTTTGCAACGCCTTTGGCGTACAATGTCAATGTGACATTCTGCGGGTTCTGGTACCATTCATGGCGAATCTTAGTCATTGTAGAGGTTGTAGATTGGGGACGAAGCTGTTCTTTGGTTGTGCCACTTGAGGATGATTCTAGGGTTTTGGCCTGGATCGTTTCAGATGTGACGTCCTCAGGAAAGATGTAAGAGCCATCAGGTCTCAGTTGTGCCTTCAATTCAGCCTTCAATTCGGCTTCAGTTGGAATTCCGATTTCTGGATATTCCTTTGCAGTGACCTGTTGTGGTTCTTCGAGAGCCTTCAGTTTAGTCTCAACTCTGGCCTTCCACATATCTCCTTCCATCTTTGCAGGTTTGTTATCTGCAGGTCTCCAGCGCTCCATAGTAGATAGAATAAACTGTGCGTCTGCGTATCTACCCAGGCCGTAGAGAGAGACCACACGTCGCTGTTGTGCAGCTTGGATTTTCTCCCGCTTTGCACGCTTTTGAGCGAAAAGGACGGCGTACTCTGCGTCTTTGAGAGCTAGGTCATGCCGAGTTGGTTTGATGCGGGTGAAAGCAATGGATCTTTGGATGCGAAAGTCGGGTGAGGTAGGGATTTCGATCGAGGCTTTCGTGAATTCGGAGAGGGCAAGAGGGAAGTCTGATTTAGCGAGGGCATTGGAGCCTCTGGCTGCGGCATCTGCCATGCTTCCGGTTCTTTATGATGCGTGTTCTGGTTGCCAAGCCTGATTTTCAATAAAAACCTCGGGCTCGGGTTCGTGGTTCGGGGCGTCTAGCAAGTCGATCTCGCCGCCCCTCAATCTCGTGGTCTAGCACGTCTCGCAAAGTGGGTTCTCGTTCCAGAGCTCGTTGCTCAGTGGAAGTCTCGGACTCTTGGTCTTGGTCAGGTGTTTCTGGCAACTCGATCTCGAATTTCAGAATTTCGGATTCTGTGTGGGAAGGTGCGGGGGCGTCGACACGCACAAGAGTTGGTGCGCGGGGGACAGGAGGGATCAGGGTTTCGGCGGACGCACGCCAAACAGGAGGACCGGTCTCGAGGGCGGGCGTGTGATCCTCAACCTGACGAGGTATGTATGGTGACGGCTGGATGTCGATTTGGAGATATACAGGAGGAGGAGCCGCGATAAGTCCAGCGGCAGCGGGGGGACAAACGTCTCGATGGCCTGTGTCTGGTAGAGAGGAATTTGTTGGGTGAGGAATCGTCGCTGTTGCAAGCGGCGACGGAGGCGAAGGACGACAAAGCTTGGGACACCATGCCATGTCGCAATGCATACGATGCCCACAATTATGAGCAAGACTTGTTGACCCACCGGCAGAGACCATTATGGTGGAGGCGGCGTGATTGGACTACCGGATAAACTCCGCATGTCCGGAAAATCTAAAATCTAAATATTCCGAGAGCTCGGCGCTTGGACTAGTCTTAAAGTGGCTAGATCACAGTATGAGTCTCATTACGGAAGTGAATATACACTCGGGAGTATGTACTCGTACATAGATTCACTTTCGGTCACCGCTAGATGTAACTGTCCTTCACCTTTTGTGACTCTGTGAGGCTGTGACAAGATAACTACGCGCGTCACCCTTAGCTCAAACACAGGTGAAACTTGTGACAAACAGCGCAGCGTGTCTTTTCCCGTTCGTTCGACATCCTTTTCTTGTTCAATTGTCTGGAAAGGCGTCCTCCCGGATTCCAAATGCACACCTTATACCTACCGCACACCACTAGATAATAAGACACATTTTCTAAATCATAGAATGGGCCTGCTCTTATAGCCTAATATCATCCAGCATGGGCTGTAATAGCATTCTGTCATTTTCAGATACAAAACCTGATCTGCTCTCCAGCGTGCAGCCTTGCGAGCCAGGACCTCAGCCTCGCTTATGTAATATAGTACCGCATCCTTCTTCACGGCACGCCGTTCCCATAATTTCGACCCCGCAAATTTCTTGTACCATGATATCACGTTCTTTCCAATCGAAAATAAATCAATAGGCAAGGGAAAGGTCTAGTTGAGATCTATTGCTATGTGGTAATATCAGATCAGGGCACCAAAACTCCATGCATCTAGTCACAAAATGAGCAGCAGATTCTACGTATGGTCCACCCCAGCATCACCACCTTCAATCCTTCAATCCTCTTCTCCTGCCCTTAACTAACCAAAGATCCATGCGCAGTTCGGAGCCTCCGATTCCGGCAGCGACCTATCCGACGCCGACAACGACAGCAGCACCCTCCCCTTCCCGAAACCACTCGACCGATCTGCATTCCTCGCCCCAGATTTCGACGCGACAGCCTTCCTCTCCAGCCTGTCGCATCGCTTCCAGACTCTCGAAGATCTGCAGTCGGAGCTGCGCGAGCTCAGTCAGACGCTGAACAAAGAACTCGTCGACCTGGTGAACGACAACTACCATGATTTCCTGTCCCTGGGCGCCACGCTGTCGGGAGGGGAGGAGAAGATCGAGGAGATTCGCGTGGGGCTGCTGGGGTTTCAGCGCGATGTCAAGAGTGTGAGGGATAGAGTCGACGAGAGAAGAGAAGAGGCCAGACTGCTGTTGCAGAAGAAACGTGCGTTGCGGCAGGAAACAGGTGTTGGACGGGCGTTGCTCGAGATCGCCGAGCGGCTGGACGAGCTGGAAGAGAAGATGGGTGTGGCGAGAAATCGACAACTGCCGTTGACGGCCGACCCTGAGAAAATCCATGCTCAAGTAACGGGAGAGTGGAGCGACGCCTGGATCGAGGCGGCGGCACCCATTAATTCAAGTGATGAAGACTATGACGACGGCAACACAGCTAACGACGACGGGAGAATTCCACCAAGACTAAAACGACGAACAGAACAGTTTCTTATTCTAAAGCATCTGGTCGGAAGACATGGCCCTCAACACCCTTTCATTCTTGCGCAAGATGCTCGAATGCGAAAGATCCAAGAATTGCTGCTTTCTGATGTGGAAAATGCCATCAAGCGCGAACCTGACATCAAGTACAAGCAACAGCTACTACAGATACGTGCGGCCGTCGAGGGATGACGAGGATAATGAAAGTAGAAGAACGAGACATTATTGTCTGGTCACAGACAGGACTTTGATACCCAATTGCTTATACACCCGAAGACCCAGCGACGCAATAAAACTTGCCGATCAATGCGAACACTTTCGATCTCAATTCTTTACTCCCTTGAGCGGTGCGTCAGTGCTGTTCATAGAAGTGATGCAGCATTTCGTACATGTACAGGAGCCATTCCTAGTGTGATCCTCAACTATGCAACGGACAGCTGTTGGATGGTAGGTTGGCCCGGCGCTGCCTTGTAGAACTCGCCATTCAGTGGAAACCCAGGTGAATTCGTGGAGCTCAGAACCTGGGGGAGAATAGGATATTAGTAAATCAATCAGACTGTAACATCAAGCAGAGGCCAAGACTCACCACCTCAGTAACCTCCTTCAAGACCGATTCACTGATCGCTGACGCGTCTTTCTTGACAGCACTCACAAATGCTCGGACATTGTCTCGTAATTGCTCAGGCGTGAAACTAAGCCGCCCAATGGCCATACGCACAACTCCTTGCCTCTCTCGATATAAACTGCCACCGAGCAGGTTCCTCACAGCAGGACCAGGCTTGTCGACCACTGTACCCAATTTCAAACTCGGCATGAGACCCCGAGGTCCAAGTACACGAGGCAGGCCTTCCTTATTAATCTTCGGTAGAGAATCAGGTACCGCGATGCATCGATCGAAATCAATTTTCCCATCCTTGACGCGCTTGAAGATCTCTTCGTCACCAACCATGACAGCGCCAGCCTCTCTAGCTTCTTGAGCAGCTGCTGAATTGGGAGGGCATATCACTGCGACCCGAATATCTGTCTTGACTGCGAACGGCAGGCGGATTTGGTTGCGAATGATGGGGCCATCCTTCTTGGTGCGCATTTTAATGTGGATGTCGTATTTGGGAACATCGGGATCTCGTCGAACTTCGAAAGCCTTGATGTATCTATTGTATAAAGTTAGCAGCTAGTAACACAGAGTTCTCCGATGCATCACTGACCTCATGGCATCACACAAGGTGAATAGCTCGAGGTCTGTCTTGTCATGCTGCTTATAAAATTGGTATTTCTTCTTCTTCTTTTTGGCCTTCTCTTTTGCTGCCTTGTCTTTGGAGGAAACTTGTTGTCGGGGCGCAAAGAGGACTGGAACAGAGGAAAAGGAGCGACATCCAGTTCGGGGAAGGGCGGTGAAACTGGACAAGAAAGAGGAAGTGGTGGACTTACAGAGGTTCCGTGAGGCCATGGATAAACCTCTGGAGACCTCCATTGATACAAGTACGGTGGCTGATGTTTCTACTAGAAAAAAGTCCAATCGAGGTGAAAGTCCGCATGCGAGGATGAAGCTCTGTCACGTGGCAACTTGGATTCAAGATCATGATCTTTATGTCTTGGCGTATTTGGGAGATTTGCCTACAAGGCTGCTCGCCCACATGTCCCCCGCGCAAGGCTGTGCTGGAAACTGCGAAAAGTTTCGACCATAATGGACTGTTTCTTAATGACTCAGTGACAGCAATAAAATAGCAAGGCACTACTTTTCCTCGCTGTTTCACTCTGACTAGTTTTCAAACTCTCCTCCAATTTCAAAATGGCGACCAAAAATGCCCCCAAGCCCAAGAAGGCTGCCAAAGTCAAACAAATGGACCTGCCCAATGCCACAGCAGGTGTTGTTACTCGATTCCCTCCTGAGCCTTCAGGATACCTTCATATTGGTCACGCTAAGGCAGCTCTTCTCAATGACTATTTTGCCCATATCCAATACCCCGGGGGCAAGATGATCCTACGTTTCGACGACACAAATACCGAGAAAGAGAAGGAGGAATATCAAGATGCTATTCGTGAGGATGTGGCATTGTTGGGCATTAAACCCGATATTATCTCCTACACCTCGGACTATTTTGATCAAATAGAGCAATACGCTGTCCAGATCATCAAGTCTGGCAAGGCGTATGCAGACGACACTCCCGGAGACGTCATGAGTGCACAAAGAATGGCACGTGAGCCTTCCGTTCACCGCGATGACAGTGTTGAGGACAATCTTGCCAGGTTCGAAGAGATGAAGAAAGCTACAGACGAGGGACGGAGATGGTGCATTCGAGCAAAGATCTCTTATGCCAACGACAACGCCTCCCTCAGAGATCCTGTCATCTTCCGCTGCTCCAAGAGTCAATCCCCCCATCATCGTACCGGCGACAAGTACAAGGCCTATCCCACATATCAATTTGCGTGTCCTATTGTTGACTCGATCGAGGGCGTGACTCACGCTCTAAGAACTACCGAGTACAACGACCAAGACGCTCAGTACAAATGGATCCTAAAGGCGCTCGAGCTGAGAGCCCCATTCATTTGGACCTTCTCCAAAATTCAATTCATTCGAACTCTCATGTCCAAACGGAAGCTGACCAAGCTTGTTGAGGCGGGTGTAGTCTCTGGATGGGATGACCCACGCTTCCCAACCGTGAGGGGTATTCGACGACGCGGCATGACTATCGAGGGACTAAGAGACTTTATGGTCAGCCAAGGACCAAGCAAGAACGTGGTCAATATGGACTGGCATACGATCTGGACCTCCAACAAAAAGGTCATTGACCTTCGGGGTGCCAGGTACACTGCCATCGACAAGAAACATGTTGTGGCCAAGGTCAAAGGACTTCCAGAGCAACCTTACTCCGAGATGAAGCCTCGTCACGCAAAATATGATCTAGGCGAGAAGAAGGTCTGGTATAGCCAAAATCTTATTATCGAGCAAGAGGATGCAAAGACATTCGAAAAAGACGAGGAGATCACACTGATGAATTGGGGCAATGCCATTGTACGGGATATTCAGTACGAGAAGACAGCCGACAAGGCTGATGTCGCCGAAGGTGTTGATGCACTCGGTAATGTTGCGTCCTTGGAGCTGGAGCTGCACCTCGAGGGAGATTTCAAGGCCACCAAAAAGAAGGTTACCTGGCTCTCTCAAGATCAAGATCTTGTCCCTGTTGAGCTGGTCGATTTCGACCACTTGTTGGGGAAGGATAAGTTGACAGAGGAAGAGGAGACTCACTGGGAGGATTTCCTGACTCCCAAGACTGAGTTCACTTCGACCGCTGTCGCCGATTGCAATGTCAAAGATATCAAGGTCGATGATGTCATCCAGTTCGATCGCAAGGGTTATTTCAGATGCGACAAGGCTTTCTCGAAGGATTCCCCTGCTGTCTTCTTCAAGATTCCAACTGGTAAGGAGTAATCGGGTATTATTTCTTCGGATGTCTCAGAGAGACAAAAGCCCTTTGCTGACAACTCAGGAAACCACCCTGCGGCGGTCAAAAATGAGATCCACGGCAGATAGAGAATGATGATGATGACAACTCCATAGAGCACGGGGCACAGATCAATCAACATGAATCTTCGTCGTCACTTTGATATGCCACTTCCAATTCAGAATATTGTGCACCTACATGTTACCTTTGGTATGCTTTCTATGACATCCACCCACGGATATTCCCACATCTGTGTATCGGAGTTGACCGACTACATTTTCATTATACTAACCACAAACACTATAACAACATCGATGATCAGGGTGAAATGGGTATGCTGATGATGTTGATCTCCATTCAGCTATCTGTGATCTATTAGCTGACAACGAAGCATTTCAAAGAAAGCAGAGCCACAACAATGTATCCGATATCACTGTTCTAGTAGAGTCGGTATTACAGCATCTACTAGTGAACATTTCTCGACGCCCTCACCATACTGCGGAACTTCAGTGAGGACCGAACCAGCATCATGGACTTCGACCTGATAATCAAAAATGCTACCATCGTGAGCATTTCCCCTTCCAACCCCACACCCTTCAAAATCACATATACCACTCACCACCCATTCAACCTCAATAGGTAACCGCCACCGAGATCCTACAGCCAGGACTATGCATCGGGATAAAATCCGGCATCATCAGCGCCGTCGCCCTCTCCCTGCCAACCACCAGCACCACACAAATAATCGACGCTGAAGGCGCTTACGTCACCCCTGGCGGCGTCGACTCGCATGTTCACCTCCACCAAGACAACGCCCCAACAGGAGACAAATGGCTCAGCGGGTCACGGGCCGCTCTGGCAGGGGGCAACACGACAATCCTAGCGTTCGCGACGCAGAAGCGCGACGACACGTCGCTGGTGCCCGTGGTGGAGGAATACCACCGGCGGGCGGCGGGGAAGAGTTACGTCGACTACGGATTCCACTTGATCCTGACGCGGCCGAGCGAGGCGATTCTTCAAGACGAGCTGCCAAGGCTGGTCAGTGACGAGGGGATCTCCAGTGTCAAGCTCTACATGACGTATCCGGCAATGAAGTTGCAGGACGGCGAGATGCTTGAGGTTCTGATGCGGACCCGGCAGTTGGGCATGACGGCGATGATTCACGCGGAGAACAGTGATATGATTGACATGTGAGTTGAGCTGAGTTTTCTGATCGATTCATCCCGTCCCTATCTTCCCGTCTCTGTCCATCGCTGGTTGACATCCAACATAATATATGTGCAACAGGATAACGACGCGCCTCCTCTCCACACAGCACCACTCGCCCGACTACCACGCCGTCGCACGCCCACAACTGGCCGAGACGGAAGCGACGTACCGCGCGATTGCACTGTCAACACTAACAGACACACCAATTCTAATCGTGCACATGTCCTCGCCGGTTGCCATCGCACACGCCCGGAAAGCGCAGTCCAAACTCCTGCTCCCCGTCCACGCCGAAACATGCCCGCACTACCTGCACTTGCTCTCTGAGAGACTCGCGGCCACGAGCATTTCTTTCACAAGCCCACGTGCTGATACCAAATTGGTAGTAGCAGGGGAGTCCAGCGCGGATGCTGATGCCGACGCTGACGCCAACGCCGACCTGCACGAGAGACACGTCCACCACGCCCTCGGTGACGGCTGGGCGGGGGCATCGCACGTGTGCGCGCCGCCGCTGCGGCACTCCGAGGCAGACCTGCAGGCGGTGTGGGACGGGGTGCACAACGGCACGATCACGGTGATCTCGTCGGACCACGCGCCCTCGAGGTACAACTCTGCGCTGGGGAAGAGAAAGCCGGTTGCCGAGGCGCAGAAAGCCGCTGCAGCGGCTCCAGAAAATACGTCTGGTTCTAGCGACCTACCGGCTCCGAGCTTCGCGCAGATTCCGAACGGCCTACCGGGGATCGAGACTCGATTGCCGCTGTTGTTCAGCGCTGCCACCGCTACCGCCACCGCTACGTCTCTATTTCATTCTTCCGCACCAACCACGTATAATCCCTACGCAGCACCAGCACCAGCACCGTCCCCGCCCTCAAACCGCACGCTAAGCCTCCCAAAATTCGTCGAACTGACATCCACGAACCCAGCTCGACTATACGGGCTCAGCGGACGGAAAGGCTCTATCGCACCGGGCTACGACGCAGACATCGTGATCTGGTACCCCTCGGGACACCAGGACGGGACGACGGTTATCGAGAACCGGATGCTGCATCATGCGATTGATTACACGCCGTTCGAGGGGATGAGGGTCACGAATTGGCCGCGGTATGTCTTGCTACGCGGCCGGCTGAAGTGGGATCGTGATGTAGAGCTAAAAGGCGGGATTGGGGAGGGTTTGCTTGGTAGGCCTGGTGACGGGGTGTTTTTGAAGAGAGGGCTGGGGCATGTTCTGGTGGGCAGAGTAGGACAAAATCCACAGGGGATGAGGGAGGGTGAGAGGGCGGCTTGGATGGATGGGATTTAAGATTTGATTGTTCTTGGTATGCCATGCTTTGGCTTCTCTTCGCCTTGAAGCAAGGCTAGCAGGTTGGTGTTTCCAATACTCTTCTGTAGAGTGCATAGAACAGCCGTTCACGCGGGGCAATTGTACATAATTCATCTTTCATCACCTCAGCATATTAATTCCATGGACGAGGGTTCATAAGTAACACGGTTTTGTCCCTCCGTGGCAAGTCTGAATAGAGAGCCAGGTAGCACAACATGATGGCACCAAATCACAAGAGGTCTCGGATGAGTGTCTCGGGTCCTATCAGAATCTAGTACCCACTCTCCCCAATCAGACAGCATCATGATCGCGATCGCGGAATGTTCCTTGCCTCCTCATGGGCATGATCTCGGGTGATATTCCTGGGAAACCACAAGCAACGGCATCGTTTTTCGCTGATCATCTGTGTCTTCAAATATTCCAGCCACGTAACGAAGGCCCCGGGAGAGATTGGGATGAAGCTTTCTGTAAAGACGACATCCTGAACCTGTGCTATGGTATCTTGGCGATCTCGGTTGGGGTTGAAGTACTTTTCACTCACGCTCCAAAGTTGATACCAGTCCGTAACGTCCGTCGTATTCGTGGTGTGAGTGCCCTTAAACTTAAACTGTCTATCGAGGAGATTGTACATGTAGAATTCGAGCACGAGGACTCCGGTGGAATTGACCGGGGGTTTGGGTTGGAGCGTGAGCGTGAAACGTTGGTGCTCAATTTGTCCCTTCTGAATGTCAATCTGTTCCTTCTGAACATCACTCAGATTTCTCAATGACTCAACCTGCTGCTTTTGAGCATCATTCAGCTTTGTCAATCTCTCAATCTCATTACGACTCTTCTTGAGATCCTTGGTTAGGGTGGCGATATTTTCGACGTTTTTCTCAGTGCGAGACATCTCCACATGGACTTCCTTCTTCGCTGCCAGAGATTCGTTGGCGATAAGAAGATCCTCGAGTGCCTGTTCGTACTGGGCCCAAAGCTGATCATACTTGTCCTCTGCAATGGAGTTTTGTTTGAGTAGGCCCTCCACTTTAGCTGTCAGTTCTAATACTTGGCTTGAAAGCTCCATGTGTTCGAGGAGTCTTTGCAGAACCTCTATGGCCATCTCATGGTCTTCAGCAGGGGTGAGTTCCGTGTTACAGTAAGCGTTCGGGTCGCTAACGAGGCCATTCTTCGGGAATGACTTATCCTTGGATGTGATACGAAGAGAAGATGGTGGTTGCTCGAGACGTTGTGGGTCGCCGACACGAGTATCAACTTGAGAATGAAGCTTGACAGGAGAGTTTCTAGCGACAGGCGAGGCGTTGGTGAGGTTCTTTGGGGGACTTGCATCCTCGATCATGCGAGCTCGCTTTGTAGAGCGCAACGGTTGGTTATGTTCACTCATCAAGCGATGGTATTTGTCCAGAATATCGTGCTGGTCAAGGTCAATCGCAACTCGCGAGGGAGGGCGCCCAAGAACACAACAAGCACACCACTTACCAGTTTGCGCTTCGCCGAGCGAGGCCGGTCTTGACTTGCCATATTCACTGAAAATGTCTGGGACATCTTTGAGGAAGTGCATAGCCGGCGATGGCTGTTTTGTTTGGAGTCTCTCTGGCATGGATGACACTAGAAATAGGGTCAGGTACAAAAGTGAATGTTTACAGTGATGTGAGATTCGTCACATGGTGAGGCAGTCGTGTCACATGACGTGTTTAGGCACTGCCGCCATAGCATCGCTTTGGTGAGATTCGAGGTCTGGAGAGAAAACACGTTAATTACCTAGGTAGCCTGCTGCCTGGGCTGGCCGACCGAGTGAAAGCAACCTGACAGCCCGTGGACTACCTTCCATTGATGCGTAGATTGGTGTCTCAGATGTTCGAGCAACGGAGTAGATGCCACGGTTGAATCCAACAGCAGCCGCCGAGAACATTCGTTCATCGCGCACATATTAAGTGCGAACCAATGGGAGGAAGCATGTTCCTGCCTGAATACTCTGGCATACCTCTCGATCTCACCCTTTCTTCCAGACTTCATCGATCCCGACCTGGCTACTCAGCTTGTAGGGTCAGTCATCATCTCCCGTAAGATTTGGAACAGGAAAATGCTTTCATGCTCCTTGAACTGCAGTATCTCGAGACTCTGTTACTTCATATTCATGTTTTACGGAAGTGAGGTCGTTGATCCAATATGTTGTTGGACCAAGATGTTGTTGATAAGGTACACCCGACATACATGTCATTGTCTATGTATATGCCCTACGATAGCGATAAGATTAGATCCGGTTCAGCCTCGGTGGACGTGATTTGCTCCGCGTTCGCGATGATGCCATGCGGCTCCCCGAGGTTTTTTCTCCAACGGCCCACGCCCTTTCGTCTCTCACATTAACCACCACTGTTTTCTTGCATCCTTTGCTGTCCAGGTGCTCAGTCGCTTCTCAACCATGGCGAATGCTCTGAGGACGTCCGTCCGGCGCCTTGCCACAACAGCCGTTCGTGCCGCTACGGCGGAAGCTGTCAATGCTTACGGCGTCCGCGTCTCAAAAGCTCAGGGAATAGTCGACACTCTGGTGGGAGGTAGGTTGGTCCCAAAGGCCTCTCCCTCTGGGCAAAGATGCTAAACATTGCTCAGCTATCGGTAACACCCCTCTAATAAAGCTCAAGAAGCTATCAGCCGAGACAGGATGCAATGTCCTAGGCAAAGCCGAATTCCAAAATCCCGGCGGTAGCATCAAGGACCGAGCTGCGCTGTTCGTAGTCAAGGATGCAGAAGAGCGTGGGTTTCTCAAGCCAGGCGGCACGGTCGTCGAAGGAACAGCAGGAAACACAGGAATCGGCCTGGCGCATGTGTGCCGAGCGAGAGGATACAAACTCGTGATATACATGCCCAACACCCAGTCGCAGGGGAAGATCGATCTGCTGAGACTCCTGGGCGCCGAAGTCTACCCTGTTCCCGCAGTGGCCTGGGAGAACTCAGACAACTACAACTGGCAAGCCAAGCGCCATGCAGAGCGACTGCAAAAGGAAGATCCCGAACACGGCGCGGTCTGGACCAACCAGTTCGACAACGTCGCCAACCGAAGAGCACACATCGAGACGACGGGCCCCGAAATATGGGCCCAGACAGATGGGAAAGTCGACGCGTTCACCTGCGCGACAGGCACGGGCGGCACGCTCGCGGGCGTGACGCGCTTCCTCAAAGACGTGAGCGACGGACGCGTGAAATCCTTCCTCGCTGACCCTCCCGGCTCAGTGCTGTACTCCTACATCACCTCGGGCGGCCAACTCAAGGAGCGGTCTGGCGGCAGCATCACCGAGGGCATCGGCCAGGGTCGCGTGACAGACAACCTCGAGAACGAGGTGAAAGAGCTCGACGGCGCCCTGTTCATCTCGGACGAGAAGAGCATTGAGATGGTTTACCGCTGTCTAGATGAAGAGGGTTTGTACCTTGGCGCCAGCAGCGCGCTCAACGTCGTAGCTGCGAAAGAAGTCGCGGAGAAACTTGGACCTAATCACACCGTCGTGACGATGCTGTGTGATGGTGCATATCGCTATGCGGACCGCCTCTTCAGTGAAAAATGGCTGCAGAGTAAAGGGCTGAGGGGCGCGATTCCCAAGCATTTGGAGAAATATATTGTTCTACCTTAGAGAAGAAAAGAAAAATCAAAGAAGAGTTTTGAACAGAACCGTTTCAATCAACCATTGATTGTCTGTCTATCTGGTTTGAGACTTTGCATTTTGGAAAGCTTTGCCTTTTTTTGATACGAACTCAATCAACTATCAATGAAAGATATTGACTGTCGTCCATATTCCCTTTTCAGCATAGCAGTGTCTCGTTCCAATAGAGACTGGGCAATAGAGACCAAAACACCATATCGATACTGCACCTGCCTGCAATGCTAGATTATCTCAGAAAAAGACCAGTCTCCGACTCACCGATGCCTAATCTTTTCCCGCATTGATTCATTATCAACCAACCCAGCTCTCATTGCGCAGACAGCTGATCCCGCGAATCCAAAACGCCGACCCCCACCAAGTCCCCAGATCCCCATGGACATCAAACAGCTTCGCAGGGTCGCCCGTACAGTCGCGCTGGGGCCACATGACGCAGGCCCCGAACCAGGCCGTGCACTCGGTCGTGGCCATGTTGTACTGGCCTTCGATGGGGACGGACCAACAGCCCGAGTCGTCGAATTTGTCGAGGGGAAGCGAGGGCAGGACGACCACGTTGGTGTCTGGGGGAACCTATTGCCGCGACCGCAGCCGGAAGACGCAGCATTCGGTGCATTTGGAGCTGGTGAATGGCGTTAGAGCGCGAGAGAGGACGAAGGAGAGGGGGCAGGAATGGGAATGAAAGAAGAAGTAGAATTCGCCATATAGTTAGCAGTTAACTTACCAGCCTGGGGCAGCATTGTTGCATTTCTTCGGTTTTGTCGAGGAAACGGCTCGTGCCCGGCGGGAGAGGGAGAGGGAGAGGGTCTTGCTCGTCTCCTGTGCTGGAGAGATTATTCCAGAATCGGCCAGAGCTTCAGCTTGTACCGCGGCTGCTGTGCTAGGTGCTCTGGGATGCAGGCATGTTGTCAAGATTGTTTTCGGTGGTGCGATGGCTATGCCGGTCTCCGTTGGCTTTGCTATTGCTGCGGAGGCAGTGACGGTGAGCAAGAGAGCCGTAAGGCTCATGAGGACGGAGGCTTTCATCCTAGCTCAGAGTGTTCAAAAGAAGGGAAGGCTCCTCTGGGTTTCTTTCAGCCCGGTAGGTGGTGAGAGCTTGCTGCTTGAGCTGCGAAGAGAAGAGCAAACTGTTGACGAATTGAGCGAGCGAGAGGAAACCCTCGATGTCATACGAAAGAAGAGAATGAGATTTGAAGTTGAAGAAGCGAACATTAGCAAGGCAGGTATCAAGCAGGAAAATGTAGGCTGACACTTGATGTGGTAGTTCACCTTGCGAGTGTTGAGCTCCATCTCAACCCCGCCCGAATGAGTGCATTCACAGTGACAAGGCGTCGTTTGAAATTGAATTCCCCTGATTGAGTGAGTGAGTTCTGAAGAAAAGCGCTCTTGCTCCGCTAGTTGAAGGCAACTCCATCGAGAGGCACAGTCATGTCTGTTTCTGATGACTGAGTTGATTTAGAGCCAATTCAAGAAAGTCCCAGTGTATACTCCAATGAAGCCATATATATACATATTATGTACGGCCCGATTGTTGCCTTTGTCGGCGGGGAAAGGTAGCAAGGCCGCTTTAATCCGTCACGTGAGAGTTGTTTATATTAACCCCTTCAGGCCTGATGGTAACGTGTTGACCTTGGTGAAAAGAAAGCCATGTTGGATCTTCGGTGACAGCGGAATTACCATGTGCCCAGGAAGCAAAGCTGGTAGTAATGATTGGTATTCTCAGATGGCAACGAAGAGAATATTTATTTCAAGCTTTCTTGCTTGCGTTTATCGAGCTGTAGTCTTGCGATTGTAAACATCAAGTTGACTTGACCCCCTGCTCATTTATACATTTTTGCTTAGTGCTCATCAAGGCCAGCCTCAATCTCCCTGGTCAAGCTAAAAGAATACCAAGAGAGATTTACAAAGAATTCATAAAATTAGCAAAGCCTGTTGTGTAAGGAGCAATCCACCTACGCCGCTCTCTGGAAGAAAATACCAAACATGAGGAGACGCCATTGCCTCCTTCTATTACGGTGTAAGAGTACAGAAAATGTGGAGAGCGCTCTGTGATTGGCGATGCCAAGCGATTGTAAAGACGGTGGTCTACTATATCACTTCGACGCATCCGAACTAGCTCCGAGGGCTATCCGAACGCTATACGGAGTGGACCCAAGGGCGCCCAGGCGCTAGTCTAGCACGTACTTAGGATAGTACACAGTCTGACGAGCCCCCGGACCGTCTTAGGAATGGCCATGTCCCCTTCCTATCACAGCTCCAAACTCTCCGCAATTATCCATAGTCTTAGTAAGCCTCTACTCCGTACTGAGCCTGGTAGCCGGGCCAAGATGTTGGTGAGATTGACGAAATTCAGCTTTCAACGACGGCAACGCAAAACAGGGCATGATAGCTAAAGGAAGCTGCCATGATCGGCGGTGCCGGCTTCTCGTGTGTCGTTGCCGGTAATTAGAACTTGCCTTACAAAACCTTGATATGTACCAACTATTTGCATGGCTTTTATGTAGCGCTATACCACAACCATTTAGTTGGTAAACCGCTGCTCAGTACAGCGATGATCCTATATTCATCGGCCACTCCTGAGAGTATAGTGAAGAGTTTCATTAGCTCTAGCTCCGGAGACGAATCAAGTGCTCAGTGGTTGTCAATAGTTGTCAATATGTGCAAGTTTGTTGACATCGTTGTAGTATAGAGGGGTAGCCGCGCAGCAGTTGTGCGTATTACACGACAATCACTTTCAGGTACTAGTACGGTAGGAATAATGACCATCCTCTCTGTGCTTACATTAGCTAGTTGGTATCCCCACAAGGGATAACTCATCCGACCTGAAACATAAGGACCCCGAGCCGTAAATGCAGGCCCAGGTAGTCGCGTAATCGGTGGTCTGAGTGAGCGAACGCAGCATTGCCAACTAAGCACGCCTGGTGCGAAACTGCCTGGCCAGGGCCAAGAGGGGCGTGTTGCGATGACGGACAGATTTTCAAATGCCTTAGGCATCGACACGGTGAGCAGCTGAAACAATTCCTCGTATCTACTACCTCGGCGCAGAGGAGCTGAATCCGTACCATGTTATATTTTTGAAAAGCCATTGTGGTCATTGGACTGACCTAGGGTTACATGTCTCTTACGGTTTTACGGAGTAGACAGTCACTCTTTTGGCGGATTGAAGCTGATATTGAGCGCTGGCACACCCCTGACTGACCGCCAACGACCTGGGAAGCGCTAGAGTCAGGTTGACATAATATCGATGAATGGAAAACTTTCACCACAAGGTATAAAAGTTAAACCACCCCTTTGCCGTGCAACAATGGTTGTATCATCATACAGTCCCTGAAGTCATTCGAGATTTTGGCGATCAATAGGTATCTCACGCCTTCTAATTATTGATCAGACTATGTCACTGAAGGTTTAGGCAGGTATTCCAATTACAAGGACTTTCAAGGAACATAATACTTTTCCGCAACGATGTCCGCTTCCCCAGATGCGTGGATTAGTGGTACCGGCTATACGCA
Source organism: Exophiala aquamarina CBS 119918 (assembly GCF_000709125.1). Classification (NCBI taxonomy): domain Eukaryota; kingdom Fungi; phylum Ascomycota; class Eurotiomycetes; order Chaetothyriales; family Herpotrichiellaceae; genus Exophiala; species Exophiala aquamarina. The sequence goes on from NW_013550587.1 coordinate 4,633,897, forward strand.
TACCACTACCTTGAACATTGCCGACGGAGAGTTTGATCCTGCTATAAAGCGAATCACTATCCGTAGAGTGAATGAAGTGCCGACGAATTTTGCTGTAACCTGGCGGAACGACGTCACAAAGGAAGGTCGCTTGTTCCCCAACACACTCGGCTCGAACGATGAGATTTGGCAACTCTTTCCCGGTCAGTACACGCCTGAGGCGTCAACTGGAAGAAGTCACTGACATAATTTGAACTCAGATGAGGAGATAATTGTAAGCAAACCTCAAATTTGGTACATACATCTGAGATCACAAGACTGACTGATGATGCAGAGCGCCAGAGTCTATCAAGCTGCCGACAATTCGATTCACGGCCTGAGTTTTGAAACAAGCTCAGGCCGAATTTCCTCCTCATGGGGCAACAGTGGCAACAAGATCACCATCTTGTCCGGCTATCTAAACAACGAAGCAGGCGCACCTATCAGGAGAGCTCAAGTTCTCAAAGGTCTTCAACTCAGACACAACGCGGACTCATCGAAACTGGTTGGCATTAGATTCTTATGGCGTGATTCAACCGTACACGATGCACCAAATATTTGGGTTGGAGCCCGCGCCGGTCCGGTTGTAGGATACCAGTACCCGCATTTTTTGGGTTTTGGAAATCCAGTGAACAAAAGACTCAGCAAGGTAGAAGTGTGGTCAACGAAAGATAGTGGGTACGCTGTTCACGGCTTCAGACTCTCTTGGGAAGACACGACAAAGCCAGGGTCGAAACTTACGAGTGCCCTTTTCGGGGCGTCGTCGAACAGAGCGATCACTCTAGACTTACAAAGTGGTGACCAGATCGTGTCCCTGTACGTTCGTCATTCGGGAAACATTGACATGATCTTCGCAATTGTCAAGAAAGCTGGTACGTAGCCGACCTCGCCGGCTTGATGTTCCCACCCTAAGTCGCAAGATTTCAGGCCTTCTCGACTGTACTAATGATGCGTTGCGTTTCTATAGATGGTAGTTTCGATGAGAAACGTCTCGGCGGCCTTCCGGACGAGCAACAGGGGGACAATAACCGTACTCCTCTCATCTTGGAGCCGCCCTTACCAGATATGTCGCTTCTCGGTATTCGAGCATTTGCCACAGACTTCAATGCTCGCCCTAACGCTTTCGAGCCGATTTGGGTCACCAACCCGCCAACTGGCTACGAAATTGTGATTGACCGCATCATCTGGGACGAAAGCCGCATGACCACGTCCACAGGTCAACCCTCTTCCACTTCGGCTGGAGCTACCACGAATGCTACTGCGGATCCTATTACGACCACCATTGCGTACGAATATACCACGACCAAGTCCAGCCGCTTCCAGCTCGACCGCAGCATTACCACTACCGTTGGAGTCGAGGTATCCGCCGAGGTCAGTGTTTCTGCAGACGCCGGCTTCGTGAGCGGCACCGCTACGGCAGGGTTTTCTGCCTTTTCCGAAATCAGTGGCACGTTCTCGCATTCCAAAGAGCTGGCGAAGGAGGAGACGGTTACACACCAATTTTCCGAGGAGGTTACCGTGCCGGCGCAAAAGCAGTTAGAGCACAATGCCATTTTCAAGAGAGTCGAGTGTCGGGGACTTGAATGGGTTGGTAGGATCTTTGTCAGATACGCAAATGGCGCGCGGCATGTGAGTTTATGGACCCTGCTATCTTGCTTGCACACTTTGCTTACCGAGAGACTTGTAGGAAGCGGGTCCCATTGGTGGCACGTTCAGTGGAACGGACAACTCGGTTCTGTTGACATCCTACACACTCAGTGATGCGGGGGCAACTCTTCCAGAACCCGTGTACGCTGAGTTCCGTGATGAGGACTAAAATGACTACAATTTCCAGTCGGAAGTTGTAGAGAAATCACCAGCTTCACCTGATGTTCGGGCTATTCACTTGTGCAGGGTTTGTCGTAAGGCAGGTTTTTGAAGTCTCGGATGGTAGCTCAAGGATTAAGCCCAAATCAGAACAATACAGTATCTCCTTCCTCTAGAACATAATTCCTGCACTAAGTCGGCTTCAAGATCCTCGACTTGTTCTGCCACTGCCAAAAGAGACTGACTTTGCCGCCAAAAAGGGCTTGAGCGCTTCAGCCATAGAAAACCGTGATGTCGCACGAAGCAGGAGTTTAGTCACTACTATTCAATATCTTGAATAAATAATAAACATTGGGTTTGACACTTTTCTAAGATCTAGAAGTGTTTAAAGATCGGTATTAGTGTTGTGGCAAAACATATCTATTTAGCCTCGAAGCCGCGCTCTAGTATTTCTAGTGAGAATCATATTAGAATTAGCTATATAAGTAAGATATAATGTGGGAATCATATGAGTAGTGCTGAGAAGTGACCAAAGAACCTTTATATTATTAATTTAGACATTTTCACATAAGTTTACACACTCTAGATCGCTTCAAAGAGAATATACTTTCTGTATATGGGGATTTCGCTACGTAACGGGGAGCAAAGCGGCGGTAAAGAAGTCAGCGGAAAGGTCAAGAAAACGGACAGTTCGGGGTATCTATCTGTCTGTCTATATATCATAAGCACGTGCATCCACATGCATGATCCAAGTGACGAGTCAAAGAAACCCCCCTGTCTGTATATCTCGTTCATGACATGGAAAGGGCAGAGCATAGACCGTCATCGGATTACTGAGATCATCATGAAGTACAGGTTCTGTCCCACAATTTGAAAACATCTAACTCGTGATTTAGCGAGACACGATGGGATAAACCTTGAGCTGTATTGGGCGAAAAGTATGAGAGAGATAAAATTTGGCTGCCCCGCGATAAGGCTGAACCCCCTTGGATGAAGAGCCGAGGGTGCCGGGAAATATCTCCGGTTGAAGTGAATTGCTTGAGTTTCGCTTAGTCTTGTCGCCTGCTTGGGGATTTGGTAGATGGAAGCAGTATCATATGTGGTTGATAAATGCTATGAGATCTGGCCGCATGGTCTCCTTTCTTGATGTTTAAGTTGATCACATGTTCCCGCCGTCGAGGACTGCCGTTTTTTCACGTGAGACGTCACGTGGTCACAACCTCGTGGAAGGAGCGACCTTGATGTTCACTCGAAGAGCAATTGATAGAGCTTGCTCTTCGCAGTAGCAAGATGCTGTCGATACAGTGCTTTCACATACTGTAGAAGAGCTAACACTAGATGGTAAGCCGCAGATACCGAGGTCACATAAAGACAAGGTTGAAATCCCGGTGTCGGCCCGAAAGGTAGATGAAGCAAATCCGCATCATTAATTATTCTGCCCTAAGCAATGGAACATAGACGAACCAAAAGAGCCAAAAAAAAAAAAGGCACATAATATTGATGAAAAATGCCAAAAAGGTTGTCTGTTCGAGTTGCGCCCCAGCCCCGGGAAGAATAGCGCCCTAAGTATGTCTATCAATACGTCTAGCAAAGTGGCAATCTTAGGTGGTGGATGGGTTCGTGAGCCCTCATGTCCACCGTGTAATTTGTAGTTTGCTGTTTCATCCCAGTCCACAACTTGGAAGAACAACAATAGTAATATTGGTAACCTGCTTTATATCCAGATCAATGAGAGGAAACGATTCAGTGCTTTGCGGTGACCTTGTCACCAGTCAACTTTTCGACCCATTCCTTTGCCCTGTTGGATAGTTGGGTTAGCATATGAAATTCAACGTTTGATCGATGAAGAAAACTTACATGTCTCCCAAGGCAACCATACAGACCGTTTGCCAAACGCCCAGTCCAATGCGAGGAGTAACACCACGGTACAAACCCTTGAGGCCGTTGGTTGAGTAAATGTAATTGAATGTTTTTCCGACAGTCAGGTTCTTGGGTCGGTTGGGGTCAACAGTCTTGCTCTGCATTTCAACTCGAATAACCTCGATAGGTTGATTCCAAGCCGAGAGGCCACCACCAAGAGTACTGGCAATGACTTTCTCGTAACCGTTGAGTTTCTGACCCTCTTCTTTACCGGTGACTCGTCGAATACCAGTCTCAGCTAATCTGGAGAGACCGAATCTTGAGCCCCAGTTGGTGGTCTGACGGATGGCAACTGCATTGACACCTTTGTTGATACCCCTGATGCCTTCTCTTCTGTAGATGTCTGCGAAGGTGGCAAACGTAGAAGGAGGCTTGACACCTGCAGCGGCAAGCTTGTGTTGTGTGATCTCCACCGTCTTCATACATGTGCAGAAACCCATGGTCGCGTATGCTTGCGCCACGCCTCCGACCATGCCACCAGCGATGCCGCCAACGAAGTTGCCAGCGCCGAACGTCTTTGCATAGTATTCAGCCTCGGATGCTACAAAAAGGAGAACAGCACCCTTGGTTGAGGCTTCGATCCAAGCCCAGGGGATGAGGCCTTGGTAGTCTGTAGACGCAGGAAAGTCAGTACCGAGGCCGATTGAGAAAATCCACGTGGATTGCTTTTGTCCACTTACATCCAAGAATACCACCACGACCCCAGATCCTCGACATGGCACCTGCAAAGGTATCGGAACGATTTGCAGCCATTGTGGTCTTGACGACTTCCAGAGGTTGACCGAGGGTGGTCACCTCGAACAAGTTGAGACCGGCACCAAGGAGAAGATTACTGAACTTGACAGGCTTCTTCTCTATCCGTTGGGTGCCAGCAATCGGCGCGGTGATGGCTGCAGGAGCGGACATCGTTGAGGATTGTGCTTGTGGAATGCCCTGACCAAGGGAATAGGAGGGCTTCGTCGCCGGTGTTGATGAAGACTATTAGGAGGGAGCGGAGAGGGAGGGATTGTGTTGCGAGAGAAATGATCGAGATGGCGTTTATAGAGTAGGCAAGGGAAAGACCAGTTGGGATTGAGGGGAGGTGCACGGAGTATGTATGCAGGAACCAAGTCCGGAGGTACAAAATTGTTCGAGTAGGAAGATAATGCCTCCTGAAGGTTGAGCAGCGCAGGCTTGGTGGAGAGTACAGATTACCGATGGGGGACGCTGACACTACCAGGTAAATCCAGCGACTGTTTTGCAGGAAAAGACAGGGCTTAGATTTCGGAGTCTTGTTCGCTTCTCCATTCAGGCTTCAGCTGAACCCAAAAAGGAGGGTAGGGCAGTGCTAGCAGGCATAGGGGCCAGAGGTACCTGGGAACGAGGTACGAGGAGGTACCTACGCCTGGCTGCGGGCGGTTGGCCGCTGAGGGAGAAGACCAAAAGATTGTGATGCAGCCCGACCAGATTTCCATCTGGACAAGCCGCCCATCGCCTGTACCACTTGGGCTCTGTACCCCGTTCGTACCTCGTACTCCTCCGAGCCACGATGCGCTTAGCATTAACTGTCGCACTCGCAGCCTGCCAGAGAGCCCCCATCAGGCCCCGAAAAAGATTAGCTGCGGCGGCTTAGTTTGCTCACTGACACCTAAAGTCCCTCCCACGGAGCACGAGGTAGTGAGAGGCTGAGAGCACAGGGAGGGATTGGCGGAGGAGGCCTAGGGGATGGATCCCTTGGCCGGAGATCCCTCCCCTTAGCCTCCAGGTGTGAGGCGTTGAATAACCCGCCGACAGTTGCTAGTTAGTCGCCTCTCGGTTGATTCCTGCCATTGTGGGGCGGATGCTTCCGTTGTTTTGCCCAACGCCTCAACGTGTCCACAAAAAAAAGGTGAGATGACACTTCTCACACCCAGAACACAGATATGACTTTACGTATCGTGTACATGATGATTTACCGAGCCAAGTCCAAATTGAGGCCCGACACCTCAGTCAAAGTACACCTGCTGGCTTTGGTTTCTTTAAACCTGACGGGGAAAGAGTAGGAGAAGCGGGATAGAATTTTGGTACTCAACACTGGCTGGCATCAATTAAAGAGTTCTACAATTCGCAGCAATCCCCACCACGGAGAGCTGGGCTCGCCGGCCTAACAGCTCCCTGGTGTAACAAAACCACCCCCCCTCCCTTTCCCTGTACAACTACAGAATTGTTGATCGCATTGTACATCCCTTGCTTCTGTTCACCGCGGATCTGTTCCAATTACAGCGAGGCTCCCACGAGTTTTGCATATGCCTCGGTGCTGAAGGACTTGGGGCGCTCGATCGGCGCACCGAGAGCACGATCAATGATAAGTTGAGGCAACACACCAAGAGCACGGGAAACACCAAAGAGGACGGTGTAGTAATTGGCTTCTGTAAGACCGTAGTACTGGAGAAGAACGCCGGAGTGCTGGCTAAGTGTTAGTTCTCATGTCCAAACAGCACTGCGCATGGGTGCAACTTACAGCATCAACGTTAGGATAAGGATTCTTGGTCTTTCCGTGCTCAGTCAAGACGCCAGGAGCAATCTTATAGACCTGGCTGACAAGCTTGAACATCGGGTCTTCCGGTAGTTTGCGGAGAGCGAACTCTCGCTGCGAGACATATCGAGGGTCAGTCTTGCGGAGGACTGCGTGTCCATAACCAGGAACCACACGGCCAGCTTTCAAGGTTGACCAGAGGTAGTCGGTGATGGCTTGGTCGCTCAAATCGTCGCCAACAGACTCTTTCATTTTGGTCAACCACAAAAGGACTTCCTGGTTAGCCAGCCCGTGCAAAGGTCCAGCCAATCCATTGAGACCAGCAGCGAGAGACAGGTATGGCGAGCTGAGGGCGCTGCCAACCAGATGAGTTGTGTGTGCACTAACGTTACCACCCTCGTGATCGCTGTGGATGGTGAGGTATAGGCGCATTAACTCAATGAAATCAGTATTGTCGCCGAAGCCCAGCTGGTTCGCCAAATTCCATCCATAATCCTTATCTTTCTGGATACCAGCAACCTTGCCATCCTTGTAGACGTTACGGTAGATCTTAGCCGCAATAGTAGGGAGCTTTGCAATCAGATTCTGGGCATCTTCGAAGGTGTAATGCCAGTATTCCTTCTTATTGACACCTTTGGCATATGCTTTGGCAAACTCGGAGGTCTGTTCGAGGGCAACGACAGCAATGGAAAATTGTGCCATTGGGTGCAGATCGCTGGGGCAGCGGTCGATGAGTTCCTCAACATGTTTTGGGAGCTCTGAACGGGCAGCCCAGTCAGCAGACAAGTCGCGGACCTGCTGTTCGCTGGGAACCTCTCCAGTAAGGAGGAGCCAGTAAAGACCTTCAGGAAGAGGCTCCTGTCCACCCGGAGCTTTGGGAAGCAATTCCTGGCACTCAGGGATGGTCTTGCCACGGAATCTGATACCCTCCTCAGAATCAAGGACCGATCCCTCCCAGACCAATGACTTGATACCTCGAGCACCACCATAGACTTGGTCCAAGGTAACCTCACCAACGACCTTGGATCCATACTCTTTTCTGAGAGTCTTGACCTTCTCGATCTCGGCAGGGAGCTTGTCTGCAAATGTGTCTTTCAGAGACTAGTGACAAAGTGATCAGTATCGAAGCTTGTGGGACGGCTGCAGATGCTTACTTTGGTGCTTGCGCAGCGTATGCCATTGAAGGCAGCTTGTTGGGCCAATGGTCTGGAAGAAATGGCAGTCGACCGAAGCAAAGAGCTTCCTAACCGAAGTGAAGAGGCCATGATGAGATGAAAAAGACAAATAAATTCAAGAGAGACAAGGAGAAGTATTGATGAAGGGAGCGCAAGAAAATGGTAGCAAGGAAAAAAGTAAGTAGTAGCAACTAGTGAGGAGAAGTTGAGTTCAGGGAGGAGAGCAACAGCAAGTTCGCCAAAGCTAACTTAGCTTACACATGTTGGGGCCTCAGGGCAGTTGCTAGGGGCCAAAGAGCGGAATCGTGACCCTAGTTGCCCCCAAAGACTTCCCAAGATATTACAGTAGAAAAATGGCCGAGGGAAAAATGGCCGAGGACCCCTACGGCTCGGAAAAACGAAACCCCTTTCCGTTTCGCTACAAGAATCCAACATCCAAGATCGTATCTACTGTAATGTACCAATTACGAGCGATAGTGGTATTTTTGTGTTGACCCGGTCATTCAGCCAACGAGCCTCGACCATCGCATTTATGTCGGCGACCGGAAGCTCAACAATCAGCAGCCAGCCGTGTACGGAGCACTTGCACGAGTGGGAAAAGGACTCCGCTCTTGCATCTTTTCGCACTCCGAAGACATCCATGGTACAACCACGCTCAGCTCCGGAAATTACTCATGTGACATCGCGGCTGGTGGTTGTTGCTGTGTTTGGTCTGTTTGGTCTATTTGGTGCGTTTGTAGCCTTTGCATCTGTCACGTGGTTATGCGCACTCCGGGAATTGCGGGCGGAGGCACCACCATCACAAGACTGGTGACTGAATGTACCTGCACGTTTTGTCCCTGTCGGCTGCTGCCTCCGCTTTTTCTTCCCTTTCCTTCCTCTTCCCATCCGTCCTCCTGACACCTCATCTCCTCACCTTTTCAACAACCTTCCTTTCATCGTCCATCAACTCATCATCGTCGACTCATACCCGCGTCCTGCGCATATGTAGCGGCATCACTTTGTAATCAGCGCTGACCAGATTCTCTATTGCTGTACCTTGACCGATAGTATCCCCTCGTTCCTCAAACCGTCACCAGAAAAAGTCTTCACCAAAGACGCAGGCGTCCTTGCCACCTGGACCGTAGACCGTCACAAAGTTCGGGAAAGGAAAGGAAACACGCTGCTTGAACACTCACGCCCTTTTTTTTTCATCTTCATCTCACTTGTACCTGACAAGTCTGTAAGATATTTTGTGGGCACAACAACGCGCTTTTTATTACTGGACCCGGCTCTATCAGAAGAAACTTTTCATTGCTGTCGACCTAGACCCCAGACTCTTGCAATACTTGTAGGCAAGAACCTTTCCGATATGTCGTCCGCAGTAGCGGAGCTGGACTCGATCCTGCAGTCCATGCTCAATCTCAAGCCCCCAGGTGTCTCCGGTTCCAAGATTAACGCCATCACCACCCTCTGCACCGCCAACATCCAAGTACGTCTACCTGTTCTTCGTCGTATCTGTCCCACTGACATAGTTCCTAGTCCGAATCAGTCCTCATTCAAAAGATCTATACACACTTCAAAAAAACACCTGGACCACACAAGTTGGGAGTACTCTATGTTGTAGACTCTGTAACGCGACAATGGGTAGATCAAGCCAGAAAAACAGGTCAACAGCTCGGTAGTGGAGCCCCTGATGGCACATTTGCTGCTGGAGTAACTCGAGTGACTGAACTGCTTCCCGTCCTGATGAACGACATTACTGCAACAGCCCCTGAAGATCAAAAGGTATGGTTGACATCTCTATCGTATCATTGTCACGACGGTCAAAATCTCCAGACGCCTATCGTCCTTGTATCAGTATCAAGCCTGCAGCCCGCGCGTCAAGTTTATTTTAATCACTTCACCTTTGAATATCGCTCACCTTTCTCTTTCCCTTGCAGGTCAAAATCAAAAAGCTTCTCGAGATCTGGGAGCGATCAAACACTTTCCCCGCCCCTTTGCTCGCTTCTATCAAGGAGAAACTTGACGCACCTAAAGGTAAATACCCCAATCACAACGTTTGGGGAACGGAGTGTCCTCTCGTCAGTTACGATCTAACTTGCTTCTTCAGTTTCCACGACGCCAGAAGGCTCCCCAGTTCCTGGATTTGTTCCCTTTGGCCAGCACCCTACCTCTAACCTCGTAACAGCAGCGCCAGCAGCATCTTCTCAGCAAGACACTTCTGCTATTCTGGAAGCCCTCAAGAACATGGCGAAGCAGAATGCTGCCCCACAGCAAAACCCAGCTGTACCCGCACAATCTAGTTTGAATAATCTGTTAGGCTCGCACAATGGAACCCTTCAGCCAAACAATACCGTAAACCCAGGCCTTGCTCCTACTGCCAGCAACGCGCAGGGTGTAAATCCACTTGGAGCATTGTTCGCGGGCATGAGTAATGGTGCACAGAGTCAGAGTCCCGCAAATGTTCCTCAGAACCCTCTTGCTGCTTTTCTTCCTCAGCCACAAGCTCCTGTTACGATGGCGCAAAATCCTGCTCCTGTAACTCAAGATACTCAAGCTCAGTTGCAACTACTGCAGCTTTTAGCTGCACAAGGCATTCCGCCTGATCAATGGGCTACCGCTCTCCAATTGTTGAACATGCAAGGTGCAAACAATGGCGTAAATGGAGTACCTTTTCCACTTCCTGTGCCAGCGGCCAACAATTGGGCTGGGCAAGCCAGCGGGCCGTCACGTGATGCACTCACCCGGTCTCCCCCGAGCCAATACAGACGTCGGTCTCGATCACCAGGATATGATAGACGACGCGATCTGTCTCCTAGACGCCGTCGAGATAGTCCTGGAGCTGACCAGTATCGTAATGACCGCGACAGCCGACGAGGTAACGACTACCGTCAACGCAGCCCTGCTGGTAGAAGAGGACGAACGGCCACTCCACCTGGCGGTGACCAGAAGCTCCCACCACCAGGTCCCAAAAATATAACCAGAGATCCCACTCTGCCCAAAGGCCACATAAAAGTCTTCAGCCGGACATTGTTTGTGGGCGGTGTCACGTCTTCTGAATCTCATCTTCGCGCTCTCTTCAGTCAATATGGAATTGTCCAGACGTGCATCGTCAACGTGGACAAACGACATGCATTTGTCAAGATGGTCAATCGTCGAGACGCAGAGAAGGCCCGCGATGGCATGGAAGAGTACAAGACCGGCGACACTCAACTTCGTGTACGCAACTTGATCCCCTGCTTTCCCTTACGATGCTAACACGGATACAGACCAAATGGGGCGTAGGCTTCGGGCCACGCGACTGCAGCGATTATCAAACGGGTGTTAGTATCATTCCGATTGAACGCCTGACAGATGCCGATCGCAAGTGGCTACTCACCGCCGAATACGGTGGTACTGGCGGGTTGCCCATTGAGCAATTCATGGTCGTTGAAGAGCCCGACATTGAGATTGGTGCTGGAGTGTCTTCGAAGGGTACGGTTTTCATGCTTGAATGCGAGATTTTAATGCTAACTACCTACAGCTATGAGTCGACGGATTGCAACAGACCAGGGCGGAAGACGTGGCCCACAATCATCACGACTTCCCGGAGGACGAGATGAACGACATCGAGACGATGATCGACGACACGACCGCAGCGACCGATCGGGTGTAAATATGGGATCGATGCCTCCATTTCCAATGAACTTCAACAACCCTAATGGCATGCCAATATTTCCGCCAGGTTTCCAGTTCCCATTCCAGCAACAGCAACAAGACTAGGGGTAGCCTGGTTGAAAGAATGGTCTACGACGATTGTGACAGTTTGCAAAGGCGTTATGCAATGGAGCACGAGACCGAGGATCTGAGTCTCAAATGATACCCTCTTGTACAGAACCCACTGCCGTCGGTCCTGGCGCCAGGGTTAATTCACAGCATTGAGAATGCTATGATAAATAGTTTTGGTGGTTGTGTGATTAGGATTCCAGCACTTTATACTCCGTACAGTCGACATATGCTGGGACTTGGCATGCGAACTTCTAAGTATGTAGTGTGGCTGACCACACATGGGACGAACAATCCTTATGGGGAGCTCATTACCCTTGGACAGCGTTTATTCTACTTGTTTACAGCGTGACAGATAGCTTCTCCAGAAAAAAAAGGCAATTGCTGATAAATTCAAGTTGGTCTTTGTCTCAAAAGTTGTACCAACCAACATCCTCGTACACCGCATAGTTTGAGAGCAAAACACGTGGGGAACACGAAATGCCCACGTGCATTCGCGAGCACATGGAGTAAGTAGGTGGACGAGAGTCAATGACTTCTTCTGAGGTAGAAGAACAAACGTCGATCTGTTCACGAGACCGCCCCTCTCTAGCAGACTAATTGATATCACGATCCAGTCGTTCTTTGAGGATACGTCTCGCCAAGCGAAAGACAGAGAAGGCGAGGGACGATTGTGGTGTTGTGCAGAGCCTTGGCTGCGAATATCATTTGCAGAATGAAGTCAGTGGTGTGAATCCAGGTTAGCCTTGGTTGAAAGTGGCAGTTAGACTTTCCACCCATTGCGGGGGGGGGAGGTTCGGAGTACCTACGGATGGAAATCAGAGAATTCCCCAAGGCCTACAGGCGGCATCCGGAGCCCACGGGACCCCTCCGAACCCTAATCATTTGGTGCCTTGGGTCGCTGGACACTGGGCACTGGGCACCGGCCAGGTATGTCGGGGGCACTGGCCCACTGGCCCACTGGGTCACCTGGGTCGCCTGGGTCGCCTGTTTGTACTGCGTACTCCGTACCGCGGACCGATATCATACTCCCCAAATGATACAATCCACTGCTCACTGCTCCGACCAAAGATCACCACCACCTGCGCTCGTATATTGTCACCACACTGCCCACTACCGAGTACACATTTCCATTTTACATTTCCGCACCTACTCTACCACAACCATATCACTTCTCTCCCATCCATCCTTCCTGCTCCAGTCTATGTGACTCCCTCCCCGGTAGTCGCCCTTGCCAACAGTCATACCCTCAATACCAGCTTCAGCTACTACTCCTATTTGATCGCACCTCATGGACCTGACTTAGCGCCAGCGATTTACTTCTCCATACCTTAGCCAGTATGGTAGCAGACATACCCTCCGACGCTAGTTCCGCCGGCTCAGTTCTCATCAAGACTCCTCCTCACATACATATCAGCGTCGCTGAGGATCCGGAGAAGGCTAGCCACCACAATGGCCCCATATCTAGAGAGGGCCGGAAGCATTCCAGGGTCGAGTGGGAAGAAGACGACGACGACGACGACGACGACGACGACTTGGACGCTCTTATTGAAGAGCTCGAGTCAAACGATCCAGATGCTGAGCTTCAAGAAGAGATCGAGGTAGTGGGCGGCGTACGATGTGTCCCTGAAGAAATGCTTCAAACAGACACCAGGGTTGGCCTTATTGAACCCGAGGTTGTTGCCCGCCGCAAAAAGTATGGTCTCAACCAGATGAAAGAAGAGAAGGAAAACCTGTTGCTGAAATTCTTGGGTTATTTCGTCGGTCCCATCCAATTTGTCATGGAGGTACGCATAATGATCCTGGCCAATGACCAGCTCAATACCAGGTTATACTGACCTTCTGTGATACAGGCTGCCGCCATCCTCGCCGCTGGTTTAGAAGACTGGGTCGACTTTGGCGTCATTTGTGCCCTTCTCCTTCTCAACGCAACGGTCGGCTTCGTTCAAGAGTTCCAGGCCGGTTCGATAGTGGAAGAATTAAAAAAGACCCTAGCTCTCAAGGCCGTGGTGCTGAGAGAGGGTCGCCTGGTTGAGATTGAAGCTCCAATGGTTGTTCCTGGTGATATCCTGCAACTCGATGAAGGCACGATCATCCCTGCGGATGGTCGTATCGTGACCGAAGATGCTTATATACAAGTCGATCAGTCATCAATCACTGGGGAGTCTCTTGCTATGGACAGGACTCTCGGAGATACATGTTACGCTTCGTCGGCAGTCAAGCGAGGGACATGTTTCATGATAGTCACGGCCATCGGAGATCAATCTTTTGTTGGGCGAGCTGCTGCTTTGGTCAATGCTGCCTCAGGTGGTAAAGGCCATTTCACGGAAGTCCTCAATGGGATTGGAACCGTCCTCCTTGCTCTCGTCGTTTTCACCCTTCTGGTGGTCTGGATATCGTCTTTCTACCGCTCAAATGATATAGTTACTATCCTTCGCTTTACTTTGGCCATCACCATTATCGGAGTTCCTGTCGGCTTGCCTGCTGTCGTCACCACCACTATGGCTGTTGGTGCTGCTTACCTGGCGAAGAAGAGAGCTATCGTACAGAAGTTGTCTGCAATCGAGTCACTGGCCGGTGTTCAGATTCTCTGCTCCGACAAGACCGGAACCTTGACCAAAAACAAACTGTCTCTTCACGAGCCGTATACCGTTCAAGGTGTCGAGCAGGATGATCTCATGCTCACCGCTTGTCTCGCTGCCTCCAGAAAAAGAAAAGGCATGGATGCTATCGACAAAGCCTTCCTGAAAGCTCTTCGATATTATCCCCGCGCGAAACAAGCTCTTTCCAAATACAAAGTTGTGCAATTTTTCCCTTTCGACCCGGTCTCCAAGAAGATCAGTGCAGTCGTGGAATCACCCCACGGAGAGCGAATCATATGTGTGAAGGGCTCTCCACTTGTAGTCCTCCGAACAGTAGAGGAAGATCATCCAATCCCAGAGGAAATCGACATAGACTACAAGAACAAAGTGGCAGAGTTTGCAACTAGAGGTTTCAGATCTCTGGGTGTTGCTCGAAAGAGAGGCGAGGGGTCATGGGAAATTCTTGGGATCATGCCTTGTGCAGACCCGCCACGACACGACACTGCTAAAACTATCAATGAAGCCAAATCCCTTGGACTTTCAATTAAAATGCTAACCGGCGATGCTGTGGGAATTGCTAGAGAAATGTCAAGACAACTTGGTTTGGGAACAAATGTTTTCAATGCCGAGAGACTTGGGCTCGCGGGTGGCGGCACGATGCCTGGGTCTGAGGTTTACGATTTTGTTGAAGCTGCTGATGGATTTGCTGAGGTTTTCCCACAGCACAAATATAATGTGGTCGAGATTCTTCAACAACGTGGCTACCTTGTTGCCATGACCGGAGACGGTGTCAATGATGCTCCTTCGTTGAAAAAGGCGAACACAGGCATTGCAGTCGAAGGGGCCTCCGACGCAGCAAGATCAGCAGCTGATATTGTGTTTTTGGCTCCCGGCCTCTCGGCAATCATCGACGCTCTGAAGACATCGCGACAAATCTTCCATCGCATGTACGCGTACGTGGTATATCGCATCGCTCTGTCACTCCATCTCGAGATTTTCCTTGGCCTTTGGATTGCTATCCTCAACCGATCACTCAATCTGAAATTGGTCGTCTTCATCGCCATTTTCGCAGATATTGCAACACTGGCAATTGCTTATGACAATGCTCCTTACTCAAAGACACCGGTTAAGTGGAATCTACCAAAGCTTTGGGGAATGTCCATTTTACTTGGGATCGTCCTTGCTGCTGGGACCTGGATTGCACTGACCACGATGATTGTTCAAGGTGAGAACGGTGGAATTGTCCAGAACTTTGGCCATACCGATGCTGTACTCTTTCTACAAATTTCGCTGTCAGAGAATTGGCTGATCTTCATCACACGTGCTAACGGCCCATTCTGGTCGAGCATCCCATCATGGCAACTCACCGGTGCCATTCTACTTGTTGATATTTTCGCCACCTTCTTCTGCCTCTTTGGGTGGTTTGTTGGAGGACAGCAGACTAGTATCGTTGCCGTGGTCCGAATCTGGCTCTTCTCGTTCGGTGTCTTCTGTGTAATGGCCGGTGTATATTACCTCCTTCAAGACAGCGTCACCTTCGACGATATTGTGCACGGACGGAAGACGAGAAACAACAAGGTGCTCAAAAAGAGAGACATGGAGGATTTTCGTAAGCACTCTTGCGTCTGTCGTGCTTATGCATAAGCTGATACCATCATTTAGTTGTTTCATTGAATCGCGTGTCCACCCAGCATGAGAAGGTTGCGTAGGAGTAACCATTGCTACAGGATGTTTCCACGCATTCACGGTTCTTGAACACGCCTGCTGGTCGACCAGTGCCTCTGCTTCCACCGGGAAAGTACCTAGCTTCTCACAACACCAGTCCTGGGAAAAGCATTCTTCAAGATATCAAACGCCCAAGGCCGTTGAGTGCGCTTGGATGATAGTATTTCTGGCTCAAGTCTCACGGTTAGGAAGGCGGGCCATTCTTCACTCTGGTCCCTCGCACCACCAGCATTTGAGAATAGCGGTTTGGAAGTCTCTTCTACGGCACAATGAAGCAGACCGACTGCCAGCATTACTTACGAATTTGAACGCATTACTAATGCACTGTTAATCAGGAAGCGGCATATATAATCGATACCCACAGCTGCTACAGAAGCGATGGCGTTATAGTTTGACCTTTAGACCAATGCCAACCGAGACGTGGAAGCCAAGGTAAAGTGCAGAAGACGACTTGTTGACAGTCGAGCGTTAATTACAAAACTTTCTCCCGTAGGATGCCTTCATACAACATCCTCGGCTCCATGCACATCGACACGGCGGGCATAAAAGAATATACATTGAAGGACTTTATTGACTAGTATTATTATGATTGACCACTGGGTTCACACACTTAGTTAAGCCTGAGTTAGAGCGAGGGCAATGAGAAGGGGAGCCACTAATGGATGACATGGTTTTGATAAAGTCTGACCTTTACATATCATTATAGTTATACCATTGCAAGTATAGTTCGTGAATCAGGAAGGCAGCACAGTGGTTTCATGGATCGTTCCTACTGTCTGTACAGGCAATGTAGAAAGTAGTATGGGTCACACCAAACTTTTTGCACGTGAGCACGCGAAGTTCGCGTCAAAGTCGCAACTCGCGACTCGTGACACGGGTTGGTGCAACCACATGCTTCCAGCCCTCATCTACTTCATCCTTTATCGAAGTTCAAACTGGTAACAACGCAATATTAGCAGGAATACATTTTGATTTAAATAATGCTACTGACTCCATCCGTACTTGCTTGATCAGCAGCTATCTGCTGCTCAACAAACTCCTCGTTCTGGCGGGTGCAGCTGCACATCAAGCTAGGGGTATTTATGGCAGCTAAAACAGAATTCCAATTCAGGTGGCTCGTTGAGCTGCTCGACAAGCTGAGCCTCACGAACAGAGGCCACCCACTTTCTCTCGATATCGCCCGCCAACACACACTAGCCTGGTTTAAGAAACATGGCGACAAGATCATTCGGCATGGCCCTTCTGCCCTTGCTTTCTTGGCCTGTGTCCTCCCAAATCGCCTTCCACATCGTACTTACGGGTTACGAGAAAAGCGTTTAGCCGATATTGTAGCTAATGCACTCAGGCTTCCCAACCCTGGTCGAAGGCGGACGAAGTTAGAGAGCTGGACCACAGGAGCCGACTTTGCAACACTTGTTGAGGAGGTGATGCATGAGGCAGAAAATCCCCCAGCGCGGAAGCAAGTCACGCTTGAAGAGTTGGACGCCGCCTTATGTGAGCTTGCAGCAAACTCGGGCTTTTTGGCACCGCAGATGCAGCGTTTCAGAACCAATAGGCCTCGGTACAGAATCCTTGAGCCGATTCTGAGGCGCCTGAGCAGCAAGGAAGCTAAATGGCTGATGCGGATGCTGCTCAAAGCTTATAGTTCGGCAGCAATTCCAGAACAAGCAGTTCTGCGTTCATTCCACTTCCTTCTACCTGATTTACTTGCGATTCAGAACTCCTTTGAGGCGGCCATAAACACTCTTAACCATGAAGATATGCAGAACATACCACACAACCCGCCTATGGAAGATAGGGATGGGTTTCGTCAGTTGGCAGCCAAGTGTATGCACCCGAAGCTAGGAGTTATGATACAACGCCAGCCTTACGATAAAGGGCGCAGCATAAAGCATTGCTTGAACATGGCAGAAGGGCGTACGATGAGTGTCGAAAGAAAATACGACGGGGAATATTGCCAAATCCATATTGATGTGTTGAAACCTCACGATCGGCGTATCCAAATATTTTCAAAAAGCGGTAAGGACTCTACAGCCGATCGCCAGGGTCTTCATTGGGCTATCAAAGAAAGTTTGCAACTCGATGATGCGCAATGCAAGATAAAAGCAAATTGTATCCTGGAAGGGGAACTCCTGGTATGGAGTCGATTGAAAGAAAAAATCCAGCCTTTTCACGCCATACGAAAACATGTGCTCCACGGTGGTAGGAACATTGGGACTGCTGCTGACTCTCCTAGAAGCAAGGACGATCATCTCATTATCATGTACTATGACTTGTTATACCTGGACAACGAGTCATTCTTGAATTCTCCTCTTAGAGAACGGAGATTGTGTTTGGAGAAGGTTGTCAACCCTATGGACGGCGTCGGCATGATTGGTACGCGCAATGTGGTGAACTTTAGGCTAAGAGATGCACAAAACATCCTTTGCACGCTATTTGTACGCAGCATTCGCGAGACATGGGAGGGACTGGTCCTGAAAGGTATGCAAGATCCCTATTTCTCATGGGAACGACGCCCCAGGGTGATTAAGCTGAAGCGAGACTATGTTACCGGACTTGCACAAAGTGTCGATCTTTGCATCATAGGTGGCTTTCGAGAGCAGCTCGTGGTTGATCAACTCGGGGTGGGAGATCTGTCTTGGACTTCGTTTTATCTCGCTTGTTTTGACAACAAGGACGAGGTGGAAGAATTCCAGGCCCTGCCAAAGTTTCGAGTGGTGGATGTGCTTAACACCAACTGTATTTCGAAGGCTGATATCATTCACCTGAACAGGGAAGGCCAATATCGCAGGATGGACGCTGCGGAGGCCTCTCAATGTCTTGACGTTTCTTTCGAAAGAAACGGCCCCAGACGATCGGGTCAACTCTTCAGAAAACCCTTCGTCGTTGAAGTCATGGGGGCGGGCTTCGAGAAGCCTTCTGATGCTGCATATTTCACTCTGCGCTTCCCCCGGGTGAGGTTGCACTTGGACAGGACGTTTGTTAACACCAGCTCCTTTGATGAGTTGCAAGCAATGGCCAAGGAAAGCTTTAAACCCGTCCGTAACTCTGATACAGAGGATATTGTTCGACGGATACAGAAAGCCAACGGAAAGCATGCAATCGTCGAGGAGGGGTGGTCACAAGAGACATGTCGTGAAGCGGCAGCGAGCTCTGCGGCCTCGACACCTGTCATGCCCATCAGTCGGTCCAACGGGCTGCTAATTGCGCACACGACAGGTAGCTCCTCAGCGCAACTCGGACCCATCAGTCTTTCCCGCCCACCCCCGACTATACAGACTGAGGGACCGATTGCTCCACCAGGATTGAATAGACGGCAACCAGGATCGGAAGTACAGTCTCACCATCCAGAACCAACGGAGGCTCGGGATCAAGACCGGAGGTCTAGTGAAGGACGAGACTTATACATGGGCTCGAGCTTGAGCTCGATCACACATCTTCCACTCAACGAAAATCCTAACCCTCTAAACACGCGGGGTAATAGAAGGCCTCTGGAACAAGATCCGGCCGGGGAAATAGCTCAGAATCCGGACAGTAAAAGAACAAAAAGTCAACCTTGTGCAACTGTTCGATGTCGAGTAGGAGCGTCATCACTGGCTATGCTGAATTCCACCTTTCTCAAGAAACGCTTCCAATGCACTGTCCCAAACGACAGCCGCTGGAAGGAAAAAGGAGTTCAGGTGTTGGCCCACATTTGTCGAACTCCAAGTCCGACGGCTGTTGCTTCGGTTAGTCGGATCCTTACCTCTCATTGGTGTACAGGAACAGATAACCCGGTATTTGGACGTCAATCAGGATGTAAATGCTCCAACTGCAGGCTGATTCTGATAATAGTCGCAGATGAGTCCAAACTAGTCGATGTCGCGAGAGATCTCAAGGAAACGTCCGCTGCTGTCGCTGATATCCGGAAGCAAGCTTTAGAGAAGCTGTCTCTTAATCCCAGGTTTGGAAAGTTGACACACCAAGGGGGTGAGAATGATCAGAAACTCGTCGTTTTTTTACTCAAGTCAGCAAGACCAGCGATATCTGAAATCGAAAAAGAAGTTAAAGAGATATCAACTGCTTATGGGTGGTATGTCACGCGGCTTAACAAGGTTTTCAAAGACCACTTTGCTGGCGCCATCTTTTTCTCCTTTCCTAAGCCATTTTTCTCTCCGGCAATGGCTTGGTCATTATTCCAAGGCGTCAAAGGCGCCCCAGACTTCGCGATTCAAGATGCGGACGGAGCGCACGACCATCTTAGGCGTCTGGTCGCCTTGGGCCTCCCTATGCAATCTAAGAATTTGGCGACTCATTCGGTCGCAGCCCTGGGATCTGGGTCCGGCGTCGGTCCTGGACCTTCTCATCCTGGCGTTGAAGGCACTGGGTCCCATTTTCCGGCCGTCACTAAAGCTTCTCAACTAGAATCTCAAGGTAGTACTCAGCTTGAATGGAAATGGAGTAAGGTCTGCAAATTGATGGGTTCACTTGGTTGCGATGCGGACCAAGTGTGAGCTCTTCACATTTCACCCTTTGGAAAGTGCTACAAGTGTGCAATCCGCTCGAGGAATACTAGCACCGAGCGACCAGAGTTTGTAGAAGTTGAGTGTGGCCTGGACACATCAAAGAGAGCGCCGTTTTTCTTCATCAAACATCAGATCGCAGCGAAGTGAGTTGTGTCTCTTGCTCTTCCTTGTTGCGGCGTTTTCGGGCATATCGTTAGAGAACATTTCTGGGGGGCATGGAGGGGCATACAGTACCTCCAGACCCATACAAGATAAGGAACACACGCTTTTTTTGGGCGCAACAAGGCATTTTTCAGGGATAATAGAAGCCATCGTTGGCTGAGGCGTCATTGTACATAAATCAGTATTCTACCAGAAGAGTCGATATCGATGGTCCCACCGCTGTCGGGTTCATCTAAATCACTTCCTGGTCAATGTTTACTAGCCATCGAGCCAAGTAGAGATGACGAAGATTGTGTGTGGGCCCATTCATTGGTGGACCGCACACGAGACTTATCAATGCAACGCAACGCGGGGGAAGAGGCTGGAACCAATTTCTTTGCCTACTGACTTCTAACTAGGCGGCAATGTAGGATTTCACCCTACAAGGTAGTCCATCCATACGGTCCTTAATGCTCGGTGCTCGGTATTGCCAAACCTGGCTAGGGCTGCGGAGAATGGACAAGTGATTGTCTTGGCTTCCAACGTTGTATTGACCTGCCTGCCTGTCCAGAGCGCCTCCCTTGTAAGCACGCAAAACGACGGGGGGAGGCAGGCAGGGGCAGAACAGGAGAAGCCAGAGCCCGAAGTCAAATTGAGTCGAGGCTCGTGACGGCTATGCGACCACGAGTACGCCGTAGTTATTGAGTCTAGGTAGCTATGTATGCCAGCGGATGCTGCGACCCCTGTGAGCTGGTGAGCATGATAGGCAGGTGACATGAGACCATGGGCAGGGTCTAGATCTGGCTGGGTCGGCTTACATATCTTGTGCCAGCGAGCCGAAATCTGTATGACCCTCGTGTGCGCCTGGTCGGTCGACTCAGCTGCCCAACGAACGGACCAACTATCTAAATAGCAATCAACAGCGAACATTTTCACTGACCCCTTGAGTACCGAGTCCGACTATCTCCTGCGCCTGTCCCGAGGCGCCTTTTCAGTGGGGACGATTCCAGCTCCAGCGGCATCCCATGCGTTCGTGTCATCAATTCATCTAACCAGTTATATTACATCGGCGACCTGTCTATACATGCTCGTATAGGCGGCCATTCGTGTATTTCGTACAGGATATGTTTAACCCGAATACGAACCGGAGGAGCCCAAAAATACGAGGGATAGAGATAATGAAATTGGGGGCCAGCCGGTGGTTCGCGCCCCTCAAGTTCTAGGCGTCCGACCGCGGGGTAAATGCGGCGTATTCAATTGCTCGTTGTTCGCTTGCGTGGGCATTCCCATGTTGGATGGGGTGAGGTCCCTTTCAGACTCCGAGTGTCAGGGGGTGGTGGTGCCATACGCTATGGTACTGGACCACGGGATGTCGCTGCTCCTGTGAGCAGTACGAGTAAGCCTGAAAGCTGTTCGATGCCTTGGGTTCCGGTCTGCACTCTGATCCATGTTGCGTGGTAAGTCTTTGCCTGGTGGCATGTCTATCCAGACGTATAGAATATTATGCTACGCCTTGTCCCATTGACTGCTGTTGAGGTCAAGTTGATACTGAGCTGTTCGTTATTTGAATATGTAGGATAAGTTGAAGGACCGCACTTTATGCTGCTAGGGGATGCGCAATCACAGTGGTGAGAATTTGGGTCTCAAATGTACATTGTACACGTAGATAAATTGTATTCGTAATTCATTTCTGTTCTGGTTTTTGGAACTGGGAGGGCACGAAAGGACAACAAGCCAACTTATAATCCTGTCCAGCCAAACCCACTGCAAGCAACGGCAGTGTAGAAGTGCTTTGCTTTCCCGTTCTCCCACAAGCTGTAAACCATTATAACCTGTAGCGTTTGGCATTTGGCCGTGAAGTGCCTCATACATCGAACAATTAGAACAGCCAAGAGATGAAAGTCCTGTAGAACCAGCCGCCACGGGTTGGCCCTTTCTCAGCCTCTTTGGCAGCCTTAGCGGCCAAGAACTCCTCCTCCTCGCGATCGATGACATCCTTCCCGGACCAGAGATCTGCCTCATGGGGCTTGACGCCCTTAGCTTTGGTCCAGAACTTGTATCCGAAGATCATAATCAAGTAAAGCGGGATGCCGAGGTACCCGGTGATGAAGTTCTTGTAGTCGAAGTTGCCGTATGATCCATGAACGAAGACGTCGAAGTTCTTGGTCAGTGCGATTAGAATGCAAAGTGCCAGTGCGCCGTATGAGCCGGCGGCGCCGAGGGGTGCTCTGAAGGCAAGAGCGGTGTCAGGCACGTTCTGTGCTTTGCGCGCTCGAATAAAGTAGATATGTGCGATGAGGATGGAGATCCAGGTCAAGAGACCGAAGATCGTAGTGAGGTTCACGAAGTAGGTGAAGACGGCCTTGGAATCGTCCGAGACGTTCATGAATGCAAGCAAGGCGAATGCTGCGGAGGCACCTAGTGCGTAGATCGGGACGCCCCTTGCATCGGTCTTCTTGAAGATGCGGGGAGCTTTGCCTTCGCTGGCTAGGCCGTAGAGAGTACGGCTGGCAATATAAAGGTCGGAGTTGGAGGCAGAGAAAACGAAAAGCAGAATGCAGCCGTTGAGAATCCCGGGCAATGCGTCGATTCCTGCGAGTTTGATCGCCACGACGAATGGAGATGCGGCTGCTGAGTTGGAGGCTTTTGTGGCAAATGCAAGCTCTTCGCTGTCATAAGGAACGAGCATACCGAGCAGGAGGACACTGAGAATGTAGAAGAACAGGATTCGGTAAAATGTGAGTTTGATGGCACGAGGAATCGTCTTTCGTGGGTTCTGAGCCTCGCCGACGGTGACACCAACCAACTCAGTTCCGAGGTAGGCAAACGTGGCAGTGACCATAGTGGACCAAAACGCGAGGAATCGTCCACTCGCGCCTTTCTCGATGTAGGTGTTGAACGCTCCAGGGTCATTCCAGTACCTGAACCCTTTCCGGTCGTGATCTGGACCACCACCTAGGGCAAGCACAAGTGATAGGATAATGACACCCACAATTACAATAACTTTGATGGTGGACAACCAGAACTCAAACTCGCCGAAGAACTTGATACCAAAGTAATTGATACAGATAATGGTCACCAGGAACACAGCAATGAAGACACCAGGATTCACACGATCTCGCGGAACCCAGTACTGGATAACCAGAGCGGCAGCAGTCAACTGATTGGGCGTGACAATAATGTACTTGAACCAATATCTGAGCACGAGGAAATTAGCTGTCTGCGGAAATTTCGAGGTCTATATCCTTACGTGTAACCCAGAGCGAAACCAAGAGCAGGGTCGCAGAACCGGACAGCGTAGCCAGTGAAACCGGAGGACAGAGGAAGCCAGGCAGCCATTTCACCTAAAGCACACATGACGAGGTATACGATGAAACCGACGACCGAGTATGAGATGAAGATAGCACCTGGACCAGCTCGGGCGAGAGCCTTGCCAGTTCCGATGATTAAACCAGTACCTGGGTTGCGTTGTTAGCAGGAGATTTGTATTTGAGTATTCAAGGAAGAGAGCATACCAATAGCACCGCCAATGGCAATCATAGTGATATGACGAGCCTTGAGGCCACGATGCAACCGGTGGCCTTCTTCATACTCAACAGCATGGGCTTGTCCTGGGACGAGAACACCTGTTTTCTCACTGTAACCGCCTTTGGCAACATCATCTGGATAACCCCTTTCGAGGGTATCCGGCGATGAACTAGACTGGCGATGGTGAGGGTCACGATGGTGGAGGTCGGTCATAGTGATGAAATTCCTACGGTCAAAATGAAATGAGGAAATTGGGGTAGCGGAAGATGGGAAGCGGTCCACTTCACCTAGGAGAGGATGGTACAAAGGCAAAGCGCACAAGAGGGGTATCACCTCGCTATTTATCTTGAGTGCTGATCGCCATCGCCTCGAAAGGCGAGGAAGAAAGTGACGAGGAGAAGCACCTCTAGCCAGTCGGACCTGACGTGCATGCTGCGTTACATTTGCCCTGTTTCCTTGTACAATGATAATCTGCGACCAGGATCAGGCTGGACCAAGGAGCTTTTCATAATCAGTTAGCATTGAGGTAGCCAGGGTCGATGTCAGCGGCGCATGTGAGAGGCGCACATCGGCAACTAAAGGAGAGCACCGGGGTCAGCCCACGCCGTCGTTCACATCATACAAAGTGTGCCCACAGGCTACACAAGGCAATTGCAAGCAAAGACAAGGAGACACTACCGATGGAGAAATGGCACGAAGAGATAACAAGGTAACGACAAGGTGCCAATGGTGCAGTCAAGATCATGCAGCCGAACGAGAAGCAAGTAGTCAAGCCTATCGCGGCCAATCAGAGAAGGGGACCAAGAAAG
The DNA here is from genome assembly GCF_000709125.1 of Exophiala aquamarina CBS 119918. Taxonomy (NCBI): domain Eukaryota; kingdom Fungi; phylum Ascomycota; class Eurotiomycetes; order Chaetothyriales; family Herpotrichiellaceae; genus Exophiala; species Exophiala aquamarina. Next base: position 4,658,347 of record NW_013550587.1, read on the forward strand.
CGCCAAGGAAGGCGGGCCAAGAACTGACGGATGGGAGAGGATCTGAGGTGGCTGAGGCGGGGCGGTCGCCCATCGCGTCGGCGGGCCGCTAGTGATTACAGCCAATGGAGGCATTGTCGTGAGTAAGCCTTGGACCATGCCAAGCCCGGATTGCCACCTCAGGAAATTTTCTGGAACTGCCTGATAGAAAAATAGATATCACGTGCAATTAGAATGGCAGGATTGTCCCGGGGTGCTGCGTTAGAGCCACGCTAGCGCGTTGATTCATTCCTAAAGAGGTCTAGACCGCGCACGCTCCCTCCCCAGGATTTCGCTGTCAATGGTCAAAATCTGGCGGAGAGGCGTTCTTCTTTCGACTTCGGGTACTCCGTATTGGGCCCAGGCTCTTTGTTCCCCAGGTATGTTTCCATTACCCCTTTGAATCCACCTGACTTCCGACCCTTTCTCGCAGTACATTATCATTACCCCAAACTGAGTGAAATTTTCTAAGATATCAGCTAGCCCTGACAGTTTTCGCAGCCTCGCAACAGTTAATTTCAAAGCTTAGATCACGAGCAGAGATTTCATCATCCGCAGTCCGCACGTACATCAACCCTTGTGGAGCGGCATTTGATTCTAATGCGGCCAAAGTTTTCAGTCGAGCCCGACCGCAACGAGGTCACGATATTTTTCCTCCTTTGCATGGCATATCAAACTTTGCAGTGCAGTAATGTCCCGAGGCCAACCGAGCTTGAAAATCGTTCACGGTTCGTGTACCACTCACCGGGGAAGGGGGGACCCCGTGGTGTCAGGTACATTCCTTAGCAGGTAGATTCTCTCAGGTGAAAAGATCCCAGAATCGTTGGAACCATCCTCCCCCATCTCCACCTCCACTAGGTGCCCCGGGATCGCTCCATGGGTCGGAATCTCCCTGGCCCCAGGCATCTCCTTTCTGGTCTTGGGACTCCCAGGCACTTTGAGAAGACTGGGAGTCAGGCTGCGGTACCTGCGAGCTCGCGTCTTGTGTTGCTGGCGAACGCGTTTGACCCATGCCACGCTGCATTGCCTCGTAGCCCGCCAATGTACCAGCTCCGGCGATGGTGCTATCACTGAATCCTGTACCTGCTGCTGCGCCCCCTGCAGTACGCCCAACGCCACCGACAACACCACCGACCTCGCCGCCTCCACCGTTTCCTGCACCTGCACCTGCACCAGCAGATTTTCCTCCACCTGGGACCGGTATGGGTATGAACGGAAGACCAGCGTCGGTACTTTGCCCAGCGAAGTAATCAAGGTTCAAAGTTGCCGCAGTTCCAAGCATAACTGCCCTCTGGTCTAGTGTCAATCCGTGATTGTTATCCTCCTCACCCAATACTTTTACTTTTGTTTGATCGACATTACCTGTTCGTGAACTTGGATCCTCTCTCTGTGTTTCCTGCTCGAGTCGCGCAGAATCCAGGCGGAATACGTAAGCTCCTGTACTGGCGAAGTCTTCTTGAGTGGTAGCACGGAAGCTTCGATTGACTAAACCTATTAATCGACCGTCTTCAGCAGTCACCTGGAAGTCTAATGACGAGAACGGTTTATTGATGTGAGCGAAATGTGCGAAAATCGGTATAATGACAATCTGACTAGCTTTTTGATTTCGCAACTCTGATGAGTCTTCCGCAGGCTTTGCGGATATCGAACCAGGCATCGGTTCACCTAATTTGGCGAGAAGCAGATCGTATTTGCGACTCTGAAGCGGCCCTCGGGAGCGGGCTTCACCGATGATAGGCATTGCTTCTATGCTTAGTCCAAGTTCTGGATTGTTATCATTGGTACGATAGAGTCTGGATTTACGCTCAAGAGCATCATACACTCGAGTTTGTGTGCTCGTCCATGAGAATGGTCGATGAAATCTGAGCACTTCCTGCACATGCCTGTCAAAAACGTGCGTGGTGAATGCTCGATGGGTCCTGAACCATTGCCCCGGCAAGATCTTCTGAAACATTCCATCATGTTCTGCCATGTAGCCAATGTGATTCCCACGAGGATCAAGTATTACATACTTATCGACCTGTTCTAGCCTTGAAACTATGCCCATCGTGCCATAATGCCTTTGTACCACTAATCCAGGTTGTGTGAGGATATTGGCTGCAGGATGGTCGAAATTCAGAACAGCCTCCGCGTCCTCGCGCGTATGAACCCTGGCAAGGAGAGGGTTGTCTGCAGGCTTCGTGTCCGCAAGGAGACTCTCCATTGAGCGCGCCATGGGTGGTGGTGGCTCGCTTTGGGCAGGTGTCGGCGCATCTTGCGTCGATGGCTGTGGCTTATCTGAGTGTTTCGATGGTGGAAGATCATGAGTTTTGATATTTCTTGTAAGGATTGTGCTAGAGATCTGTAGAGACGGTTTGACAATGGTACGGGCCGGCCGCGGAATGTTAGCGACACAGCGAAGCATGATGATGGGTAGTCAACTAGACTCATCCCAGGTTGTAGGGCAAAACAGAAGGTGGAGGCTTCTGCAGCCTAATGGCCTTCTTGTTCGACTTCCAGCAACACAAAGGATTTCACGTGCAGCAAGAGTGCGTGAGGTTGGGGTGCATTGGAGGACACATTAGTGTTCGAGGTAGCTTGCAATACACAAAAGCGCAACATGCATTTTATACATCTAGTTGCAGCCTTGCATGCATGCCAGCTGCACAGAGTCCTGATTCGCATGTATGACCTAAGGTAGTCAATGATTTACAAGTATTAGTAGTTTTGACGTTGACATAAATCTGCCTAAAGCCTGCCGTAGCACATGTACGGTGGATCATAGGCTTCGGCTCCGACCAGTCGAGTTGACGTCGAACCGACGACAACTACCAACTTCTGTGCCGCCCTAGGTGATCAGTGTCCATTATGAGCAGAGTAGTGCATCTAAGAATTTTCTCTGCAGGCTACGCAGAATGCATTCGTTAGTGCTTTTCCCAGTTTCGGGGAGACTTTGGTAATTGTCATATATATTTATAGATTTTGAGCTAGGTGAGTAACGGCGCGACCCACGAGAATAACAGTGAACTTCACTGTCTTGGCGAATACAGAAGGCTATGAACCATTCAGCCCAGCGCCAACGATGAAGAACCCGGGGTCGAAGAGGGCGGAAACCTCTCGCTGGATATGGAAATAGACTCCTATTCAGTTCAGTAAGACTTGAGGTGGCGCGTTATGGTCTTTTACGAGGAGTTCATCCACGAATCGAAATGCCACAGCATTTGGAAGATAATAGGGCGCCTTTCTCGGCCACTATATTGCCATATCTGAAAGTTTAGCCTGACTACTCTTGGCCTGTGCTAGGACTTGTATGTAGTCTGATATCGCCGCTAGCCTACATTAATTTCTCGATCCCTGAACCTCAGGCTATGATGTGGATTGGTTGGCAGAAGGGGGCCAGCTGCTCAATGCCAAATGGAAAGAACGTGTGGTGAAGAACGTCAGGTCACCAGGCCCGCCGGGTAATACGCCCCAGCTCTGGGGGGACTCGGCGGCCAGCTGAGGAGGAAGGTCACTTCGACTCGATGAAGTAGCATAGGTTGTCGACAAGATTATCATTGCAAGTGTTGGAGGGGCGGAAAAAAGGATGGTGATGGTGCTCAGACTGCAAACGATACTAACGTTACCGCTAGGACCCTTGCCCTTTGTCGCGCGATAGATAACATTTGCATCAGAGCTCCCTTCAGCCCCGTTTAATGGGATCACACCAAGTTCTGGTCCCAGAGAAGCCTTGGTCACGATTCCCAGAATCGATTTTGAAACATCATCACGTGTATATATCCCAATCACTGGCTTGCGGGATGATTTTCAGACTTGTTGGGTCAGCACACATCCTGCATGAGTTACTCTTTGCCCACGGACGAGTCTGGAGAACATCCCCTTTTTTGCCCGATTGCAGGGGCTGTTAGGCCATTCTGAGGGCTGAATTGACCTAGCCCCAAGCGCTTGGCCCCTGGATTATTAAAAGGACTCGATAGCGAGTACTTGTACAAGGAGACATTTTTTGGCACATTAATAGACGTCTGAGTAGTGTTGAGAAGGCTAGAATGATGGCCAACCAGTCCGCCGGTAACAAGTCCCGACCAATCGTTTGTCTAACAACTCGCCAACAATGGAGCGACCATTAGCAAAACTGAAGAAGACTGATAAGGGCATGCTGGACATGATTGATGTACGGACATTCGCCAAGGTGCCAACACAATACGTACCAATCCAAGAATTTCATTGAGTTTACCGTGTATGTTTGTAGAGTCATATAATTAGCCCCTCGCGTTCTGACTACACTGAATGAGTAGTCAGTGCGACACTTCGGTATTGAGTCAGCTGGCCTATGGTTGTGGCGACTGTAGGAAATCTTGAGCTTCCGTACATGCGATGATGCCATGCTCAACCTTTCCAGGATTGCTGAACATCATACATCACTCGTATCGAAAAGACTACGTCGTGGTCAGGCAAGCCGAATATCTGCCACAATGGACGCATCACAATGGAGAGTATGGTTCTCGGCTGTTCCTTATCGAGGATATGATATGTACCCGTACGCGCACGAATCAGGCCTTTCACAGTTTGTCGATAAAGTGATACAGGAGCCGAGTGAATTCGATTCAGCTAAGCCAGATAAAGCAGTCTGATTCGGTCCTGAGTCATCCATCCTACGAGAACTGAATTCGCCTAGACTGCAGCTCTGGAAACCAAATGCAAGTGCAATCAAAGAGGTTTAAGAGGTCGCATCATCATCACACGAGAATCGAGACTGGTTGCTACGTTCCTAAGGTGCGACGGACTCCTTTCCAAGCGACGGTTAAGGCCCCCTGGGGGGACTTGCAAATATAACTTATTAAATGGCCCCTGACGGCCTAGTCTAGTGTAGCCTGCCTTGCCAGGTTCTATTGGCAAATCAATCGAGATTGAATAGCCTATCTCAAGGCAGTTTTCACCAATTGCTGCGTTCGAAACCCATGCCACGTTTCCACTGTGTTTCAGGTGATTTAATACGGTATGTTCCTCACATGGCCAAACAGCCTTTGGATTTGGCATCAACACGTCAACTGACTTGAGACTTGTCTGGCCTCGGAATTCGGCCAGGAAGCTGCTCGGTTCCTTGGGGCCGGACTATACTTGCTTGCCACCGGTATAGCCTGTTGAAATCCATATTCAATACTGTGACTCCATCCTTTACTTGGGCCAGAATTTCAAGCTTACAATTTACATTTGGAATTTGCTGACGCCGCATAGTGAAGATCACTAGCTACAACGAATAGTATACCAGTCCCAAACAGCACCATTCTGCTTCCTCCGTGCTTCTGGGCTACTGGGAGGGGCCGTTGGGGTGCTTGAACTGACCCCTGTTAGATGACTGTCTCCCGCAAAGCTTGTCAGGCCAACCAGACTTTCGTGCCTGGATCTAGTTAATCCAATACGGGCATTACCCATAACCGAAATCGTGACCCTGAAAAAATCATGTCATTGGGGAATGGTTCTCCTGGCCTCGGGTCATTTGTTCAAATGGTGGAACTTCTAGGACAATATCGCTCCTCGCGCTGCCACTAGACTACAGGGATGAGGAATAGCCCGCTCTTGCAACTCCGCTGTTCCACGGTACGCCTGAATCTCTCCCCCTTCCGTTCAATTGCCTGGTTTCCTAAGGAGCAAGTTCCGTGATCGAGACGGCCCTGCTAGCCATCAACCCAGAGGATAGATCATCTGGCGTTTCGTTACAGCAGTCTCTCGACCTTCCCATCACCAACGCTCCATGCACGTCGTCACGCCCACATCCAGTACTTCTGTCGAGAAATCCAAACAAGATGCTGAGCGCACTGTTTGTGCTCAGCCTCGCCTCCTGTGGCGTACGGGCTGAGCTCATAGATTCCAGCATATCACAATGGTTCTGGGGCTCTTGTATGTTCTCGCGGCCTTCTGCACAATATGTCATACTGACCAATGCTAGCCCTAGTCGTGGGCGACTATCTCTATATCACAGGAGGAGAGTACTACACTACAGCTGGAGCGGCCGAGCGTAAGAGACCAAGGAGACACGATGCCATCAAGTACTTACACATTTAGAAACCCAAACATTTATCGTCGATATGACGACATCTTGGACCAACCAGTCAGTCATTTTGACGGCTAATATTGACCAGCCGACAAGCATGCGTACCCTACGACAGCCCCAGCTCTATTATGACGAGGGAGAAAATACGATCAGAAGGTACGGCGGGTGGCCATATGCGGGAAACGAGTCAATAGCAGTCGCCATGCCAAGCGAGATATGGTCTACTCCCGCAGGAGTTCAATCAACCAGCTGGACATTGGATGTCAGCCCTGCAGACGGTGGCCTCTCGAGTGACACTCTCGGTCCTTTTGCGCCAGCCACTGCATTCTCGGATTCCAAATTCTACAGCTTTGGGGGAAATGTCTTCAAGCCCGACGCCTTGCCGAATATGACAGTTCTTTCTGGTCTGGTGACGCAGGACCTAGAATCAGACAGATGGGAAAATTTCACTGCCAGCGTTCCGGCCCAGAGTCCCTACCGAACTCAGGCGAAGGCGTTAATCGTCCCAAACTTCGGTGAACAAGGATACTTCGTTGTCGTCGGAGGTGAAAACCCCCCCACAGAGGAGTCTTTCTACGAGCTAGGCACCTTCATGGCCGACATGTCTGTCATCACGATGTACGACATCGCTTCAGGTACCTGGTATAGCCAAAAAACGACTGGCGATATTCCACCACCACGATCAGAGTTCTGTATAGTAGGCGCGGCTAGCAGTGATGGTTCAAGCTTCGAAATGTAAGCTTAACTTCCCACGATCTTTTAATGTCAAAATGACCAACACATCGATGTTCAGGTTTGTTTATGGCGGTTCTACCAATTCTACATACGACCTGGCTCATCCCGGAGAAGACGGTTATCTGAGCGTTTATGCGTTGTCTTTCCCTGGCTTCCAATGGTTCAAGACGACGTCGAAGACGACGAAGAGGAGAGCCTGCCACACTTGTAGCGTCGTTGGAAAGCGGCAGTTTATATCCATTGGTGGGAGGCAACCCAGCTCACGTCAGGCCTTTGGACAGGAGCCAGATCCCTGGGTGAGCGGGATTGGCATATTCGACATGACTGAATTCGCCTGGGCAGACACCTACACGGCAGATGCTGCAGCGTACGAGTCACCTGAGGTAGTTAAAGACTACTATGCTGCAAGCTACAAAGAACCAGAATGGAGCGATAATTCACTGGCCGCTGCTTTTGGTGAGTTGAGGCTGATATAGTCTGATTATATGACCAATTGCTAATATGGTTGTGCCACAGCTTTCACTCCACCACCCTCAAGCACCACGACTGGTGGATCATCTAGTCCAACCGGATCGAACTCTGCGCCGACTTCCGGATCGACGGAAAGCGAAAGTAAAAGGAGCAATACCGGACCCATCGCGGGCGGTGTTGTAGGTGGAGTTGCAGGCCTTGCCGTCATTGTTGGACTAGGCTACTGGCTCGGACGCCGGCGAAGAGTACAAATTGAACCATCTCCTCCAGCTGAAGCTGGCAGTAGCCAAGACTTTAAAGCGCCACCGGTATATGGATCAGTGGCATCAATGCCTCTAAGTCTTGGTCCTCAATCAAATAGCGCTGTCTACGAGGCTCCAACCAGCAAGCCTAGGGCTGAGCTCGCGTCCGCTCCACAGAAATACGAATCACACTTCGTCGAGTTACCTGTCGATGCTCGCAACTGAATCAAACGTTCAACTTTGGCGACAGGCCCCCGACCGACGGTGGCTGCTGGACAAGGAACAGATCTAGACATTCTAACAGGTTATAATCATGTCACGAACACTTTCTTTTTAGCGATATCCCAGCAGCCGCAGGGATTGCGGCACGGAGGCGATGTAGGGTTTGGATAAGCTAGCATTTGTATTATGGTATATGGAGTTAGCCAGTAAGGTAAGGGATTGTATGTGAATCCTTGAGGATGGAAACCCCTACAGCATCCATCAGTGGGGACCTAGAATAAGCGCTGGAGTAAAAAGCTGCCCCGGGGCGCGGGCATTCTAGATATTGAAATTTTCGAATCACCATTATATCGACGGTGAAAACACAGAAGCTTCCCTCCTTTTTCTAATCGATAGGTATCGAGCGGCGCTATTGCGCTTCAAACTTCCAAGTCGCGACAACATTGATTTATCACACCTCCGAAAACTACGCAGTCATTACTGCTGCCGTGAGAGCCCAACGTACGAGGAAAAGGAGATCAACTCTTAGTCTATAAATTACTTCCATCTTTAGCCTCGTTTAAGATCTCCCCATTGGGCGGAGCTCTAATATCTAGGATCATGGCTCTCAGTAATCACTTTTACTTCCTGTCGCCCTGTGCTCAAAAATACAACAGACTTTACACACGGGATATCTGTAGCCTCAGGTCGAATGCGAACGACCTAGGCGCGCCTACATCAGCAATTGATTTCAAATAATTATAAATCTGTCCGACCTTCTCTGCTCGTTCTGTAGCAACAGTTTCCTCAGAAATGGCTGAAGTCAGCCAAGTCTTCTACTGTAAAAGGTGCCGCCCTTGCAAAATTGCTCTACCAACCAAGACCTTTATTGATCGCAGGCCAATCAAGACCTCCGTGGTGGAAGGAGCTTCATGATGGTATGCAGAGCGCAATTTAGAGACCGTCTTTCGGCACAATGTGCCTCACCATGAGGGAGTAGGCACTACTCGGGACTTTCATTCCTACACCTTCGCACGGTGTTACGTATAAGGAATGTACATTTTCACAATTGACGATCTGTAATCCATCAGGCCTGCTTCTAAGCAGGGAGGATTTCAGACTCTACGCGGGAGCTACCTTCCTCCACCAAGGCCGACGCTTGATAATTGGGTGCAAGATGACTGTACGACTCTCCTACATACGAAAAGCCTTAAATATACCGGAGAGGAATTTCGGTGTCCCACGATGATCAGAATCCACGCAGTCGGAAGGAAAAGGAACAGGACGAGAATTTCGTTTCGCTGCCATCCCTTGAACCCCCTTTTTTGGATCGAAAACCTTCGATATTCACAATGGCCGATGAAAGCCTCGACTACACTATTCCCTTCCAACCGACCAAGACCATCAGACGCGATCCCTATGATTCCATATCACCAACAAATCCCGAGCTCTCAGCAGCAGAGAAAGTGATTATCATCACTGGTGGTGGGACAGACTTAGGTGCGGTATGTTTCTCATCACAGTCATCTATCTAGTATTCAGCGGTTTTTGTTTCTCATCTGACCGGTTGATTCTAGGCCGCAGCCGAAGTCTGGGCAAGAGCCAGCGCTGAAGGCGTCGTTGTCGCTGGTCGACGCCTCAACAAACTACAAGAGACTGTTGTCAAGGTCCAAGCAATCAACGACGGCATAAAGCGATAGCTGTGTAGGCCGATCTCGCCAAGGACACGGACGTTGGAAAGCTTTTCACTGAAACGATTAGAACCTTTGGTCGCTCTCCTGATGTCGTCATGGCCAATGCTGCCGTTGTTGCAGACGAGGCCAACGTCGGCGACTTTAGTCCTAATAATTGGTGGGATTCCATGGTAGGCAGCGGTTCCATCAGCGATGTGAATGCTGTTATTTTCGGAGAATAGTAGCGCTACCCACGCATTCTCATTCCCTTGATCATTGCTGACTATTGGGTCTGTCAAGGGGATCAATTTGAAGGGCGTCTACTCGACTGCTCACGTAAGTCAGTTCCAAGGTTCATGAATTAACTACTGGACCTCCCTGCGCCGCAAGCACTATACACCACGCTATACGTCCCTCCGAAAGAACATCAACGAATTCAATGAAGATTAGCTGACTGACGTGTCCTCGAATCAACAGTATTTCATCAAGACACAACCTGATCCAAAGAACCCGCGAGTTACATTTCATAGCCACCAACTCAGGTCTTGGTGGCCTGGTCGTTCCAGGGCTTACGTCCTACACGATCTCAAAGCTCGCTTCCAACGGCTGATCGAACACTTGCACCTTGGTAGGCTACAGTATTCTTTCCCCCCCCCCCCCCCGGGGCCTCATCTCATTTCTACAAACTCTACACTCTTATGATAATACTCACACTACCCCTCAGAATACCCAACTCTCCGCTCATTCAGCCTCCTCCCAGGCGTGGCGAAGACCCCAATGCTGGTCGACAGATACGTAGTATATGTCTGTCGTTGTGCTACAGCTAGGTGATTTTTTCCTCTAATTCATAGTGACTCAGCGCTTCCATGAGTTCTAGCCTTGAAATCATCCTTCGATTCCCGTCGGGAACGTGCATGCTTAACTTCGCTCGGGTAATTTTCGGCGTTTGCTTCCTTTCTCCTGTAAAAGTGAACCTTGCGTTCAGAGTGTTGATTGAGACATGTGTTTGGGTATCTAGAATAGCTGGGCATCCTCCGCCCTCATCATTTTGAGGATAGATTTGTCTGCCTCCCACATAGCACTCGAGGGGAGCTATTGTCCAGTGAGTTGACCTATCTAACAGTATCAGAATGCTATCACCAGAGCAGTGTCAGGGGGATTTCCGCGATCACAATCCCATTCCCTTAGCTAGAGGCTTTCTGCTCACTGGTATCCACGACGGCATTCACCGGGCACGTTTGGTCGAGCCTCTTGTGGCGTTGCTATCTTTAGAAGTCCCCGTGTCAACTTTGTGAGAGATTTGCCTTGCAAGTTAGCTCGAAAAATTACAGCAAACAGTCACTCGTCGTCCATGGGCCTTTTCTCGATTTTGGATTTATGTCCGTGCTTAAGTGTCTCTCTAAGGGATCGTGAATAGGTTAGGGCTTAGATTAGGGAAAGGGTTGTTTTGTAGTTTCCCATTGTAGCTGGACGGAGTGATCTCGTTGCTCGTCTGATGGGTTTCGTCCATCGTTAGATACTCCTCGAACGGCATGAAAGACATGTCGACATCTGTCTCTTTGTAATTGCTCTCCGTCCGTTGTATTGCGTCTTGCGGTGTGTATAAGGCAGTTGTATTCTCAAATGTGTTGTCGCAGTTTATAGAACGATCCGGTACCCATGGTGCCCTGCTTGAATGCCCGAAGTCCTCCAAGTCCTCCGCCTCTTCTTCTTGGAAAGATATTGTTTCCTGACGAAAGAAAGAATTCAACGACGAGCTCTTCGCTGTAACATCTGCTCCGGCTTTAATTAACACTTGCACTGTTTCAACCTGCATCTCAGCGGCAGCAAAATGCAACGGATTTGCCGTGGTAGGATCAGATACAAGGGAAAGTCTATTTCGCACTTTTGTGTTCGCACGAGCTTATTGTGATGGGTTATCCCGCCCCGAGTAAGATTTCTAACACTTCAACATGGCCTTTGGCGGCAGCGGCAGGGCGAGCACTTCCATGCTCACCACCACAGGTCTCGGTCTGAGCGCCTCGGCCAAGTAGCCATCGAACCACCTGTGCGTGGCCTCTTCTCGATACAGCCTACAACGCAGTTCCGTAAAGTCCATTCATGTTGTTGATGTCCATTCCCATCTTCAACTGTCCTGACAGTACGTCGATATTTCCTCTGTAGGCAGCTAGCTGAAACGTAGCCCTGAGACTGCGCCCCTCCTCCTCCTTCGACTTTCTCATTGTCCCACTGAGCAACCTCGTCACCGCATCGCCAATTGACATATGCTGTAGATTTTGGAATCGCCCCGTAGTCTTAACATATTCAGGTAAATATTTGAGGATGACAGGCAAAACTTGTCTTGGCGCCGTTGCATTGCCTTTGGCGGCAAACTCGGTACAACAGCGAGCTAAACTTCGTGGATCACACTTTCCCCCCACTGTGTTTACTATAACCGAGAGCTTAGCACAACTACCAGGTCGCGCTGCCTTTTCGATGAGCGAGGCGTACATGCCAGTATCAGTCTCTCGCAACTGTATCTGATCAAGCAAGAACGCTAACAAATCTCTCTGACCTTTGCCAAGGATCTTGACCGAAGCAGATCTGTAATGACGCATACTCCATGACAGTGTAGTGTGGAGGGAAAGAATCTATCGTGTCAAGCTTAACTGGTTGCCTTCTGCTAGAGCTTCCAAGAGCCTGGCCCCTGCGGACTTGTCTTCGAAATCAGAAGGGTTTTGGAAATGCCGAGCTAGGACTCTGGCCGACTTGAAACGTGATTTAATAGTGGCCTTTGCAACGAGCCCCGTTGGTCTTCCGGGAGAAGGTGAAGCTTCGACGCATAAACTCTCGACTAATGATGCATCATCAGCTTCAATACTTGTTGACAATGTAACCCAAGTTGAGCAAAACGTCAGGTGTGAGAACTGTGGCAGAAGGTTTTCGACGTGGTATATCTCATGATGAGACTCTAGAGCGCTCTTCGTTGGAAAGCCGATAGAAGAGAAGTTGCAGTCCTGGAAGTGACACAGGTACTGCCTTTCATGCTTTTGGACGTGGAAACTTCTTTCTTGAGAAGTTGAAAATCCATCAAAAGATCCGGGAGCAAGAAGGACTAGAACAATGATATGGATGATGGCCGTAAGCTTCCTTGGGAAATGACTCCCTTTCACGACCAGGTTAGGAATCCAAGGAAGTCTCGATGGCGGTCTGAACCCTGGATATTTCTTGAGTGACTAGTGAACTTTCATCTGCAACATTAGATAGTAAGCTTTACAATGAAGAGGCAATTCATACAACCATCACCATAACTTTGCCGAATATCTTTGTACATGGCTTCCAATCTCTCCAGCATACTCTCGAAATTGTCTCATCCCGCAAATTGCGCAGATGTGGAGAAGGAGAATACATTAGCATGTGCCTTCTCAACGTCTTTTTGTAGCTCCAGACTGTTCTGCTCGTCTGACATGTAGTTCGCCTGCAGGGAGTGATTATGGGGTAGCCGTTCCAACATGGCATATTTGTGAAGAGCGAAGCCACCGTTTAAGGCCGCTTTAGATCTAGCTCCACCCGACCTGTAATGAATAGATGAAGATTGGGACTTGGTGAAGGTTGCTTGAGTAATTCTCTTAGAAGATTGATCACCATCCCCTGCTCCTTCTGCTCGGACTCATCAAGTCTATCAATGCCAATAAAGACCTCAGGATAGTGATCAGCGCTTCCATTTTTCTGACAGTGCGCTTGACACTTGTGTTGCAACATCAAAGAGGTACTCTCCACAATCTTCATTATCACCAACAAGCTGATGAATCGACGAGCGAATCAGTTCAGTGAAGGTGTTCTGTACAGTCATTGTACTTGCAGTAAACATATGCAACTACGCATAGTCTATTGGCTTTGTGCTTGGACATCAAATTGTCCACTATGCTATTGGAAATCATAGTTTTGCCGGTCGACACGAGCTAAAGTGCTCCAAAATATGAGAAGTAACGCGTCTCCTACCTGCTCCTGGGATACCTGAGATGCAGAATATCCTTCCACCATTCTCTTCTTTATTATGCCAGTTTACCCAGGAGGCCTCGTCAAACATCCATTTTGTTGTCGGTGGATATTCTATGATCCCGGCCTGTTATCACGCCCCCTGGGCTTCTTGATAGTGAGCAGTGCTTGCTAGAGATCAAAGAAGCTCCTTTGAGCGCTCGAGATTGCCAAAAACGTCATCAAACATAACCTCAAGAGTGTTAAAGGGGTTCCTGGAGATCAAGTGCCTAGGAAATATCTATATAAACTAGAACAGAGTCCATAGAGTTGAAGAAGACAGAGATTTCATTCATCGCGGAGCGCATGTCCAAAAGGAGTTAAGTCACTTCCTCCAACAAAGAGCACGACAGGTTCTTCTTAAGGCAATGCTCCAACCTAATCCTTGAGCTTAGAGCATGTTTTGACGCTGACCAGAGTATAATGACGCTACGTACCTACTTTACTTAGACTTCTCCTCTTCTCTCTCAGAGGAACAACACAACAGCCAGTATGACAATTCCATAATACCGTGCTCATTGAGAGCACCCGTCCTTCCATACGGTGTGACCCCCTATTACAATAGCAGAGAAGTGGGGCAGAACAGCTTTGACCTTGACATATACTGAGAGTAAGAGAATCAAAAGCTTTTTCATACTTGGAGGCAATCTGGCATCGATTGTCAATGCTGGCCGTGGTATACAGTCAGGGGACTGTCCACCTACCAGCAAGTAGGCTTTGATAGGGCCCCAAATTAAGCCCGTTATGTCAGGCTTTGCATTCACAATGCATTGTCTTCAAGTAGTCAATCAGAGCATGAAGACAAGGCTTGATCTTGTTCAAATAGCGTAATGACTTCCTGCCAGCTTGACTGGCTTCAATGTCTTGAATAGCATGCTCCAGATCCTCTAGGATGCAGATCTCGGCAATGGCATCAGCGAGGCCCTCCGGGAGCTTGCGTTCGAAATCTAGGGCAGTGGCGGAGAAATGGATGATAGTAGAGGGCTAGGGCCTGGGGCCATGGCTATTGTGAATAGGTCACAACCTTACACTATATTTCCCAGGCGGGCGGGTGCACTGTGAGGGAAGTGAGTAGTGTTATAGCATGAAGTTGGCATTTTAGGAGGAAACAAGAATCGAGAAGGCTGGTGTGCTTTTGTATCTCCGTCTTAAGTCGTATCCGCTGCACAATCGGGCGCGAACAACCATTCTGGATGCTGGCTCACTGCGCCGCACTGCTCCTTGTCAAATTTTGCCTTAGTAGTAGGCAATCTCGACAGCAACCATGCGGTATATGTATCGATGCTTTATAAGAACGGCGACCTCGCAACAATTCTTGTTTTCGACAATATTGTACTTACCTATCTATCTAGGTAGGTATGTGGTTGAAAAGGAAGAGGTCGTGATCCACTGCACTTGAGGACCCCGCGCCTTCCCCAGAACTCCCAGGACTCGGCTCCTGCCTTCCGGCCTCAGTTCAAGATTGTCCCACGGCAACTGCGGCCGCAGCGAACCCCTTCCATGATGCCCTAAATTTTTAGTCCTCAGATGCGGTATTCCCTCATGGCGGCGCACTCACAGTCAGCCACACCAGGTCAGATTCTAGTGAAGATGCCAACTCCCTCGAAATTCGGAAGTCGACGTTGGACGTGGCCAAGGCTCTGTTCAATCTATCTATTTACACCCTAACCTAATCCTAATCGGACTCCTCATACGATGTAGATGTAGTATTATTACAATCTTTAAGTACTTACTTGATCGTTATGGAGAGTACTGCAAGTACTCCCACTCTTACTAAGAATACACAGTAAGTTCAAGTTTCATTTTCATGAGTGTTGGAGGTACGTACTTTAGTGGTCGTAGATACTAACTAAGTACGACGTACTTAGCATCGAAGGGTATTGGGTATAAGTTAGGAAGCGATAGCAGCGAGTTAAGCGAGGCGATCGCACACTGAGCTCCCAAATTTTGATTCGTTATTAGTATATATAGTACGATACTATGTACTATACTTATAGTACTACGTGTCGGATATGCTGTCTATCGGACAGGTTGCTAGTATACTATGTATAGATTATATGTAGTATTTACTTAAGAATCAGGGCTGGTCACCACCTACCTAGGTCCGCTCGAAATCAGCCCCGTCCTGGTTTACATTGCTCCTCTAAACACAGAACTGAAACCATATATTACCAAGTACATTATGTACTAAGTACCTAGTGACCCTTTGGCTCATTCTTGCTGGACTGGAGGGCTAAGACGTGGTACATTACTACTATATGTATATATATATATATATATATATGTCTGTCTTGTCAGGAAGGTACTACACTGTAGGTACTAATAGATATAGTACATGGTATGTAATATTAACTTTTATAGATATTGTATACATATATATATATATATATGGTAAGTAGTGCGAGACGCTGTGCTTTATAAAACCAAATCGCTAACCACTAAGTACTACTATGTATGCAAGATCACCGTCTATTGAAATTCAAATACCTGCTCCCCAAGAACAACAAAATCAAATTACTCGCAATGAACGCCGCAAAGATGCCCAGGTCGCGCCAGCGATCGTTAAAGTTGAGTTGCAAGGGCCTATAGAACTGGTCGCCGACTTTGTAAGCGCAGTACTGGCACAGATCGGTGGCGTTGTTGATCAGGTATCCAGAACCTCCGCTTTGGAAGAAGTCAGCCATGTAGGAACCGCAGTCTTGGCCGGACGGGGCAGGGAAGGAGTTGAGTTCTTTCGGGCGGCACACAACGGGCAGGTCGTGCAGTTCGGTCGTGACCATGCCGGAGACAAGGCGAGTGAACGGATCGAGTTGATAAAGCCACGCGCGCCAGAAGCCGGGGATCTGGGGTTTGGGGATCGTCACGCCGCAGAATAGGGCGAAGACAATCACGATGAAGGGGTTGATCAGGCTTGAGATGAAGCTTGATGGCGTGATTGCCGCCACCATCTGGCCCAGGGTGACGGAGAAGAGCTCGGTGATCAGGACCATGAAGAATTGATAGCCAGCGCGGGATGACGAGTTGTTGAAGCCTGGCAGATAGTAGATCGGCACGAAGAAGCCAACTGCACAGAGCAGACTGTACGGCATTTCTGCGCACACCATTGCAAAGGCGAAGGGGAACTGCTTGTATGCTTTGGCGGCAGATTCGCGGTAGAAGATCAGTCGTGAGAAATCGTACATCGGCTCGACTTGCGCGAGGATCAAGGCGGGGATAATGGTGACTTGGAAGATGACGAAAATGCGATACTGGAGACTCGATCGGCTATCGTCGAGCTGGAGGAAAGCAAGACCCGAGAGCAAGGCAATCGCGACATGGTTGAAGAGTCGCGTAAATCCGTAGTTGGGTGAGCGCCAGAAAGCAAGATGGGTCCGCCATGACACGACTTTGATCTGATGCCACAAGGGTGATGCGTATTCTTTTTCGTCCAATTTCGGCTCACTGGCGACCTCGCGGGCACGCTTGGCTTTCATATCAACGATTTCAGCCTTCGTTGCAGCGAGTTCTTCACTGTCCCGCCATATCTCACCCCAGTCACGATCTCCAATCCGTGGAGCAATTCCAGCACCGATGGCGTCAAGCATCCATTCTGCCGGGTTGGCATCTGGAGGGCAGTCGGCGCCATGCTTGTGGAAGTAGCTCAGGAGAACATGCGCATCCTTTCCAATATTACCAAAGTATACGGTCTCGCCGCCTTTCTGCAGGAGAAGAAGTCGATCGAAATTTTCGAACAAGGCGCTGTTCGGTTGGTGAATGGTGCAAAGGATTGCCTGACCGGCCGCAGCGAGTTTTCGCAGGAATCGCACGATGTTGAAAGCAGACTGGGAGTCGAGACCAGACGTTGGCTCATCGAGAAACAGGAGAAGCTGGGGTTTGGCTGCAAGCTCAACGCCGATGGTGACCCTCTTTCGCTCTTCGACAGAAAGACCACTTTCCGCGCTCCCGATGATCGCGTCTGCCAGGTTTTCGAGTTCAAGCAAGCATAGAACTTCCTCTACGTAGGCGTACTTTTCCTCGCGGGGGGTCTCATAAGGTTGTCGAAGATCAGCACTGAATCGCAAGGCTTCGCGGACGGTCTGGGTGCCCTCGTGTACGTCAAGCTGCTCAGCGTAGGAAGTGCCTCTCTGGAAAGCGAGTCCTGGCTTTTGTCCATCGATGAGCACATCTCCTCCGATGACACCGATGTTCTTTCGAGCCGCAAGCACGTCGAGCAATGTGGTCTTACCTGCACCGCTAGCGCCCATCAAAGCTGTCAATTCTCCTGGTTGAACATATCCAAAAATATCTTTCAAGAGGCGCAATTGCCCCGAGGGTGTGGGAACATCATAGGTCAGATTTTCCCACGTAAGGATAGCCTTAGAGGTGATGTTCAGCTCGGAACTGTCTCCAGCATCCTGTTTTGTTTGTCTTCTTCGTTTCCTTTCTTGCAATTTTCGGTTCAGTTCTTTTCGTTCCTTGTTTTCCTTGGTGAAATATGTCACAGTCCGTCCTCCAGCACCATATTTGACAGTTTCTCCCAGAACGACATTGGTGAACAAGAATAACACGATGAGCAGGACGATGATGCCAAAGTTGCGCCAGAGATCAGCAGGGTCGTACGAGAAGGCGGTCTTCACATAAGCCGAACCTGAAACTTCTACCGAACCTGCCTCAGAACCGGGTAGGGTGCAGACTTGGTTGGTGATGCTATTGTAATCCGGGCCTGAAGGTATCAGGCTTTCATTCGTACACCGCATTGTAAGTCGCTTGAATTCGTTCATCATCATCGCTGCGAAACCCAATCCCAGTGCATTGATGTAGAAAACCCACCTTAACCAGACCTGTTGACTCTGATATTGGATGATATAGCCAGATGTTATGACATAGAGTGTAATGATGACTGCGGCGAACTTTATAGCATAGTCGAAGTCCGGGCACAAGCAGCCTATCGTCCGAAAGAACAGTGTCATTGATAGGTAGCCGGTGATGATGATAAGTGTGAACGTGAAGAATGCCCCAGGTGTTCTCACCAAACCAGTCATGAAGTAGACAATGACGCTGAACACGAAAATCTGGACGCTCGCAAAAGCAAGATCTATCACATGAAGTTAATAATGACAGAAACACTACCGGATTCGGTTGAGAGATTGAAGACCTACCCACGAGGATTTGCGCTAACCATAAAGCTCCGGGCCGATGAAAAGTATAGGCACGATGCTTATTCACAATTGGTCGCCCAAGCATGGTCGAAGCAAGTTCTGAAAATGCTTGGAATGCATTGAAAAGAAGAGCAATGAAGATGTCACCACCGCGAGTAAATGCCCCTGCAGAAGTCTGGGGTTGATTCAGCCAAACTGTGCCGACGACAATGGCGATGACGATTGAAGTGATCCAGGATACCACCAAAGAGAACTTGTCTTGCCACTTGATCAAGAATTGTCGTTGCATCAAGGCCCACATCTGCAAATGGAACGGTACCGAATAAACTGAGTTTTTCGGAGTGTGTTTCCGCTTGGCTTCCTGGTGGGCGGCTTTGAAGTCATCATAGATTTGCTTTTCTTCCCTTATCGACTCGCGATATTCGGCCATTTCCGTAGAGAGCCTGTCAGCATATTTGGATTTTTGGAAAGCCTCGACTAAAGAGTCAGCTGTTGAGGGTGCATTCTCTGGGGATCTACCCAGTTTGTATTCTCTTTCGAACTCGTCGGTGCAGCCAGTCAAGTAGTCTGGGGTGGTTTGCCGTGGCTTCTCTAAGAAGCCCAGACCTTCAAAATAGGCTCGTGCCTCGTTGGCAGGACCAAAGAAAACCTGTCGTCCTTCATGGATAACCATAACTTTGTCAAATTGATGGTAGATATTTTCGGATGCTTGATATAAAGAAACGAAAGTTGTAGTCTTGTAAATGTTGGTCATGATCCGCAGGGATTTAGCATAGTCAAGTGCGGTGGATGCATCAAGCCCTCGTGTACTGTTGTCCCATGCGCAGACCGTAGCACGTGTAATCATCATCTCTGCAATTGACACGCGTTTCCTCTCACCGCCAGACACTCCTCGCATAAATGGATTGCCGACAATGGTGTTGATAGTATGCTCAATGTTAAACATTTTTAGTAGCAGTTGAATGACCTTGTTCTTGAATTCAGATTTGCTGAGACCAGCTGGGCGCTTCCCTGGAGTTTTCGTATCAAGGGCGAATCCTAGAGTCTGTCCAACGGTCAATGTAGGATGGTGAACATCATCTTCTTGGTTGTACACAGCTTCTCCACGATACAACTTTTCAAACGTAGCAGCATCAAAAGGACCATATAAAACCTCCCCGTCAATGCCTGTGTAGCCATATCGCTGATTGGCGATAACCTTGAGGAAAGTAGTACATCCACTGCCAGGTCGACCAAGAACTAGGACCATCTCCCCGGGTTTAGCAACTCCACGGAAATCGCGTAGAATGTTGAACTCCCTGCCCTTTTTTCGAAGTCCGAAGATGCTCATAATAGTCCCAGGAACATTGAAGAAATCGACAAAGGCGTCAGGAAACACTTTGACGAAATTCTTCACGCCGCCAATACCCCGAACAGTAAGGTTGTCCCAAATCACACCAATATACTTGGGCTTGATTCCGGCTTCGTTGTCGGCTTCGCGGTTGCCACGTAGGGTTTGCTCCAAATCGAAGGCATCATCTAGCGTTTCGTCGGACGAGCTGACAGCCTTTTCCAGATCCCTGGCTCTGGCACCTGAGGCTCTAGATTGGGTACGCGACATCCGTCGACTGATTGAACTAAACTCCCGGTTCAACTCCGCGAAATCCTTCTGGGCGCGTTCTACATCGACACCTGACTGTGTCCGATGGAGGCCGTATGAGTCGGTGGAGGTCGGTCTCCTGTCGCTTGGTTTTCCATGACCAGGATTCCCAAGAGAACTCAGCCCATCCTTTTCTGATGATTGTGAACGAGTCTCTGGTCCATCCTGTGCCTCTTGAGCTTTAGTATGGCCTTGCTCTTGGGGTGATAGACCGTGTCCAATTTCCTTGGGCAAGGCATCGGCCATGGTTAACTGCTATGCCAGGCCAGGCGGAATGTATGAAGCTACCCCACACTCGTACTCCAGACCCGAGGCTATCTTGAGCGCCCCGAGACCTAAATCGGTTTGATGAAACAGGCCTGAGTGATTGAAAGTGACCAACAAAGAAAAGGATCCAAAAACCGTACAAGTCCGACGTTGAAAAGGGTGTGCTGAAATAGCATTGAACAAATTTCTTGGGGAGCAGAGATTTGTTTTCATTAGGCGGTGGGTTGCTGGAGGGTCTCGGATGAATTTCTGGTGGATCCTGTTGGCCAAGCGGCAAAAGGTCGCCAGTGACGCTAGTCACCTAGCCATGGAGAGTTTCCCGATCGTGCCTGTCATGGGTTAGAAATGCCTTGGTAAAGAGTCAGTCGCCCATATCCGAAACATGCATTTGCTTACTTCCGTTAAAGCCATATCCTCGTTGTAAAGACGGGGGATTCTACGCCATAGACATCTTCTTGAACTGTGAACGCAGTACGAAGAAGACTCATTGTAGAAGGAAGGTGGTGAATCCCAGTTTCCTGATGCGTATCTCTTGATACGCAATTTCGTGTTGCCGCTGACCCCACCGCCTAGATAACGAGAAAGGGTATTAGAGTGACGTTGTTATTCCCAAAGCCCAAGGCTGAGTCCAGGTATGAATGCCTGAAGTCTGAGGTTGGCATGTTATGCAGAGGAATTGCGATCGCAACAGGACCCGCATTGTGCCCCCTGTCTGCGACGATAGTTCTCGTACGAGCAGAAGGCCTGAGGCTGGGAACCGGTGGGACATCCATGGGGCACCCCACATACGAGATTGCCAGCAGAAGGCGGAAGCGTCCCGCGCAGTATTATTACTGACGGGAAGCCAATGTCCTCGCATTCTACTCGTAGGACCATTCGAAAAACCTGGAGAGCCCGCTCAGACGCCTGGAGCTCAACAATACTCCGTGGGCCATGATATACGTGGGCCATGACTGAGCAAGGCAGTACCTGTTGGTGGGGACAATGCAGGGCTTGACGAGTCCTCTAAGCGAATTAGTGATGCAAATCAGATGGAGTTGTCCACAAAAAGAGACCTGTAGTTAGCTCCGCGCTAAACTCCGGCAAGCAATGAACGGTGGTGCAGATTGAACAGCGTATCCAGGCTTCGTATGGATAGACTTGTGTCCTTTACCACTGCATGGATCAAGCGAACTTTCTATGGTTGAAGCTCGTTGACCTCGATTTCAGTCTTGTTCTGGCAACCGGGCCCTATTGGACGCCTTTGGGTGATGTACTTGATGTCTATCCGGCTGGGATGTCCGGAAGAATTCTTTCAGTCTGACGGACGTGGTTCATTCCGAAGTCCATTCGACCGAATTTTGATGCGAAACGCCATGACCAGCTCAGAGTTGATGTCATCTTCTGATGCATCGCCAGGGATGCCCAGAAGTCAGAAAGGCATGAGAAACGAGCTCTGGTTAGCCAGATAAGTGATGCCCTGCCCTGGCAGACATCAGAAGTCGATTACTGTTAAGCCGCCCCCCCCCC
>NW_013550587.1:4680366-4782156 GCF_000709125.1 Exophiala aquamarina CBS 119918
CCCCCCCCCCGGCGGGACGAAGGTGTTGATGAGTCCTATGACTCCCTGACCTGCAAGCTTCGCAAATGAGCTTGCCTATCACTCTAGCACAACAAGTGAAGCAGCTGTCTCGTCAACGCCAACAAGTCTTCATGCACTTCTAGCTTGTGAATCGAAGGCTCAACCCTGGAAGGTCTGCTCTTGCAGGGTTCGGTCTGAACGGCTGGCCGGCATTGGTAATCACAGACGCGTAGCGGTCCAGCCCGAGAAGCGGTTGATACTGTGCCCCACGAGCGCGCCACACTTGCTGATTTTGACCCTCTGAGCCGGAGACTGTCCAGTGCTTAGGCATGATGAAGTTGGCTTGAGACCCGTCACAACCCGTACTATATGTTACAGACGCACCAAATCTGCTGCCCAAGGAGGCATCGCGGGGTTTTTCCGGGACATCGGCGTGCGGAACATTTTCATTCCGGCAAAATGGCGTGTACAAGTGAGTACCCTAGGTCACTGCCCACTCGTAGGTACGGAACTTGCACCCCACCCCTTCCTTGTTCCTCGCACCGGGTTCCATCGAAGTATGCTCACCACATTTGCCCAACAATTACTCCGTACCGATATCTCTTGTTGGTGCCTCGTGGAAATGAGGCTGGGATGTGAATTTACACAGTCGCAAGGCTGATCGAATGACAAGGATGGTTCCTCGTTCGCCCGGGCAGCTCGATATGACACGGTACCTGTACAAATACAGAAACATCACCTAAACTATCTCCGGGGTTTCCTCGCCCGCAAGCGAAACTTTGCAAGAAGTCCAGATACCCACTTATTCTCCTGACTACTAAAATCCTGGTGTTCAGCGCCTTCCTCCTCGACGTTGTGTTTGCCGACAATATTCAAAAATACCTGATCCAATGTAGCTCGACTGACGCTGTAATACTCAATTTGAAGCTCAGCCTTACTTTTCTCCAGTGCGGTGAATAACAGTGCAATGCCGGATCCAGGAATGCTGATCGCGTCTTCATCTTGAGATCGCAAAGTGCCCGTGGGAACAGAAAACCGGATTTGACCAGCGTATATCTTGCTCTCAACGTCTGCGTCTGGGAAAGTCGCAAGGATCCAGTCGCGGATACGTTGCATGTCCTCTGCCGAAGCATGTGGGGCGTGCTTGTGGACCAGATGCACGTAATACGCATCTCCGTGCTTTCGGCGTAGGCTTTCTGTCGTGCCCAGCGCAAGCATTCTCCCTGCCATGATGCCAGCACGTGTTGCTAACGCATCAGCTTCCTCCATTGAGTGTGTAGTAAGCACGAGCGATCGCCCTGGTATTACCGATTCCAATGTTCGCCACATCACGCGCTTGCTCGCTGCGTCCATCCCGGATGAAGGCTCATCGAGCAGGAGTACACTGGGATTACCCATCAGAGCGATACCAAGTGACAGCTTCCGCTTGTTGCCTCCAGACAGCTTGGCAGCCATGCGATCCGCATATTGTTCTAGTCCCACGGCTCGCATCACTGCGTCGACATTATGCCGCGGATCATTGACACCCCGAACTTTGGCGTAAAAGTGGAGGTGCTCTGACACAGTCATAGTATCCATAGCATCGAATTGAGGACAAACGCCAAGCCGTGATCGAGCTTGAGCTCGATGGCGAATGACAGATACGCTATCAACGAGAATATCACCCCCCCGGCGTGAAGGCTGGATGTCGCCTCGGATGAGAGATATAGTAGTCGATTTGCCCGCTCCGTTTGGTCCGAGCAAGGCAAAGACCTCGCTTCTAGGAACTCCGAATGTGACGTTGTTGACTGCAAGATTCTTACCGAATCGCTTGGAGAGATTGAGGACGCGTAGTCCGTCTTGCGAGGAACTTACACGGGCGAGCTCGTTGGAGACTTCGGCTTCAACAGTGTCTTTCTCTTCGACCTCTTCTTCTAGTTGCTTACCACGCCATCTTCGCAACAGGGGACCCGAGTCCCACCAAAGCAGTAGGCCGAACAATGCAAACGACTGTAGGATCAAGTACAAGATTGGTCCGCCGAACACAGTCATTGAACCAGGGTCGGACGCATACTCCCGACCTCTGCACGTAACCGAAAATATGTTCAGTGTGACAAAAAGAGCTCTTGTCAAATTTGCCACTGGCGATATTGATGCAATCGCAAAATGGCAGATATTGACATAGCTGTCAATTTTCTCAACCGGAGAGTATGTCAGGACACTCATATATGCGATGAAGTAAAGCAGAAACATCACGGCTTGTCCTCCAGCGGCGAAAGCAAACGCTGCCAGTTGCGATCTTGAGAAGAGCGAGATCACATACGACAATAAGGTCGACGCTAGGCCATAAAGGAAGAAGACGACGAAGAGATACTCGATATGATACCAAGCATTGCTGACAGCCCGGAAAATGATGATGGAGATGGCGCTGGTGACAAGAACAATCACAAAGTCGAACGCTGTATAAGCAAGCCAAAGCGGTGCTGAACGGACGCCATTGCTGTAATGCAAACCCCTGACATTACGCAACCGCTCGACGGTGGGGTAGAGCGCGAAGAATGAAGGATAGACAGACATTGCCAGCCCGAAGTATGTTATCAACTGAAGCGCTTTCCCAACATCTTGCGGCCAGGGAGTATCGAAGGCTTGGTACTGGTTCGAGATGGATACATTGGTCAAGAGCGTGTCCAGTGCATTCTGGATGATGACAGAGAACGCAATGTCTCCATTTCCGCGCCAAGCAAAGGTGGGCGCCGATGAATCATCTCCAAGAAAGAAACCCCCAGGGGTAACGTTGGCAAAATTAGTGCCAATGTAATCATTGAATTCATCTAGGGTGTCCACGAAATGAAGAGAATCAAGCAGTTGAGTAAGGTTCTCGGCAACACTGGCGGCTCCAGAACTACCGGCCAGAGAAGCTGCAAAAGTTTGAATTGATTCCTGTCCAAGACGGTCTCTTGGTCCAGCTACCAATTGATAATCGATTTGTGTTGAGAGTGAGATGATGTCTGATATATCAACCGTTTGTTCAGGGCTGCAGCCTGCCTTTTCAAAATTCTTGAGGAATAGTGTCACGAGACCTGCTGCAATGATGGGAATGAGTAGGGCGGCCAGGTAAGGCAGGGTGTTGCGGCGAAGTACAACCAGCCTCTTTGAGAACAGAACCACAGCTTGTCGTGGCATGCTGATTCGTCGACCGTCGAGCAGTTTTGGGACATTGGCTAATGTGGAGTCTTGAACAACAAGCACGGGAAGATTCTTCTCGCCATCGTTCGCTGCTTCACCCCCGCTACTACGACTTCCAGTCTCTTGTAGCTGGTCATTTCCCGCGGCATCCGTCCTCTCCACAGAATATGGATTTCTGACTTCTTCGGCGACTTTGAGGAAGACATCTTCAATTGTTGGGCCATTAACCTGGTATTCAGAGAGGCCAGCGGCTTCGATGCGACCAAGAAAGTCTGCGGTTTTCCCGGAATTGGTAAGCTTGTATATAGTCTGATCGCGGCGCGAGACTTGATCGACGTCGTTATAATTCGGCAATTCAACACCGCCATGAGTCTTGTAGACATGTACACGATAGCCGGATCCCAGCTTGTGCTTCAGCTCCACGGAAGTTCCGGAGGCTTTCAGAGAACCTTTGGACAAAATTGCAATATGATCTGCAAGTAGCTCGGCCTCATCAAGAAAATGAGTAGTGAGTATGATGGATCGATTGCCACGTTCAGTGAGCAGTATGTCCCAGATCTTCCTTCTAGATAGAGGATCAAGCCCAGAAGAAACCTCATCGATGCAACATACTCGCGACCCGCCAGTAAACATCATCGCGAGTTGGAGCTTGCGCTTCTGGCCTCCGGACAGCGTCTTTGACATGGCCCGCATCTTTGACTTTATGTCACACTGGCCAAGAAGATGGTGGTTCTCTTCTTTTGTCGAAGGCGTCTTGCTCTTCAGTCGATTGAAAATACGTACGTGTTCTTCGACGGTGAGGTCATCCCAAAGAACATTCTTTTGAGGACACAGTCCTAGCCCGGTATTAGCTTCGGGGTAGTTGACGGTAATATCTCCAGAAGTGATGGAATGGAGCCCTGCAACCGCATCCAATGTCGTCGATTTACCACTGCCATTTGCACCCAGTAGGACCATGATCTGTCCTTTCGCAGCTTTCAAACTCAAAGTATCAACTGCGAGAACGGTCTTGGGGCTGCGTCGGCTAAGTATGGAACGGAGTCGTGCAAGTTGCGAGGGTCGGTATTCCTTGGTAAATCCTTCGAGCGAGACTGCCGTGATAGAGTCTGAGAAGGTAGTTTTGCGACTCTTGGATGCAGTACCATAAAGTGTGCGTTCCACATAAGCACCAATAATAGGGAATACAATGATTTGAATAATAGAGAAGATCCACAGAGCGATCCCAGGCAAAGATGAAGTGTTTTCCGGCGCTTTCTTGACAAGATTCGTCGCGAGATCCTGTCTTTCCCAACGTGCCATGAATATGGTGAAGTAGACATAGTTCATAGGTGGAAAGATTAAGGAAAGAAGAGCAACAGAGGCTGTTCCACCCTTGGACGCAACTTGAGCCACGATGGCCAACAGCAGACTGATGATAACTGAGGTAATGCCACTCAGTTGTGCCTTTTTGAAGAATGCCGCCCCAAATATCGATAAGGACGACATGGCGAGACCAGACAGGATGTGGAAAATGATGACAATTGCAGCGGAGGTATTAGAGAAGACGCTCACAGAAAGAATGATGGCCATGATAATCCAACCCGGCCCATATAGCAGGTCGAACGCAAGATGGTTCGAAAGAATTCTTGCCATTTGTGGTTGCCATCTCTTGGAATTTGGCATCATGCAGTCCAGTAGTTGTGCCATCCCAATCTCTCTTTCCGTCGCAATAATGCCAGTCAGCTGATATGTCACACCGACAATCCCAATGAAGAAAGCAACTGCCAGGATATCAATGATGCCACCCATGTATCTGGTGCGAATGCGGGCTTGCCGCTGTTCTTTCGTGAGTGAGGTATAAGGGTACTCCTGAACAGCTTCAGCCAAGATCGTAGCACCATTGCTACCATTCTCCACCTGGGATATAGCACGGTCTATGGCATGCTGCAAAGGAAGTAAGTAGATCTCAACATCATTTTTCGAAGAGTCGGTCACAATTTCTCGGGCAAGACCACCATCAGCTCGAATTGAGTAATTCCAAAGACCACCATCTCCTTCAGTTGGGGATGAAAAGAAAACGGCGCCAGCTATGCAGGTTGAAGTTCCTCGAATAGAATTCCGGCATGTCGTCAAAAGATCCTCCTCTTGTGACAGTCTCTCAATGCTCCCACCAAACGAGCCAGTTTCGGCAACCACTTGGTCGATGACGGAATTGATAGCGCCACCAGAGAAGCCACTGTCCACAAACACGAGTTTATCTCTTCCACCAGATACGAGCTCGAGGGCAGAGGCAACACTTCGAATTTGAGTGGCTTCCCCAATGCCATAGACCGACGGCGGGATAAAGAGGTAGCGAGCATACGACCTGACAGGTTAGGATTGACAACACAGCTTCACGATGGAAATACTTACAAAAATCCTACGAAGATAACGGGCAGGAGGAAAGCTCGAAGAGTGGTTGAGAACCAGTGTCGAAGAAAAGTAATGAGTATGTTCTTCAGTGTTAGAGTTATCACCTGGCGCACGAAGAGAGCCATTTTAAAGGGCGCAGATAGTAGAAGAGCTCAGTAATAGAGGTCCATAAGGATATATCTTCTGCTTTTCGTACGCGGATAATGAGTGGACTGTCGTTTGAGGAATGGCTCCCACTCCACTAAAGCAAGAGACGGGTGAGGACAGAGAGTTCAGCCACTGTACATAAGGTCATGGCATCAAAGACAGCATCAGACAACATCACCCACCTACGGCGCCATTGGCGACAAGAATCGGAAACATGGATGCCTGTTCTGGGGGAGCGACAGATGAAGGCGCAGTCTATGACACCAAGAAGCAGGTCGTGGACTCGTGGAGACGGGCAGGTTAGCGACGCCAATGGCGCCTGTCTCGTCATCTGGGCGCACCTCGGCACCAAGAAAACTGGCCCCGTTGAAGATTGGCGCCAACGGTGTCGCTTAAGATGTCTACAATACGAGTAGACCCAAGACGTATCCGTATTTTGCTCGTATTTTGCCCCTCGTAAAATCTTTGCCACGTGCAGGATCGGCTCTTCTGGAGGCGGGTCACAGACTCGCGCTCACAGCTCACCTTCATCTAGCTTTTGGTCTGAAAGACATCGTGATATCAAACACGGGACGGGATTCCGAGTACTTGGCCCTCCTCGTACCTGTATGAGTCTAATGGCCAGTGGCCGCACCGTGCTCCTGCCTGTCGAGCCAAGTCGCGACCGAAACTGAAACGCGTCACCCATAAATGGCAATCGAACCGTGGAACACGTGCACCACCTCGCCGCGTGTGGGCAACCTCATCAACCTGGTTGCTTCACCCTTTCTCAATACCATCGCTACTAGACCATGTCTCACTCCTGACTCGACTGTAGCAAGTTTGCTAATACCTGACACAAAGAACGATGGGAGCCATATCTTCCCTGCACCTCTTGGTTGAGCTTCACAATCTTCAACCGGGAGCAAGTCTCTCACAACACGACACCACCAGAGCGAATCATGTCAGTATTAAACCACATGGTATGTTCTCTACCCTTGAAGCTTAGCCTTTATCGATGACCGCAGTGCAAGTAGACGTGGATACTATCCTCTCAGCATGTTCTATCTAGCGATCTTGGACAGCACCCTTATTCAATCTTTCGGGGTTCGCGTACAACTCGCAAGACAGGTGTTCCAGGCCGAATCGAGGTGTTTGCCACCACTTTCGGACGAAGGCTAACCTCCATAATCCTCACCAGCTTCGTTAGATTCCTGATGGAGGTCCCTGGAAATCTATGCCAGGCCTAGCTCAAGCTCCACCCCATAATTTCTGAGACCTGATGTATTCTTCGGATCTCTAGGAATAGATATACTTTAAGGGCGGCCCACACAACAGATGTTCCTCTTGGAATGACCATTTCGGTCTAGTCGACTGACACGACAGTCTTCTTACCTCGAGTGCCTTCCTGCAGTGCTTTCTATCAATCCTGGTATTGCCTCCAAACCACCGGGAACGACTATCGGGGGATGAGGCTTCACCTTCGCTTGGGAGTAAATTCCTCCATGACAGGTGCCCACTTTTTGACGCATGTCTCCTGTAGCGGCTCTGCTGGAAAATTAAAGCCCCCCAAGCAGAGAGACAGGTTCTCCAAGCAAGAGGTATGCCAAAGGTGTTGTTGCACGCACACGTTCTTCTGGCCTGGGAATCCAGCCATGCCTCTGGTTTAGTGTCAACGACATGCGCATCTGTTTTAAATACCATGGTGAAGAATTGATGGACCTCTGGAAAACAAACTTGCTATCAGCTAGAAAAGGCTACATGGTAGAGCATGTCAGCGACGGCTGGAGTCATTGGCTGCGCGGGAAGGTATGCATGAACAGTTGTTCAAACGGAACAAGAAGATGAGTCCAGGTCTTATATAATCGAGTAGGAGTTACTGCTTGCAAACCCTGCATGGCTATATTCTCTCAGGCTCGAGAGACGTCGGTGGTTGAGACTAAGCATATGATACTGGGGACAGATGAGGTGGTACGAAAACTACGAGGATGAGTCGACCGAGGTCCGGCACCAGCGGTAAGCTACCGTCTGAGCAATTTCTCCAGACCTCATACTCACCTACCTACAGTACTGCCCATCAGCTAGGTACGGACAGACTTAGACTTTCGAGCATTCCTTCCATTCGGAGCTGTTGAGCGCTTTGCGTCACACGAAATGGCGGGTGAACATTAGAGCTTGTACAGACACCTGACGCGACAGTGTCGGACTTGATCCGGGCTGAAATCAACCTGTGGGACCAATGATATCGCGCTGCCTGAAAACGGAACGATAGAAGTCGATCATTCATTTCAACTCTACACAAACCCCATCATCATTTGGGACATGACTACTCAAACCCCTTCTCCCATGTCCCAGGTCTCGGGCGCATTGGGTTGTCGTCGAGTGCGTGGCATGAACGGGAGTGTACCTGCCGCCGCTCATGCGCAGTGGCAGCCTTGCCTTATTTAGACCAGCATGAAATAAAAATATGTACAACACAGACAATAGTTCCAGAAGGAACTCACAGGATTGCACCGTTCATTGGATATCGCGACCAGATGGTTCTCCCAAATAGGTGCAGGAGCTCTCGAACTGTGATTAGCAGTTAATTGCACACTCCCAACCAAATGTGAAGGATTCATCGATGCTACATTCCAGGGTCCTCGGAAAACTGGGCCTTATTCGATCGTAGAGCAGTCATCCACCACAGAAAGCGAACCAATCATGTCACCTATAGCTGCAACGCGGCTTTCTCGAACGCCCTGGCGGTTACCCTGGCCGATTGAGCCTTGCAGAAACCTCTGGCCTGGGCCCACGTTTATTTGCCGGGAAAGCGGATTCGCGGGCTTCTGGCAAGGGTCTGATGCAGACTGGCGTGCTTGGTCTTTCCAAGCTCGAACTGGATCACGTAGGCAGTGCCAGGGTTATCTTCTCAGTCAACGTGGGAATGGGCGATATGGAGCAATCTATCGACTAAAATGACGTCCAACTCAGCGCGTTTGATATTGCTTGTCTCCATGGCCGCGAGATAAAGTGGTAAAGCCACATGTCTGCTGGTACTATGTAAGTATTTAGTTTCGGGACGACGATGTTGCGCCCCGAGCTTATAGCGACCTGGACCCTTCTCTCGCTCCCGGCCACGAGGTTTAACAATCCGAGCGAGAAATATCACTAGGGTTGATTGGGGCGATTGCTTGCTACATGGACGATCCTTCAGGTACACCAATCCGATCGGGTTTCGCCGACAACCATAAGTATGCATCAAATCGAGCACGCTGCAGCGTTACATATTTGAATAAAAGTAATGAAGACCGATGATAACTCCAGAGAGCTGCCGAGTTTGCCGTCATGCTTAGAGAGAATGGAAGACACAGAGAGCACTATCGGCTGGTACTTCTTTTTCTTTCGATATTGCCGGGTAGCTACATAGCTTACCCTGGTAGCGTTGAAAATTTATGCCTATTCTCCAATTATACAACAGGACAACTGCACGCCTGAGTCAGGCCGCGATAAGTTTGACCGGCTCGCGATGTGCAGGAGCTTTAGTATGCATTGGAAGTGTCTGTTGGAATCGTAAATCAATGGAATATCTCCCGCAGTTCTTCTGGAAACGTGGGTGGTACGATTGGCTATTAACATGGCTTGATCAAGCCTTCTCCGCTCTTGGCATGGCTTGGCACATTCCTGCCGGGGCTTTTTTCTGCTTCTCCTGCCACAAACGAACATAGCTTCGTGCATGAGAGCATGGGTCCACAAATGACGAACCTTGTGTACCCACGAGGGAACCCTGGGTACACACCACCAACCTCATCCATCACGATAGGTCTCAATATGCTTCTCAGAGCTTTGCCAGTTTTCCCGACACGGTAAGACCTGCGAAAAAGCTACAAAAACTCAATGTTACCCCAATTGCTACTTGCTTCTTGTACAGGTCTATCCTCGAATTACTGTGATTCTGTCGTTGCCATCTTCAGCTATCATGAGGACGAACATTGCTCTGAAGGCTGCTTTGGCCGTGGGAGCGTTTTGTGCGCACTGCGTCGCTCAGACCTTTCGTCGTCTTGATTCCTGTCCCACTCTAGGCTGTATCCTGCCACCTGATCAAGCAGATTTCCTCCCTGGCCAATTCTTCGACATCCGGGTTGAGGTCCATGCGCCTCAGAATGGCAGTGAACGTGTTCCATATGCCAATCCAGATGCCAACTTCACTTTGACCATCGAGAAAGAAGGTGGCTCAGCCAGCCCTGCAGCGTCTTTTTTCAAAGTATCCGAACCGAAACTCGAGCAATGGAACTTTACATGGTATGAAGATCTATTTGCTGAAGCCGCCAAAACCCCTTCTCTTGTCAAAGTCGCCGCAAAAGCTTACCGGAAGGTGGCCATCTATGAACCTGGCCAATATATTGCAAAATTGGAATATCAAAACGGCTCCACTACCTATGCCAACTGGACCGTGCGGGATATTGCTCCTCAGCGAAGAGCCAAGAACGTTGTCATGTTTATTGGTGACGGAATGACCACAAACATGATTACCGGTATGTTTTGAACTTCTAATGTGCTGGATGGATACTCATGATCTTCACAGCCGCTCGTCTGCTAGGACATCAAACCATCAATGGCAAATACCAGTCTAGTATGGCCCTGGATAAATTCCCAGTTTTGGGGCATCAGATGACCCACTCTCTGGATACCTTCATCACCGACAGTGCCAACTCAGCAACAGCATTGTACACTGGCCACAAGTCGACAGTCAACGCTCTCGGCGTGTACGTCGATAGTTCCAAGAACGTGTTTGACGATCCAAAGGTCGAGACCATCGCCGAGATTTTCCACCGTATCCGCGGAGGTGGCGTTGGAATTGTCTCCACTGCATTCATTGCGGATGCTACTCCAGCGGCTCTGACTGCCCATACCCGCGACCGAGGACAATACGGCGCAGTTATCGATTCCTTCCTCAACGGAATTACCAACTTTACCTGGACCAACTGGACTGGCCCTGACGTTCTCTTTGGTGGTGGCGCAGAACAGTTCTATCCCAATAGCAAATCCTTCCAGGGTAAGGACTACTATGCAGAGTTTGCCAAGAAGAACTACAGTGTTGTCCTGAACAACACTGCTATGCAAGCATCCTCCAACTCCTCCAAGACTCTTGGAATCTTCTCCGTCAGCAACATGGCCAAGTGGCTCGATCGCAATGTCTACCCAAAGAATGTCGACAAGCCAAAGACCGCCCCCGACGGCTCCAATTCCAGCGCCACTGATCAGCCAGGCCTCAAGGAGATGACCCTCAAGGCCCTTGAGATTCTCCACACTCGCCACTCTCAGGAGGGATTCTTCTTGATGTCCGAGGCTGCCAGCATCGACAAGATGATGCACGTGTTGGACTACGACCGCGCTCTTGGCGAGCTTCTCGAGCTCGATGACACAGTCAAGGCGACCCTAAGCTATCTTGAGTCCATTGGCGAACTGAACGACACCCTTGTCCTTGTGACCGCTGATCACGGACACGGATTCGATGTCATGGGTAGTGTTGACACCAAGTTTCTCAACGCACAGGGCAATGACCGTGACAAGCGTGGTGCGATTGGCACCTACGAGAAGTCCGGACTAAGCCAGTACCTGGTTGCCAACCGCTCCGCTCCCGTGGGCAGCGACCAGAACCTTGTCTACGCCCCTGGCGTCCACTTCCCCGCCAACTGGGATCCCCGCTACACACTCTTCCAAGGCCTCGGTGCCAACCCTGACCACAGGGAGAATTACCAGGTCCACAAGTCCGGCCCCAGAATCCCGGCTTTGAACATCACCGGCTTTGACAGTGAGGATTTCTTTGTTAACTACGTAGATGCCGTCACTGGTTTCCTGATTAATGGAACCCTGCCCGTGGATGTAAGTAAAACCTCATTCATCACTGACACAACCAGTATACTAATCGTTTTCTCCTTTTAGGCCGATCAAGGTGTGCACTCGCTGACCGACGTACCGGTCTTCACCCGTGGTCCCTGCCAAGAGCAATTTGGCGGTGTCTATGGAAACATTGACATCTTCTATGGCCTGGCTGATTGTCTTGGTCTAAGCCAGACCAAAGCACCCTAGAACTGTAATGCAGGCTGTGGAGGGGGGACGAATGAATGAGAGTAATGAACGTGGACCACACGACACACACACACGGAGTGCTAAGTCTAATCATATTACCTTGGCTTTTGAATTAGGATACAGCCAAAATATCAAACCCTGATACCCCTTCCTCTTACAGCCCGATCCCTCAAGTCTGCTTGACTACTTTTTTCCTGTTTCAATTTCGGTCCTCAGCCGATGTGTACCTTTCAGCAACATACTAGCAACCAGAAGTCGTAGGGGTAAGCATCCGTTCCCGTCCGTCACCATAGAAGCTTAGCCTCAACTATTCACTTATTCCTCAATCCACCTTTGGGCCCGCGCCAGGAAACCACTCAACATGAACGTCTCCCTCGGACCCATAGTACAAGACATTCTTACCACTCAAAAACGCCAAATACCCCGTCACCCCAGAATCAGCGCACTCCTGGGCAAACGCCGCATACTTGGTTTCCCCAGCCTGCACCCGCCTTATCGCCTTGACGACGCCGTCCTTAGACCACGAAGTGCGCGGAGACATCGCGGGTGAAGGGATGTTGACTTGTTCGATTTCCACTTCTTGGCTTTCACCAGAAGTTTTCGCTTTATATGTGGTGGCCGTGCCCGCGGTGTAGTCGATGTGATAGCGAGTCACTCCTAGTGTGAGGAGAGCGGAAACGGTGTTCGGAAAGGCCAAACCACTGGCGGAATGGACTTGCGCGAAGATCTTTTGGATTGCTGTGGTGGATGCCATCTCGTATGGACGGGTGTGGGCTCGTAGATTATGTGTGTCTTTCTTTGATTGTGATGTTTTGTCTCGCCTGGATCGATCCTCTCTGGCTTTTGCTGGTTTACGTTCTGAGGTGTTGAGGTAGACCTGCTTTATCGCGAAGTGAAGCCACTTATATACCTTCCATAGATTGCTCTGTCATCTTCCCTGAGCGCGAACCTTTGAAACCTGGAAAAGGCCTCACGGTTGGACGTGGTCTCGCATCGATGTTTTATAGTTTGGTGGTGGCTTGACAAGGGGGAGTAAGCCAGTAAGTAGCCTCTGATTGGCTCTATGGTCGCCACAGCCAATGAGGAGGCGCAAGCCGCCTAGTCTTGCCTGTTTTGGTCAAGGGCGTTCGCAGTCTAGTATTTGGCTTGAGAGGGTGCTTAAGAGACCACGACTCCTGAGTCTTCATGCAAAGTATGCAACTCGAACTTCTCGGAACTTGCTGGAAAGTGTTGAAAGCGTTATTTCAAAAGCAGGGAGAATATTGTGGAACAATCCAAACTAGAACTCGTCGAGACACCCCGACCACGCTTCGCCCGGTCTCGGGAGCGTAGCACCTCGTGTCCAAGAATCTGTGAAATATTGCTGAAGGCGTCTGGATTGCTCTCCGGAGTGGTGATGGAAGGATCGCTCTTGGATGGAAAGGCTCTCATTCCAAACGGAGGTTGTGGAGACAGTCGGCATGTCGGGCCAAATGGATGCTGGAGGTAGTTACGTTAGGCATGAACTATGTATGTTGTGCCTGCGTTGTATTTCTAGATACTGTACGATACTAAGTAGTTATTGGTTGAAGACTGGGACGTGCACAATATCTTCTCTAGAAGAAAGAGCGCCGAAGGCTCTTGTTTTGAAACCTGGATATTTCAGGAGCCCGGATAAAATAGGTTTGATCCTTCACTACGATGTGTTTCGAGCGTTATGCTCAGCTGTAATATCGCCATGTAGGCGGCAAGCTCCACGGCTTTTAAATTCGCATGATGATTGGTAAATGTCGTTTCAAAGCCCTTCCGGTCCAGGTGCGGCTGAAAATTATCTGGCTTGGCTGCGTGGTGAACTCGAGGCTGCCAAAGACATTCGAACACTGCAAATTGCGCCTTGGCTCTCACTAGGAAGACTTTGCAATGCGCTTGTCTTGGCCCAGTAATTTGATATAGTACTTAAATAATCAGAGAAAGATGTATCAACAGACCACTGCTATCCAATGTAGTCACATGTCGTCAGTATTTAGTTATCAATACTGAGGCAGCGGATCACTTATGTTAGTGAGTACCAACCATGCGGAGTGGCTCATATGGCTCTCCTTCTCTAAAGAATTCTGATCGTACTGAAGGCTGAAACATAACTTCATGATAGAACTCTGCTCTGAACAGGGACAGTGACCGCTCGACTGTAGAGCTTTTTATACGCCACCTGACGCCGCCGCAATCCGCTTGTTCTCCTTCAGTGAGGTTTTCCAAGCCGGCTTACCACTTGTGTACATATCATCGATTTGCTCTAATGTAAGACGACCGGTCTCCGGCACGAAAAAGTAGCAGCCAAGCCAAACAAGGGCAGATATCCCTTGAAAAAGCAAAGTCAGTATGTCAAAATTGTCCGTGGAGTGTATGGCTATGGCTCTGCACTTACCAAAAAAGAAATATCCAATGTTTAGGCCCATGTTGCCGTACTTGGCGCCGATCATGTATGGAACACTAAATGAAAGCCCAAAAGCGAAGACCTCGTAGATGACAATTGTGAATGCTTGCCCGTTGGTTCTCAGACGAATAGAATGCTGCTCGGCAGATATGGTGGCGAGGCTTGCGCTGAGGGTTAACCCATAGACAAAGTTCCAGAGACAGAGAAAAATTATAAGAACAACCTGAGCCACGCGATTTTGTTGCCCGAGTCCCGTCCCAACTGCTGCGATGATTAACATGAAGGTTCCGAGAGTGCTGTAGCCTGCTAGGAGACCAAACCGTCGCCCAAGATACTCCATCAAGAATGGTGTGCCGAGGACTCCAACGCATACGCAGGAGGCCATGATGACTGTGACAAGATATGGATTGCCTATCCCAACACCAGCTAAGAAAATGACGGAATAGGTAGTGATGAATCGGACACCGGTCAAAGCTATTCCCAGTACCACGATAACAGCAGCAAACGTGCGTCTCAGGTTGACTCCACGCACCAGCTCGAGTGCGCTTGCCGTCTTCATTGCTGCTCTTTCCGCCTCTATATGGGAAGAGGTTTGTAGAATCTGATAGTTTATTATAGGGTCATCGACAGCTTTTCCGTAGTAAATGGCGAAAGACTTGCGTGCTTCGGCCTCTCGACCCTTGGTCAGGAGCCATCGGGGCGACTCAGGGAATGCGTACGTGAGCAAACCAAACATAATAGCTAGTGGAATATGGCAAATTATCGGAGTCTGCCATGCCAGATATGTGGTATATCTCGAAGTGGCCAAGCAAACGCAACCAGCCATTGCTTGTCCGACGGCGAGTCCCCAGCCGAACAAAGATAGAAATATACCACGAGTCTCGGCCAGCAGGACTTCTGCTCCCCATAATGGGCTGGCTGCAAGCAATACCCCAAGCCCAAGACCTTGGATGCATTTGCACACCATGTAATTGAGGTAGCTGCCCGCTGTTCCGAGCATACCTCCAGCACCAACAGCAATCAGGAAACAAGCTGCTTGAATGGCTCCGCGACGTCCGCCATATTTGCCAATAGGTCCTGCAAGGGCACCACCAACGCCGATGAAGATTATGGCGACGGAGACAAGTGACTGCTGCAGCGCAGTCAAGCTATACTCATCTACTATTGTGCCGTTGGCCTTTTTGACTGGACCATATGAGCCGAAAGCTTCCTTGAAAGGCATCATCTGGAGGACAATGCCACTGTAGCCTATACGGATTTAGCATTTAGCAGCGTTCTAAACACTCACCCATCCTCATGGACGCCTCACTCACCAAGATCGAAATTGTACATCCAGCCTGACATACCTACGTAAAACCCCAAACACATCATTCTCTTCGTGGATTTGGGGCGTTCCGGAAACGCCCCGTTGTCGGAGGTGTCGTCAAAATGCTCAGCGATAGCATGCTGCGTGGCCGCCTCCTTCTTTGCCAGATCGAGACCCGACATTGTGAGCGTTTATTAGGTTTCCTGGAATGCTATACTCGTACTGATATTTGCTATCGTTCTTGCAAGAACAAGTAGAAGACCACAGTGGATGGCTCCAGGATTGATCGCGTCCTTATGTAGCTCTGCGATGTTGGTTCGGAAGAAGCACTAATGAGGTGAGGTGCGAACCCAGTGCCGACCCCTTCAATCATCTCCTCGGAAGACAAGCGTGCTATGGGGTATTTAACAAACGTAAATGCACCATCGGAGAATCTATAAAGCTGAAAAAACCCCGGGTTACAGTTCTTTCCGCTTTGTTAACACAGCATGCTAGCGTCCATTCCCCAGATGTTCGGCCTCGAGAGTACCGAGTACTGAAAACGATTTAAAGCTTCGCGGTTCCGCGATCTCGACTTGCCCAAGTGGGTTTCAGGTAGATGTCGGCTCTGAGCCGAAATTTTGTGGGTCCCTGCATGTTCGAATCGGGCTCCCAGCCGAGGCTCTGAGCCTTTTTTTCTGCGAGCATCGTTTTGACATCCAGCTCCCTTCCTACATTTCATATGCTTTAGCAGTGGCCGCGGCTAGTCTCGTACGACCCGTTCATTTAGATTCGCTGAAAATGGCTGGGCGAGTTTTCTTTGTCACTGGAACGTCGAGCGGGTTTGGCAAGAACCTCGTTGAAGAGATAATTGCCAGAGGTGATAAAGTTGTTGCGGCTACACGGAACCCAAGCAGCTTGAGCTTCGCTGCCGCTGGACCAGAAAACTTTGTCTCGGTGGCTCTTGATGTCACCGATACAGAGTCGGTCAGCAAGGCATTTGACATTGCCCTGGCCACCTTTGGACGGGTAGATGTGGTTGTCAACAATGCAGGATTCGGCCTTTGTGGTTCATTTGAGGAGCTTGACGAGGCACAAATATCGCAGCAGATGAATGTCAATTTCTTTGGATGTATCAATGTCACAAGGAAAGCCATACAGGTCATGCGCGAGCAAACCCCCCGGGGCGGCCTTATACAGCAAATTTCAAGTATGGCCGGTCAGAAAGGTATGCCTACTTTCAGTATATACTGTGCCAGCAAATGGGCTCTTGGTGGCTTCACGGAAGCTGTTTCACAGGAGATGAAGCCGGAATGGGGAATCAAGTTCACTTGCATAGAGCCTGGAGGCTTCCGGTAAGAGCCCCTTCTGATGAAACCAGTCTCCCTAACTAACAGAAGTGCTCAGAACGAACTGGGCTGGGCCATCGATGGTTTTCCCCAAGCGCAGGCTTGATGAATATAATCACCTTAATGCCAAGGAGAGGATGAGCAAGAGACATGGTACACAGGGTGGAGACCCACTCAAGGCCGGTAAAGCGATCTATGAGCTTGCTGTTATGAAGGAGCCTCCTACGAGGATTGCCCTGGGTTCAGATGCGTATGATTTGGTGATGGCAAAGCTAGATGACTACCGTCAAATTTATACTGGGTTTGAGGAATTTTCAAGAAGCACAGATATCTGATAGCCAAGGAGCCCTCCGCACTCTTTGAGCCAATTGGAATCCAATCTGCTTTGGAGAGAAGAATAAATATAACAATTAGAAATCGATTCAGAGATTTCCCATGCTTGCTAGTGATAGCTTCTAAACTGTAGGCTGTAGCTATCCAGACAGCGGATAAGGAGGGGGGTCACAGGACGACATATCTGAGATCACGAACGGTGTCAACTGTTCGTTCACCGAACCTACACATATACTAGTCTCCATGGAAATGTGCAACGAAATCAATAACCAATCCAAATGGATATGGCCCTGCAGATGGCTTTTGTAACTCCCTAACTAGGTAAATGCGTAAATAGCCTTTGGCAGCTGACGACGTCACACTGGAGATGTAGAGTTGCCTCACAGAAAGCTAAAACTTTGAGCTAATTATGTCACAAACCATGTTACATCTGGGAAGTTCAGATTCTGATATTTCCCCTAGAATCATTCAAAAATTATCTGATGTTGTTCTCCTAGCACGCTTACCTTTCGAGCGTCAACATTGACTATTGGGAGTGTAGAGTGAATGGTCGGACGAGGTAGAAGGTCCAAAGGCTGCTTGACTCGCAAGAAGTGCCATCTCAAATGCGATGGGAAATTTTACTTTACCTTTCAATGATCGGTCTGATAGATGAACCTAGATGAAGTGAGACCAATTTGTTTGCGCTGTTGACAAATCGGTCATCCATGCGAAGGCTATCGTCAACAGGCCTTCATCAACGAGAACAGTCGATTCGGTTCACCGCTTGCCAAAAACCTCCCTCAAAGAAACTGTTCGGATCATGACCTGCTGTACGGGCCTCCAAGTCTAAATCCTGTGCTTGATGACATCTGTATCAGCCACCTCAGGAACACCCTTTTTGCCGCCGACCCGTTGGATAATATCCCATCGTGGCTTGGCTGCCGTGCGCTCGAGGGCAATCTCAATCTATCCCTTCGGTGCCTTCAGTCTCTAGGAGAGCACATTTTGGCCAGGTACAAGGTGCAAATCATGTCCTCATGGAAGGGTCACAGATGTACGTGGATGCCTTGCGTCTCCTCAACGAGAGACTGGCCGATCCAGCTCAAAGGAGGGACGAGGACAGCCTGATGTCGGCATGAATACTGGCAGCTTACGAGGTGAACCGATTTCAATGACTCATATGATGCAAATGCTGATACACTGAGCAGTTGCTCGTTCTTTCGACCTCGACTGGATGGGTCGAGCACGCTTTGGGACTTGGCACAGAGATTGAGATTCAAGATCCTGCGATGTTTGTACATGGTCTGGCCCACGATCTATTTGAGAACGCGCGCATTCTCATTATCCTAGATTCCCTATCAATTTCCAAAAGAACGTTTCTTTCCCAAATGGCATGGAAGAGAGTGCCATGGAGTACTGGTCTGGGGGCCAAGAGTCATATGCATTATTTACTGGACATCTTTGTAGACCTTCCGGGGTTGAAAGAACAGTTCGAACACGAGAGTGACTATTTCATCTTGGAAGAGAGGGCTTCAAGAGCCTACTCAACTCTTCTACATTGGCACCACGAATGGGATATGATATCCGAAGGTATCATCATTCCGGTTCCGTGCAATGAATTCGCTCCTCTACAATTTCCAAATTCCAAAGCCGCATTGAAATTTTTCTCGCTAATGGCTGCAAACTGCGTCTGCATCTATGGTGCTGCGCTAATCCTAATCGTGGAGTTGCTCAGCTTAGCTATTGTGAGGCAGCTGAATTGTGGACTTCGGCAGGTCGATGTATTTCGATGCAACCAGGCTGTGGCCCTTTCAAATACGGCAGTAATCGAGATCTGTCGAAGCGTTGCCTTTCAGATATCTGGCAAATGAGTGGGCAATTTCTCGTGCTGTTTCCCTGGCGAATGACACGGAAAGCGCTGGGCGGAACGTTAAGCGCCGGAGACAATGGATCGAGCAGATACTTGCTGCGTTCGAAAAGCGAGGGCAATTTTGGAAGGTCCAAAAACAGACCACTGCTAAATGATACGGTGTGCGAGTCTACCCACGGGAACAAAGGCAGGGATGAGCCGGTATTTTTGTGTATGGAGTCCATGGCATTGTATTGTACTTTTGGTCCACCAGTCAGCCTTGAGTCTTGATTACCAAAGTCTATTGACATAAGATTTATGTGCAGATTTGAATGATTAGTTAAGCGGAGAATCCCTGCGGATACTGTAACTTCCAGAATCAGTCTGATTCAGCGGTTAGGCGAGAAAGCTTCCAACGCTCGCGTCAATGTGTAGAACGGGTCGCTCTGGTTCGTGCTCAGGTAGACGTCTCCCGGATTGAAGTCGCCCCAGGCTGTCCAGCCTTCCCAGACATCACTGTTCTCATTTAGAAAGGTCAACAAACCTGCGAACAGCTCGACACATTCCACGCTTGGGAGGACCCCAAACTCGGTGAGAATGCCGCGTGCGCTACCATTTCGCAGGGCTTCTGTGACCTGCTGGAAAGTCGGACGGAAAGCGTACCACGGATTGCACAGGCCACATACTCCTCCATCATCGTCAAAGAGCTGATGGAAATCGTAAATTAAATTATTTTGCGGATCGTGCAGCTTCCCGGGCCCAATGTACGCCAACGAGAAGTCGACCCAATCTCGAAGTCATTCGAACCCCGTGCCGGGGACCAGAATGGAACTATTCGCACCAGTCGCACGAATGGCTGTTATGACTTTTTGCACGGTAGAAGCCGACATTGTCATGTTGAGATCGTGAGGCTCGTTCATGAGCTCGAAGATTAGCCGGGGATATGACGCGTATCGTTTTGCTAGCTTTGACCATAGATCGACAAGGTCGTCATCGCTCAAGTTGTGAAAGGGGCTTTGGGGAAGACGAGGCTGGTTGGTTGATCACAGCGCAGTACTAGCCTGCATAATTTTGAATGTCAAGGATGGCAGTATTGCCATCGTCAGTTATGGTTTTGATCATGCTGTCCAGATATGCCATGTTCTTTGTGTTCAGATGGCTGGACAGGCTCGCCTGGGCGTGCTACCAGGCAACAGAGAGACGGAAGAGGTTGAAGCCCATAACCCCGCCAGCTTTGGTAGTTAGCAAGACCATCGTAGAAAGGGTATACACAGTCCATCGGTACACATTCTGTGCTGGTGAAGTTGAATGCTGAGCTTAAGATGCTTACGTCGGCGGCAAGACCGTAAAGTTGAACTCTGCACTATGTGAACTTGCGTGGAGCTGTTAGATTGGCTCACCCTCCATATGTAACTTTGGCAGCACTAGCAGCACTGCCTACAATTGAAAGGGTTGTATCTAAATAGAGGGGATATTGACATCGACTCGAAGCGTAACGAGCTCCAGGAGCTTCGCACGCTTCCCTCAAGCAATATACTAGCTAGTCGCGTTCCTCTTGGCACTTCCTTTCCGTGTCCTTTGGCACGCCTTGTCCGCAATAGTAGGCGTATTCGCGATATTCCTCGTTTCCGCCTAGTTAACCTTAGGATTCTTAAGGTAGTTAGGTTCTATAGGAGTCTAATGGTGTCTAATCCTAGAACCTCTTATCAATCTTCCTACTTAGGTCTCTAACTACAGTCTGCTACGAGCGGCTACAATTGCATAAAGTGGCCACCACTAGTACTTCATGGTTAAATTACTGATCTCGCTACCACGACTCGAGGATTACTCGCCTAGTCTGCCTTTGGATCCTGGGCTTGACTCCGCATTTTTCCGACTCAAGGAAGATCGAAAATGGGGCGCTTTGGGAAGAATGAGGAAATCGTGTTGCATTCTGCGTTTGGAAAATTCACCAACTCGTTGACAAGGTCCCCGACCCGGGTTTAGCAGTCTTTGGTTTAGCAACCCGGGCGTGGTGGCTGGTGTTCGAAACGCAACGTGAAGAGGTTATTGGGGCCGAATACGGAGGTGAAATGCCTGTGCCGATGTCGCCATAGGCTAACGCCCAGCTACTAGGTTTCGGGGGTATAAAGTCAGCGATCAACTAGGTAGATAGTTTCAAGCAACAACAAAGGCGTCCTAAATGCTTGCCGTCCCCAGCAAGCCTCAAAAGTACACA
Source organism: Exophiala aquamarina CBS 119918 (assembly GCF_000709125.1). Classification (NCBI taxonomy): domain Eukaryota; kingdom Fungi; phylum Ascomycota; class Eurotiomycetes; order Chaetothyriales; family Herpotrichiellaceae; genus Exophiala; species Exophiala aquamarina. The sequence goes on from NW_013550587.1 coordinate 4,701,550, forward strand.
CGTGGTATGACCACCAAGTATTATGACTTTTCCAGTGGATTATATACGCGCGTACACAGGGTTCCATCTGTGGGACGGTGCGTACCTATATCAAACTTCCTGGGCTAAAATCTTCTGAGGGTGCAATTGTGGGATTCTAGTCAAGGTCGCCGAGTTGACCTCGCAAACGACGTACCTAACTATGCTCCAAAGCAACCTGCAGGATCAATCTGTCGCAGCGAAAGTCTTCTCTGATACGGGATGCTGATGATGCCACGAACATAAAGATTCATAGGTTCAGAGAATAGGAAACCTTTGTTCTTTACTCCTCTTCAAGATGGAGCCCTCATCCAACCTCATCGTCTGTAGGTTGAGTTGAGAGTCACCTCGACTGTGCTCCACCCGGTCAATCGCCCGATTCTTCCCCCCAATATCCCTGCTGCTATTTCCCTTCTCATGGCTAGCTCACTCATGAATCTCTTAGTGTCTCACTCCCGATATCCTAATTAGCAGGGAGTTAATTCATGTGGTTGACGTGACAGTACATAGTGGTGAATGTCGTACCGCCTTTGATGGCTCTATGTGAGCTGTTCACCTCCCAGAACGACAAACAATGGGGCCGGGCACCAAGCTACATCAGCCTCCTGTCGGCAACATTGGGCCCAATCGATACAAGGAAAACCTAGATTTGTTTGGTTTACTGTACAATTCGATTTGGACTCCCTTCGCGATAGGCGTTGGCACAACGCGGAAATGTAATTGCGAACACTGAGACTATTCTGCGACGTTCATGGAGGGTGCTGCTGCTCCTTGGAGCATAATGGAGCATGCTCGACACCATGTCAGGAGTTAGGTGGTTCTCCCATATTTCGTACTCGATTCTGCACCACCTGCATATGCAAGCGCTGATTTTCAGCCAGAGGGCGCTTATCGAGGAGTCTCGGCGCTAACCAATGCATGCCTGTATGGCACTAATTTGCCCTGCGTACTCCAACACCGTTGCGTGTGGCCCACCTCCATGTAGATAGAGGCCGATGCAACTGCCCCTTAAGCTCGCAGCGTAGATGAATTACGTAGATACAGGTTCGTTGCGTCTGTCGAGCCGAGCTGTCGAAAGGTTTGCCAGGCGGCCGACCCATCGTTGTGGAGACAGAAAGCGTTTGGTGTGCTGCACGTCTACGAAAATGGTGCCTGGAGTCCGGATAAGCATGCTTTCCCTCCTGGCGAGCTGGTGGGATTGATTTTGAACATGTAACACTACAAAAGTGTACATAGCTGTGCAGGAACTCGCCTTTCAGTCTACTTGTTCCAACTCTTCTGTAACGCACTATTATCGTTGGTAGATCTCGACATTTTCGATTTACTATTGATAAACTTCCAGCCAAAGGATTTCAGCAGTCATGGTGAGACGACTTGTAAGTACTCCAGTTTCCCAGAAACAGTGCTTGTTGAAGACGCTAACGAAAATCGTCCAGCTCGAACGAGATTCCTCCAGTGCTTCTTCATCTACGTTCGCTACGCCTCAAGCTCGATCTTCCCAGAGTGAAAGCGATCGAAGCATACCAAGGCAGTTTACGCCCTCTTCAACTGGTAGCTCTTCGGAACTCGGTGCCGTTCTCGGAAGCTTGAACTTCGATCCAGACATGCCAATTCCTTCAATTGAGAGAGAGCATAGTGAGATATCAACTCTTCCTACTCACAATAACTTGCCTCTGCGAGCTAGGACGCCTTCTTTTTCTATTACGCCGCCCAATACCGAAGGACCTGCAACGCCGGTCCCTTCATATCCCACTAGCTATGGTGCAAGTCCGACACCCGGCTCTACAGTGCCCAGCATAACCGAACGCATTGGAAATCTGGGACTGTCTGAAGAGCCGGCAGGGTGCCGAGAAAGCTTCAGCGGATCAAATTCTACTCCAAGAGGTATACTAGGCCATATCCAACTCTCCCCAACGATTTCCGTGGATGGGGAACATTCTACTCAGAGTCTCGTCGACAATTCCATCACTAGGACCCTGGCAAACGTCAGATTGGGTACGGAACGCGCGCAGCCTGATTCTCCCACTCCGGGCACCTATCTCTACCCACGGTCACCGAGTCCAAACCTGCCCAACAGCAGTCCAAGGTCTGCATCTCGACGACGGTCGAGCTCTCACGTTGACCAGACCCCTCACAATGTTGCGAATGAAGAGCCTCCACTGGAGCGGTTCCACGAGCCAGACTTTCAGCGAGAATTTAACAATGCAAAGAACCATGTCGCTGATTTAGTCAACGTTCTTGCAAGCTCAGTGCTGCACAGTGAAGTTGAATCGCGCATACGAACACTGTATTTGCAGGCTGTTGATCTAAGTCGTTTCCAAAATCCATCTACCCGTACTGTGGGGTTGGTAGGAGACTCAGGAGTAGGTATGTAGATATGAAAGTGGTTGCTGGGTTGAATTGTCTCTTACTGCTCTCAGGGAAAAGCAGCCTCCTGAATTCACTGTTGGATTTCAATGGCTTTGCCCGATCCGTAAGTAGATAATGCTCCCTCTTTTCCATGGTCGGTCTATTGCTAATCCAAGCATCGGTGAAAGAGTAATAGCGGAGCTGCGTGTACGTGCGTTGCAACAGAGTATCATTACCACCAGAATGATAATTTCACCATTGAGATGGAATACTTCACGTTGGACCAGCTTCGGGGTCAATTCACCGAGCTGCTCCAATCATACCGGCAGTACCACCTCCGCTCTCTCCATGATGATGGCATGCTTGAAGACGAACGTCGAGATCTTGAAGACAAAGCCAAGGTCGCTCAGGATACTTTCCACGCTGCCTTCCGGAACCACCTGGCCCAAAACGAACAGTTCCTCCTTGATAATTCAGAGGCGACTGTGCTCCAGACAATGTTAACATGGGCCAGAAACTCCGGCCTACCTCTTACGGAAAGTGATAGCGCGGACCTACAAAGAGAGATCTTCAGTGACGCAAGCAGTTGCTCCGACCGCTTGACAGAGCTGACCTCTGAGCCAAATTCTCTTGATGAGTTCTCGGTCTGGCCTTTCATCCAAAAGATAAAGTTCGTGATTGTAGCGAAGAACTTCCTGTTCACCCGTTGGATCCGGCTGACTATGGCAGAGTCTACCTAAATGCATATATTCTGAGCAAGGGCCTTATTCTCGTTGATCTCCCGGGTAGGTAGACTATCTCTGCGGGATATATTCTTTTTTTAACACTCTTAGGTCTCCGTGACCTCAACTCGGCTCGGCTGAAGATCACAGAAAGATACTTGCTCAATTGCGATGAGATTTTTGCCATCTGTTACATAGGTCGAGCTACCACTGATGCTGGTGTGATGGGAGTATTCGAGCTTGCCAGGAGGGCTTCCCTGTCGCGGATTGGAATCATTTGCACAAAGTCGGATGTAGGTGCTGAAGTATCAGGATGGTTTCCAGGTATCGTAATCTTTGGAAAAGCCGTTCTACTAACCAATCACGTAGGATATTCTGGCAGAAGAGGCGCAGCGAGATTGGGATGGAGATTCTAGAAGGATCATTAGGAACTTGATCAGAGACATTGAGAACATGCAGAGATCGTTGGACACTAACGAGGCCAGAATCAGAGATCTTGACGCTGATAATGATTCTGACGTTGAGATGGATAGCGAAGAGAGGGAAGAACTCTTAGAACTTCACACAGCCTCCAGGAAACTAAAGTGAGTTTACTGACATATTTGGTAACCCTCTGACGCTCATATCTCCCCTCTTCTAGAAAACGTATCGACACGCGCAGGTTCGAGTGAGTAGTCCTAAATCCAATTCTTATGGGACCACTGACTTTGAGTTATCCCAGATTGAAGAGTTATCTTATTACTACTCGCAATCAAAAAGTCACAGATGCGCTTCAGGCGACCTATCAGAACCGGATACCAGGAGGGAACTTGCCAGTCTTCTGCGTCAGTAACTTCGAATATTGGGAGCATCGGACTACACCGAAAATGGAGGCTTTGCCCTTCCTCCGTCTCTCTGGCATTTTGGAAGTCCGCAAATATTGTCTTTCCCTTGTCGCCGAGGGTCAGCTTTGTGCTGCGATCGAATACATGACTGTTGCCATCCCAGCACTGCTGGGATCTGTCGAGCTCTGGGTCCAGTCTGGTTCTGGAAGTCTGAGCGCCGAAAGAAAACAAGCCATTCGAAACACCCTAGAAGAGATTGAAGGTGTGTTAGACACGGTAAGTTTTTGGGGGAGACGTTTGAGGATTTTGGTTGGTCTAATTCGGAGTCCTCCACAAGCTGAAGCTGCCAGCATCTTCCATCAACGCTAATGCCCGGTCAATGGGGCAGCATTTCAATGCTCAGATATCTCTTACCTTGAGTTGGGAGTCCCGTCAAGAAGATGGTCATTAGGCTAATGGTTTGGCAGGACAATGTTCGTACCATTGTAGCCAAGCCGCACAAAATGCAACTATAGAATGGCAAGGGGTAAGTGCTTTAATGCGGAAGATGGACCTTAACGTGCTCAAACTAACGGGAGCGCTGAAAGTGGCATCATAGTAAGACAATTATTTTCTGCGGCTACTCTCTCTATATGGTCTTGTGCGGACTTTAATGTTCTCTAAGGTACTTACGCCGCCTTTTGTCGAAATTATGGAGATTATTACACTCCAAAGGTAGGAAGCCGCTGTTGGAATGATGAAGCTATGCAAGCTATGGTCACGCAGCTGGCTACACCTTGGCAGATTTTTCAACAAAGTATCCAGGAATTGCAGGACAGTCTAGTAACAACGATTGACCATGGCTTCGATCGCGCCACAGCTCTATGTATGGCATAAGTCCCGTTTGTTGTTATGTCAAGGATCGATCAAGTGCTGATGGATATTCCAGCTGATCCAACCGGTGTCCCATTGGGCTCACTGCGGACTTTGACTGTCACATTGAGGCATAGACAAGCTCTTCTCCTTTCCGTTGTGAAAAAGCTGGAAGAGGATTTTCAGAGCAATATGTCGTAAGAAAGACCCTCCTCCCTTGCCAGTTGCAGACCAAAAATTCAAAATGCTAACCCACAAAATAGTATACTTCGGACGGATGCCTTTACAGGAATTCGCAGCTCGTTCATGGGCCAGCTCATGGAACCGTCATACGACAAGTGTAGACTTGAGAGTGGTTAGTTCACACCCCAAAGCGCCGCCCTTATGTAAGTTGAGATGCTTATTGAAGAGCCTACATAGGCGGTGGGAGCGACATGAGGCGCAAGAGAATCATAAGAACTGGCTTCGGCGATGCACAGCTTTTCGAAAACCACCGGAGGAAATTTGCGAGCAAATTCTCTGAACTCACTCACGACCTAGAAGCCAAGGTCCAAGAAGCGGTAGCTACGCACCTTGCCGTCGTCCAAAATGACTTGGATACCTTGAAAAACGAAAATGTGGCCCTTGAGAGCGAGAGACACCCTGAATTCCGCAGGCAACTGGATGAAGCGGTGCATAGGATTAGACAGAAGATGGAGGATTCCTACTCGATTGTTTCTCCTTTTAGAACGCTCGCTGCATGAGCGGGCCACTGAAGAGTCAATACGTTACTGTGTGCAAGAAGATTACTCTTATGGCGTGGGCGGAAGGAGTTTATGGAGAGTATTATTTCTTGAGGGAATAGCTCCAGTAAGCACAGCTTCCATAGCACCCGCTTTCGTCTCCCCCTTCCCCAATAGAGCTGTTTCCCTCGTTTGTTCAAGACCGGCAATGGGGATCTAGGCCACGATAACAGTAACGAGTTTCAAACTCAAGGCTCCCAATATGGTAAACTAGTAGATGGTCCGCCCAAAACCATTACATTCTTTAAAAAGACCTACCGATAAGTAAGGTGTACGTTTCTAGTGAGAACAGGGACCTGAGAATGCGACTTGTGGATGGGTGATGAGGAGTGGAGCCGACAGACATCAGCCTGAGCAGAGGTTTGGACCACTCAGGGCTAACCCTGGGCGACGTTGAGCCGAGACTCAAGATAGCTCAGCTAACACGCTGCAACACTAACTGCTAAAATAATTGCTAGACCAGAGGTAGATTCAGGCTCAAATCAGTCACGGGTACAGCGTCCCACCTACCTACGGAGGCAGAATGACCTCACGAGTTTCCTGGATGCCAAATATGCCTTAGTCGAAGTTAGAAACTTGACAAGGGCCGAAACAAGCCGCGTCAAGAGAACAGGCGAGAGATCGGGGTTTGGGAGGGTAATCCGGGTCCAAAACGAGAGGCAAGCCCGCCTAACCCAAAGGCGAATTTCCCGCCAATGATTTTACAAAAGAACAAAGTCATGCAAGCCCAGGACGCGCGACCGGACCGATCCAAGCGGAATAGACCGTGCGATCTCTGCCGAGCCGCAAAGATATGCTGCCGCATCGAGAGCTCGTGGCCCAGTCGAAAAAAAGGACATGTCCAGTATGCAACAGGGCCGTGCCAACTAAGCACAATCTCTGGCAAAGTGTGCGCCCCTGGAGCCTGAGCTTTGATCTTTATGGCGATCTAGCCGAACAGTAGGATTTGAAGTGTCCCATTGGCAGTGCCCCACATACCACTCGAGATGCTGTATGTGTATGCAAAGGTTGGCGAAGTGAGCAGGGTGGCAGACCAGGTCCATGATGATACGATACCAGCGGCGGTTAGTCCTGGCTTGACAGATCAGGATGCTGTACTGAACTCCTCAGCGCTGGTTGTGGAGTAGCCTGTATGTCAGTTTTGGAGGCAAGTCAAACACACCCTGTACAATAGTGGAGTTTGGTCAGCCTACTTTCCTGCATTGTGAATTGGAATCATACATCAGAATGGCGAAGAAGGCCCTTATACCGACAAAGATGCCCTAACCAAATCCCTCGTCCAGGATACGAATGCCCTCTGTGACTGAAGGCATGATTGGTTGTGAAAATTGTGGCAGAGACCGGCTGCTCCACCGTGAAGGCGTTCTTGAAGAGGTGGTGTGGTGAACGTGATTGTTGGAATTGTTCGTTTCCTCAAGTCAAGAGCCTGTGGTATTGAGGGAAGAAACTGATGTCCAACTGGAGAGGTAGATCTTCTGCACTTCTATATGTCGCACGACCACGTTTAGATCATTGGTAATGAGCGTCTCGACCACCCTCGGCGGAGAAGAAGGCCATCACCAGTTTCCCCTGATGTGGCCGGCCGACAGCTGGAAGTCTGGATCAGGCATAGCACGGCTGAGCGATGCACCCAAGATGTGAATGAAAGATGTGGATCTGACCGGCTGATTCTGCTATGCTGATTGTTGTGCATTTGAAGGAATTCGTAGGAGTAGCATCCGTGTTATCGAATTGCTCACCTTTCATTGGCCAGATGGCTTGTCGATCAACTGGGCAGATGCATTGCCAAAGATGGCCAAGTCATTGCTTCAAACACTTCCCACACAGGCATAAGATAACGGAAAATTTGGAGAGAATATGCTCTAAGGCCAACATATTCGGATGCCAGCATCATGTCGCAGATTGGAGAGCTAAGTTGGAGGACAATCGCAGCGGTCAAGCGGAACTCGATCCACAGCCTCATCCCAGACCAGTGGCATCTGCCCTCACAAATTCCTCCTGCAGAATGGCAAAGAGATGTGAGTGGTGAATAACTTCATCAATTTCTGTCTTTGCGTGAGATCGAGATTACAGAGGCCAACGCTACGGATATAGCGCAGCAAACCGCAACAGGCAAGTGGCGGGCCACGCGAGTCGTGAAAGCCTTTTGCTATCGCGCCGCAATCGCCCGTCAGATGGTGAGTAAGATCTCCTCTGGTGTTGTCAACATCAGTTGTTCAATCAGGTATACTAATCACCCAGGTTTCAGGTCAACTGCCTTCACGAAGTGTGCTTCTCAAAAGCACTGGCTGTGGCGTAGGTTTTAGACGAATATTTCGACAAACATAACAGGCCCATTGGGCCACTCCACTAGTTTCCAATCAGCCTTAAAAGCTCAATTCCATATTCGTGGCATGGAAGCGACCATGGGATATGTTGGATGGATAGGGACATTCGAAGGCAAGAAAGGGACTGGTAAGGAGAAGAAGGTCTTCGAGAGCGAATTGGTACGCGAGCTGAGGAACATGGGAGCGATAATGTACTGTAAAACAAGCTTATCACATACGCTCAAGGCTGGAGAGACAATTAACAACATCATCGGATACGCGTCCTCCCCCAGGAATTGGATACTCTCTGCTGGTGGCAGTTCTGGGGGCGAAGGAGCGTTGTTGCCTCTCAGAGGTAGCTCCTTAGGTAGAGGGACTGATATGGGAGGCAGCAAGGCCTGGAAAATACGACTATCATGGTATGTCGCGTTCTACGTGAGGCTTTATGAGACTAACAAGCACTGTGCCAGGTTACGCCGTAGCGGCCAACATATTGGATTATTCGGCTTAGGTATTTCCAGTGACACTTGCTGACCAAGAGATTGACCTCTTCGAAAAGGAGTATACAACATTGAATGACCTCGACGAGCGGCTGTGGAAAAATTGTACTTTAACTCTTTCAACGATCATGATAGCTGAGAGGCGAATAAGGCTGCTGACGTCTTCTTGAGCAGACAATCCAGAAATATATCACGGCACTCCAGTTGGCGTGCAATTGATTGGTCGGAGATTGGAAGAAGAGAAAGTTATGGCCCTGACGAATGTCATTAGCCAGACGTTAGATCACGAGCGGGATCGGCGTTGTATGGCTGGGCGATGTGGTTGAGTACGAGGAAGCGTAATGTGAACAATGAGACAGATACGATATGTAAAGCTAAAGGGCCACTTCTATAAGATAATGTGGCCCGAGGGAAGGCATTATATCAAAGAATTCCAACTTGCGTGCTAAGATGGACCAGAGTTATCTCAGTCAAGTGTCCTTGTGCAAAATTTCAGGTGTCCAATACTATGCACCCTCAGAACTGATATTAATTTTGTACATTCTCAGAAAGGGACACCTAGAGCTCTAGTGACTGACTGAGAAAGGCTGGTATGAAGAACGAGCAGGCTGAGATATCACGGCGAAGCTGAGCCCAGGGTTCCACGGATGGCCTACGCCTGGGATGATGGCAAGACGGGCGTGGTTAGCCTCTGCTGTGTATGCAGCGGTAGGTACTCCGTATAGCGAAGGGAACTTAGAATCTCGCTAAGATCGACTCGATTTACAGTTCTTACACTGTTTTCTTTTCGGGCGAAGGTGGATTTAGCAGTGGGGCAGGCCTCCCGAATAATGACAAGACCCCAGGGAAGCCCCCGCAATTCAATGTGTTGCGTGGACGTTGCCTAGCCGCCCCGAGGTTCCGTAATCTGCCTGGATGTCTTGTGCTCCCGCTTCAATTATTCCCTTGCATTCATCTGAACTGCGTACGTGAGCGGCCATTCGTGTAAGCAGCCCCAACTTTGAATGATCACGCCTTCAGGTCAATTCACCCTGCTGCTATCATGACGAATCGAAGACAATTCACCAGTTGTGATGCGTGTAGAAAATCTCGGATTCGTTGCGACGCTGCCAACCATGATGGTTCTTGTACTAATTGTGCGCGCCGAAAGAGGACCTGCAGTTTCCAAGTAAGTGCAAAAGCCAATAAATATCTTGATCTTCAGATCTGAAATCTTTCAGTGGATCGAGAAGTTCACAGGTGGTCGGCACCGGCGCCCAAGCGGAAGAAGCAACACTGGAGACTTACAGACTATTGATGGAGAAGCGAGTGTTGGGTCATCCATGGTAGAAAATTTCCCAGACGTACGGAGCAGGTCTGCACGGCAACCACTGTCCACTGATCGCTCAGAATCCATCACTAATCGGAGACAACACGCGCTGACGCTCCACAATGTGCTATGGGATATTTTCACCAGTCTTTATGAACCGCAATTGGGCTTGTGGATAGGGACTGAATGCAATCCTTTCAAGAGGTTGAACACTGTATGTCGTTCGAAAGACCATTTACCACTAGTACTCACTAAACTGGGCAGGCTCCTAAGACATTGATCACACGATTGATGGTGCTGCTAGACAGCTCTTCAGTGCCATTTCCCGACAAGCCAACTGTCGAGACACTCGGGCTCCTGGACATGCACTTATCCCCTGAACACGCGGCAGAGCAGGAGTGTATCATTAATCAAGCGTTGATAAGCGCTGTGCACGCATTTTCCGCCCGCTGGCTGCCACTATGTTGTTTTGGAGAGGTAGAGCCAACGAAGTTGCAACATCTAAAGACGGTGAAAGAACATTTCGTTGAATGTATCTGGAAACGAGCTCAGAAAGATGTCACACAGGTCTTCACACGACCAAGTTATCGTTCGATTCTGGCCCTCTACCTGTTCGGCGTTACTCCAACCTCCTCAAAGAATCCATATCGACGAATTGCCGATCACTGTATGGAAACTTCTCTCCGACATTATGTCCAATTGAGAGCGAAGAAGAGAATCGCAGTCAATTCAGCCACTCCACCATCTGCAGGAAGTGTTCAAGCCTCTGGAAGCATAGATGAGCCAGCCACAAACCAAGCCGCTCTTGAGGAGTTTCAGCATCTAGAGGACACTGCGTATTGGTTTGGTGTTGTCATTGACGGATCCAGGGCCTTGACTCGATGCCAACCGTCCGTACTACTTCCCGGCATGACGGGAGAATCGAATGTTTGGAGCCTGATTAAAAAACAATCTAAGAATTTCAGCACTGTCAACCAGTCAATAATAAACTCGAAGGCCTTATTAACGGACGAGACAGTTACGACAATGGTCCAATGTGGCTTCTCATGTAAAACTCTCTTCTGGAAGGCCGTCTCTCGCCTCCAGGAACACCTCTTTCACCAGACAATTGAAGTTCCCTTTTCGGAAATAATGGAGAGCATAGAACAGGAGATGAATCGATTCGAGGAGACTTTTACCCCTTTCCTGGATAGATGTGGGAGAGACTACATTCTTCTTTCGGAGAAATCGCGAATCAGCTACTGTGAGTGAAGTCCTTTCTAAAGCGTTCGGAATTAACCAATAGGAAAGTAATTCTCAGCTTTCATTTTCACCTAGGAATCCTCATTCTAGTTGACACGCTTGACTGGAACCATGAAGCTTTCCGAACGGACACGATCCTTGATGTTGAAGCCTGTCGGCTCTCCTCGACTCGAGCGATAGTGACTTTGATCAACCTGATGCTATCGCAAAGTGACAATTTCCCTAGTGACGATCCGACAAGCATTATACTAAAAGACCCATACCCTGAGCATACTAGGAATGGCCTTTCCAGGGCCGCATATTCTGTTCTGAAGCTATATCAATCTCTATCGCTCCCTAAGCAAGTAGCAGAGATCATGGCATCGTCTCTTCTTGCTGGATTGGAAGTTCTGCGACAGATTTCATACTCGGCAACAGACTCATTGAACAGTCTTCATGCTGCATTCTCAAAGACGGATTTGCTTATCAGATACCGACAACCTGCACCTTCAACTTATCTGACAGCCGTACCTTCTCCTTATGGGGCAGCATTAACCCCCGAGCTTTTTGAAGAGGCAACATTCAAGCAACTCGACCTGGCAGGCGAGGACCCTTATTTGGTCAACAATACAATTGGGCGACATGAGACATATGAATTTCCCGACGACTTCGCTTGGTTTGACTTGGACAGCACAGAATTTGATTTTATGAATCAAGACTGGTCGTTCCAGGTGAGTCTAATCAGATTGCATCTGGTAAAGATGTGCCTGATCTTGGGATTTAGGATTGCTTTGCAAGTGTATAATTCGAACAGAACTCTCATATTCCATACTTTGTGCATCAAAACAGCGGAGGAGGGGTATTTGCATATCAAACGGGCCAAGCGGTTAGTTACATCATGTGCTCGGAACAACACTTAATAGTATGCGACGTTGGACGCTCTCCCCAAAAATCACGTCCGCTTTTGCCAGAGCCCTTGCGGAAAGCTGTTACTTCTGAAACCAGATAATCTCAGTGTAGCCTTTACGGTGTTCGAATCAACTGGGTAAGCTGGTGTAGAGCTAGACGAAGAGCCGAAACTACTCGTATCTATTGCATTGGACGCCGAAGAAAAGCCAATTCCATGGGAAAATGGCATGGCGGTTCTCATCCGAGCTTTGGAGCACCCGAGGTCTCGGTTCTAAGCCGTGACGCCACAAGAGTCTCGACCAGCGGTCGGCTCCCAGCCAGACTCCAACAATATCTTACTCGTATGACTTCATCCAAGCCATACCCGATGCATAGAGAGATCAAGCACATGATGTGGCACATTAGCATCATGCAATCACTACACTGAGCTAGCGGGAGGGCCTGGATCAAAGTTCATATTCAACCTTGGCCGGAGCACTGTCAATCCGCTCCACAACTTCCGCTCATGCACTTCGAAAGTCGGACGCGATGGAAGAAAAGCACGATCTTACACTCTATCCGAAGGAATATTTCCGCCGTCCGAGAAGCTACCTGAGATACCGCTTGCCAGGGCCCTTCATTCACGATGACTTCTTTCACCAACCTCAAACTTGTAAACTCTCTTACTGTGGCCGAATCATCGCATACTAGGTCGACTTCACTATAGCTGCGCAGTACTGTGTTCTTGTTGAAGTTTGAATGCACCTGAGTTTTATCCAGATCATGGCTACTGAAATCATCCATGCCCCAATGGAAACTATCGATAGCCTAGGGACGGGCATTGACAAAACAGAGCCGAAAGCGGGTGCAGATGAACTGCTACACTCTTCAATTCCACAAGAGGCGAAAAGAATTCTCGTGGAATGTTTGGTGGGAAATGAAAGCCTCGCAATGCCACAGGTGGTCGTTGAGGGTGCACCATACGTCACCTTCACTCCAGAAATTAACTCTTTCATGCCCACTCCTATGAAAATGACCGAGTCCGTCTCTGCTATATGGGCGTGCATTGGCTTGTTCGCTGCAGCAATTTTACAGAGACGATATGATATTCAGCCAAGCCTGGAAATTGCAGTGGATGTACAGGCGGCGACCCTGATGCTTTCGTCTTTGGTCTTATTTGAGATCGAAGGAAAGGGAATTGCAGATGAGGAAGTCAGTGCAAGAGCAGCACATCTTGACAAAGGCCGTATAGGTGAAACGTATCGTGCACTCGCGACGAACATGTAAAAGCTAAGGTTGATCTGAAGTCGCGAGTCTCTTGCTGACATTACGCAGATACAAAACCGCTGATGAACGATGGTTCCAATTACATGGCAGCCTGGACACGACGCCCATGCTTGAAATGCTCGGGCTGCCGCAGCATCAACCGGCGTTGAACGGACCATTGAACCGAGATGCGATAAAAGACATATATAAAACCACAATAGCGAGGTGGGACAGCCAAAGCCTCGAGACTGAAGTCAATGAACGGTGGCGCCAGCCTGGAGTGACCTGCCTCACAAAGGAGGAGTACGCAGCAACAACGCATGGGAAAGCGAACATCAACGAGCTATTGTACAAGGTACACCCAATTCATGAGCAACTGCAACCAACTCCCTGGCCACAGACCGCTACCGGCCAACAACCCCTGTCGGGCATCAAAGTGCTTGACCTCACTAAGGTGATAGCTGGCCCTACGATAACCAGAGTCTTGGCTCTACTAGGGGCTGACGTCCTACGCGCGTCCTCGCGCACAATAGCCGACGCAACATTTGCTCTGTTTGACGGTCAGCTGGGCAAGAGAGATACTGATCTGGACCTGAAAACCATTCAAGGTCGAGCAGCACTCCAGAAGCTTTTGGAAGATGCTGATGTGGTCGTCGACGGCTTCAGGCCAGGTGTCCTGGACCGACTAGGATTTGGGACCAAATGGGCTCACGAGCTGGCGAGGCGGAGGGGTCATGGCATCGTATACTGCCGAGAAAATTGCTATGGTTGGAGTGGAGAATGGAGGGATCGCGCCGGTTATCAGCAAATTAGTGATTGCGTGAGTAGCGAACATTACTATTCTCTGCTTCATGAAGAGTTTTCCTGATATTTTGAACAGGTATCAGGAGCATCCTGGGAACAGGGCAAATTTCTCGGCCTCGACGAGCCAGTCGTACCATTACTCCCAAATTCAGACTACCAGTAAGCCATGAGTCTCCGGTCTGGAATCATCAGTGCATCTGACTTTATTGTTTCAGGACAGGGTTACTCGGAGCAGTGGCGATCATGCAGGCTCTTCTCCAACGAGCGTCTGTTGGCGGATCATATAACGTCGAAGTCTCTTTGACTCAATTCAACAACTGGTATCTTCGGGACGTGGGACTACACTCTGAAGAAACACAGGCATATTTACGAGCATTACACCCCGGTTTCTTGCCGCGACACGACATGGACATATTTGAATTGATCACCAAGACCGTAGAGGCCACAAAGACTCTGCGTGAATGCGATGCGGGCCGCCTCTGGGATCGGGCGAAGTTCGCTACAGGGCCAATCAGGTGGGGAGGTCCTGAAGGCGAAATTGCTACTTACCTTGACTGGCGGAAGATTGTGACAGTCAAACGCGAGAATGATGAGAAGCCCTTGGTCTTGTTTGATTTTAAGAGTGGCTCTTGCCTTCCAGGTTCGGACGAACCCAGATGGCTGTAAGTGTGCATAGAATCACAGATCCTACTCCCCCATGGTATTTTGATCAATATCTTTGACCATTCTGAGTTTTGTACTTCTGGCTTGTTAAGCCCGATGACGGGTTTTATTAGTGGGTTAGATATATGGCGGGTGCACCTGAGCAAAAGGTTTGTTGACCAGTTGACTTGCTGCCATCGTCGGGTTGAACATTGGCAGTACATGTCGAGACACGAAGTGAGTAGCTCCAGCGCGCCAATTCGTTCTCAGCTTTCGATCAAGTTCAAAACAGATACGGTAACAACTATCATCAACATCTCTAACGTTTCCAGTCATGTCACATGTATACTCATATCTCTCTGACTGTGGGTGCCGCTCGTGACCACAGCATTTGCAGTTAGCGTTCTTGGTTGCGTCTCGCATCGCTTTCGAGATACTGCAACCCAAGACCTTCGGTTGCTGTAGTAGTCCCCAGATCACGGTGCACGGGTGGCTGCACTGTGCCCGTAGTAGGGTAATGTGCCTATAGTCTGTCTCAATGACTACCAGAGGTGACCATGCAATAGGAACCTCGGCCGGCCGAGGCGCGTCCGTCGTAGCTGAATCAGTTTGGCTGCTTGACTTGCACAGTTGGATTCGTCGGTTCTCTCCTGGAGGAACCTCAAGCTCCGTAGCAAAGCCATTAATTGTTCAAGGCCCATGAACAGCCTACTGGAAGTGGCAACTTGCAAGGTCCGTAAAGTGAGAGTCCCCACTGTGCTTAGGCACATCTTGTATTCGATGAAGCCGATAGAACCAATTTCGGCGAGGTGAAACTTTTCAAGCTCACTCAGTAAGGCGTTCAGATACAGCTGAATAGCCGATGGCCGTGTGCAGAGCTGCTCGCAGTTCCATGGTTCTGGCGCTTTGCACCTCAAAAACCTCACCAGTACTTGTAGAGTATTTCCTGGGAATTGGGCTCTGTCTCTTCTGATCATTCCACGGTTGTTTGTAATGGCGGGACTGTTCGAAAAGTGTGTACCGTGAAGTGAAGCTGAGCAAAGGACATGGATCCTGGTATCCCTAGAACCTTTGGCGTCCGTGGTGTTAGCAATGGCCAAAAGATTGCCCCAGAAAGGCTCATTTCTATATGCGCTACATGTGAGATGTCTGGCTACATACTTTTCGCAGTATAACCGATCGTTTGTCGTCACAATGCGAGATACCAAAACCCGCCATCCACTGAACTGAAATAGCCGAGACGGTGGCCGAGCGCGGATAATATATCCTTAGGGGCCATCGCTGCCTGGCCGCCCGCCCTTCAGATCATCGGAATTACGCCCGTAAGGCCTCCAATACAGGCAAACCTTGTTTCAGCTTCATCAACTACTGTTAAACATGACTGGGCATTCTGACAAAGCCCGCGTAAGGCTCTCTCACTCACTCTGGATTGCAATCTTTAGATTACCCATCTTCATTCAAGTTGTTGCAGTGATCGATAAATACCTATCGAAGCCTTAAAGTAAGGCAAAATATTCGCCAAGACATAGACTCCCAACATGGCCGGTGCGACCGAGAATCAGCATACCCAAGCGTCATCACGGTATAAACGAAAGTTGACAGAGGCTCGGAGAGAGCAGAACCGACGGGCTCAGAAATTATGGCGCGAGAGGCAAAAGAAGCAGCGGGATGAGGATCTTAAAGCGAAGGTCCTCGAGCAGTTGATGCAGGCGGATTCCATGAGCGAGGAAGTGGTGCTGGAGGATAACGACGGCGGTGCCAATGGAGGAGCAGGAGGAGGCTGGGCTGGAGAGATCACTCAGAGCACCGGGATCAATGCTCCCTTTCATGAACTACCGGCTCTCGATGGACCTGTCTCAGCGAGCAGGATCCCTGGTCCAGAATATACGGATCCAAGTCCTGAGACGCCGGTAAGGCTGGAGCTGGCTGATCCCTATATGCCGTTGCCAGTGGCGGTATATTATTTTGTGCCTCCCGACCCGGACTCAGAGGATATGCGGTACGCATGGCCCATCGACGAAGATATAACGCAGAAGATCTACGTTAAGCCGCCTCCGCATCGGAAAGCAGGAGGCAGTCTGGCGAACACGAGCTCGCTGTCATCATTATCTCACTCTGGCACGACGCCCGCTTACTCATACCCACCGCCCTATCCACTATACCCAGTCACAAGCATCGGCACGCACACACCTCAGTCCATATCGACGAACAGCGAGGGAACCCTACCGTCGCCCTACATCAACCATCTCCAACTAGTTGGTGAATCATGCTTCTCAGCAACATTATCCATCGCGACGTGCCTGGGCATCCCACGCACATCGTACATCAACGATCACCCATCACCATTCACGACGTCATCCAACAGCGCCATATCATCAATACCGATCGACCTCCGGCCGTCAGGCTTCCAGCTCATCCTCGCGCACCCATGCTACCTCGACTGCATCCCATTCCCGCACTTCCGCAACATGGCGGTGTACCTCTCGAGCCTAAAGAAACTCGACCACTGCAGCCTATTTCTGGACCTAATGCACGATGGTCTCGTGTGCTGGGGCCGAGCACGCGCGAACGGCGGACATGGCAGGAGCATGCGCGACGGCGTTGCGTGGAGTAGGCGGAGTTGGGAGGCGAAGCCGTGGTTTTGGCGCAAGTGGGGCTGGTTGGCGAGGACGACGATTGAGGATGTTGATAGTGGGGTGTTTTCGCAGGCGGCGGTAGATGATGAGGTTGACGATGAGGATGGCATGTTGAGCGGTAGCCAGTGGTGGTGGTCTCAGCAGACTGATGACGAGGCTGAGCTGCTGTTGGGAGTGTCAAGCAGGAGGAGTGCTGGATCAAGTAGTGCTGGCGTTGGTCGTAGCGTGGGAGATCAGGATCAAGAGGAATTCGGCAGCATGCTTAGTCGATTGGTGTCGTGCAATGTGGGGATACGCAATATGAAGGATGTTGTTCTGTGGGACTAGGACAGCATGAGGTGGGTTGCGGACATGTATTCTATCTGATTATATATTATTATTATTGGGGGGTAGCGGACCGAGAATGACGGAAATCCTGATTTCTGTTTGGATGAGCAAGATCCTCTTCGGAGTTTCATTCTTTCGATCGAGTGCCAACCAATTATGGGGGGCTCCGTGTCCCTTTTTCATAGCTGATCATCCGTTTGATATCTTATATTGAACCTAATGTACAAGATCATGCCCCTGCGACAGCAATGAAGGAAGTTCGCAATGCCCAACACACCTACCATTTCTTCATAGCGCGTTATGGACTTAGCCAATCACTCACACGAGCCCTACCGCCCCCATAAAATGAGGTACCGTTGCCCACTACTTATTTTGCCGCAAACAAACTACTTCCAGATTGGCGTTGCTGCACAGAGATGAGAGCTGGTTCGGATGTTGCTTTGCCGATCGCCGACAATGTGCCAGGGGTAGTGATCGCTACTCAAGGTATCAACCTCTATCTTCTTGGCTTCGATCAACTTGAGAATAGGCTCGCGGTCTAATTGGAACCCGAATAACAAGGCAGCGTCAGGAAAAGGCCAACGACAATTCCTTCGGCCTCTTGCATGTCAGCCAGTACGTCATCGATGTTCTCTTGCAGGTGCCAAGTTTGGTCCCTGCATCGTTCCGTGACCATGAGACGCTCAGATTGAAGACACGAACCATGAGGAAGGCCAGTTCCAAAAAGCTGTCCCTTAAGAGAGAGGTCTTTGGACTGTGGGTTGTTCAACGGCCTCGCGGGAGATGATACCCTTACTACCACCAGCCCAGTGGACATGTGAGCAAGAAAGCTTATGCATTTATATCGAAAATACCACGAAATTTGCAAGGATCGCTTGACACGACATTTGGCTTCAAGACCCAAGTTTCCAACCCGGCTGAGAGTGCTTCGCCACGGCGGACAAGCTCCAGTTTCTACACCCAAGCACCCGCACCCATGGAGATGAAACTTAATTAAGAACTCGCTTAGTGTTCAGCAGCAGAGAAGAGACAGCGCCGAGGATCACCTCATTTCGTCGAGAAATGGGTTCCTGGTTGTGGTCTTTGCGCAGACAATAGCCGGAAGAAGATCTCGTGAAGCCGACCACGACGTGGAAGGGCTACACATGGGATACATGGGAGCTGCCCAAAGAGGAACGGTGGCTGTTATTCAAGGATAATACCCTTATGTTGACCTTTGCGTCGGTAAGATACTCTTGACCCCCTTGTCGCCATGCTCTCGTTGCTACATGTACGTGTTCAGTCTGGCTCAAGCGGTTTTCCAACTAGATCGGCTACTTCCTCAAGCATCTGGATCAGTACAACATCAACAATGCCCTCCTCAGTGGTATGGAGGAGGATCTTGTCATGTTTGACAACCAGCTTGTGACTAGCACTGGGCTATGTCATCGAATCGAATCTGTTACTGACAAGGCTGCCGCCAAGGGTTGTCATCCCTGCTGTATGTTGATTCTCTGCCCTCGCATTGAGGAGGTTCTCGTTGCGGACGCCGAATCCCACAGCTCGAAGTTGGGTGGGACATTGCGACCATCGCTGCTTCCTCCGTACAATCCTCCAAGGCGCTTTATGCGTTGCGATTTCTGGTTGGCTTGTTCGAGTAAGCACACGCACAACTTGCCGTGTCAGATATAACTTAGTTACTCCTGTCAAACCTCAGATCCAATTTCTATCCTGGTATTCACTGTCTGCTCGGGGCCTGGTACACTCCACGAGAGCTCGGTAAGCGAGCCATGGTATTCTAGCTTGCGAGCTCTTCACGGTTTCCTGCAGGCTGCAGCATGGACCGGACTCAATGGTGTGCGCGGACGCGCTGGGCGACGTTACCTTTCATTCACGGAGGTGCCACTATCAACGTACGTACACAGGTAAATCCGCCATGAGGCGAATGGTTCCCTCGAAAGAATAACCACTAGAATCGAAACCCGGATTCAGTTGATTTCCAATGTCGTGCTTTGCCAAATGCCGCCGTACACCGATGTCCACGGCCGACAAGGTCGTGTACGGGCTGAGTCAAATCGGCTTTGGGGCGGGCCCGCTCATCCTCAGCTGGATCAACGAGATCTGCTCGAGCGACACCGAGAAGCGTGCGTTGCTCGTCGCGGCAGGCAACAACTTTGCCTATGTGGTGCAAGCCGTGGCTCCCAATTTCGACTACAAACTTCCCAGCCGCGAGGGAAGGGCATACCTGGTCGCTTGTTTTGCAGATTCATCTCAGTACGTATCCATCGCCGTTCCTGAGGCCAGCCGACAATCCCCACTAGCTAACCAATTCCTCGTCCGCGGTTCTGTGGACAGCGCTCGCTCAGATCCTGCTGTGGCGAGATAAGCGGACTGCTGCAAAGCGTAGGGTCAGTGATGTTTCTGTCTGAGTCTGAGGCATAGGATGGCTCGACGGGGCCTGTGGTGCCTGCTGATGGAGAGAAGGAGCAGGCCGGTTTAGATGCTGTTGTGGTGTGCCTGCGACTGGACTTATCAACCACTAAGGGAAGTAAAAAAGTGTGTGGCGCTGCGGCCTGGGCAGTCTAGTTTAATATCAATCATCCCTTTGACTGTTTGAAGTGCTGAGGGAGAAAAACACAATCGCACATTCGCACATTCGCAGCCTCGAGTACGTTCTGATTAGTGATTAACCCAGGGGGAGCTGCTGCTCACTAATTTGGTGAGAATGCTTTTAGATCTCAATTAAACTATGTACCAGGTCTACTTTCATAGATATTATGTCTCTGTCTCTGTCTCTGTCTGTCTATTATCTCTCTTTCGGGAACTGAAATCACCACACTATGGGTGGGAATTAAGTAAACAAACCAAATCGTTGGTAACTTTTTCTTCGCTTTGTCACCAGCACAGTGGACGGCTGGGTGGGATGTCAGAGCCCATGCTTCGAAGCCCAGTCCAGAACAACATCATATGCGCCAGTGGCGTTCTTATGCAAGTTTAAGCCATGGCCGGTCCTAGGCTGAATGTACGTCTCGACGCTGCTGCTGCCATTGAACGCCTCGACCGTGACGCTATCCGCACCATACAAACCCGTACAATTAGAGCCGCAGAAGATCAGATCGGCCTCGGCGGCGAGGAACAGCACAGGGCCCTTGAAGTTCGGCGCGGTGGCTGGAACGGCCGAGGCGGTAAGGAACTCGCCGATTGTGAATGGGTACTTGGTTGCCTCTGCACGGGCGAGGACTGCTGGGTCGAAGTACGGGTACTCGAAGAAGGAGTACTGATTCGCGGCGCTGTCGGGCCAGGTGACGAAGCCCGTGCTGTATTGTTTGGAGGGGAAGCGCTTGGGCGCGTTGGAGGACGCGAGGTGGAAGGCGCTGCCTGCGATGAAGAGAAGTTGGTATTGGTTGACGCCTGAGAACCCGGTGAGTACCACACCGTCGCTCAAGGTCGGTGCGACGCTCGCGAGGCCGAGGCTCAATGTACTGCCCCAGGAGTGGCCGACGTGGATGACTTTCTTGGGAACGGGGACTTGAGAGATGTTTCCCGCTCGGGCTAGGAGGGTCAAGGATGCGAGCGTGGCTAGCTCCACGGGAGCTTGGATGTGTTTGTAGGGATCCGCGATGGTGGAGGGTTCGATGCCCAGGCGGTTCCACGAGAGCGTGCTATAGCCTGCTCCTGTGATTCTGTTGATGTAGGAGTACTCTGCATCGTCTGTCGCGTTCGGGAGGTAGAAGTCCCAGTATGACCTGTTGAAGCCTAGGCCGTGGGTGAGAATCTGGAGAGTGGACGAATTTGGACCCAGGACCGCTGGCGTGCAGTATTCAGCCGAGATGTTGAATGTCGTGGTCAAGGAGGACAGGTTCACTTGGGGGGCCGATGGTGTCCGGATCGTGACCTGGTTGGAGAATGAGGTGGCAGCGTATTGATCTGGGAAAGGAGCAAAGGGTGGATCGACGAGGGTTACATTGTCGATGGGAACACGGACAATGAAGCTGGTACAGTTGTACTTGTTCTTGGGCACACCAGCCTCTGCGCCAGCAAGCAGGAACGACAACAGAGTTAACGAGAGGATATGCATCTTTGCTCAAGTGGGATTTGTATAGGCTTGAGATTGAAGCAAAAGCTGAATGATTAACAACAACGGTACTTGCTGATCTTTATATGGGCGTCGACTGTCGGTCATGTCGAGCACGGGTAGCAACACGGCGAAAGAGCTTTCAGTACCACGCCAAGGTAGTTCATGATAATCCATGTCGAAAGCATTCATCAACGCAGGGCAAGCGTGTAAGTCGCCCACTTAAGCGACTGTCGAATGACGTGGGTGAAGCTGCTTGCACCCTTCGCAGTAATAGGCCCCGGCCATAATGAGAAATATTGAGCTGGGTTAGGAAACCCAAAGCATCTAAGCTGTTTGCATTGGCAGCAGAAGCATCCTGGTTCTATTGGTTGATTGTAGCTTGGTCGCATTGGTAGTCCTCAGGCTGGCACCCGCTGGCACCGCTGGTGAGAACTCTCCTGCTTAGTCACTTGGTGAGGAGAGTAAGCAGCGCCACCAAGTGACAAATATCTGTACAGTACTCCGAAAGCCGATACTAAACCAGATCGAAAGAGCTTGCTGCCGCCGGAACCGTGGATTATTTGGAAGGAAATCAAAACATGAGCGACGATGAAGCTTCCTCGCTTCGATCACTGGGATCCCAGCCCCGAGCGCGCTGTGTCTCCGTAGGGCTTTCGGACTTGAAGGAAACGGCACACTTTGGATTAGTCGTGATTTTTCAAGGAAACCAGTTATCCACTGGCAGGCTGGGCCAAGCAACGAATAAGAATGGGTTGCAGGGTCTGGAGGGCTGTCCTTGGTCAGAATATCTCTGCGACGATATGAAAAATTGACAAACTCATATTGTAAGTGCGAAGGACCTGATACTCGATCGATCTTGTTCACCTGACAAATCACTTCCATGATTGAAATTGTTGGAAAGTTGCGGCCAAAGTCATCTCAACGCGGTGCAGTAAAGGTATCCAGCTGGAGGTAGGGCTTCCCTGATTTAGAATGAGAAAAAGGAGATTTATATTTCATGTCTATCGTGAACAATGAAAGATACAATCCCAGGCTCACTCCAATATACTGGCCAGTTTGGTTATTTGGGATGAAGCATGCAATTGTACGCCTAAGTGCCTGGTGTCAGCATTGCGGTCAAGTTTCTGTACTGGCCATGGCACTTTTCGGTATGGAGAATCCAAGAGAGAGATACTAACCATTTCAAACTATAAAATTGGTCAATTTTTCGTGTCCACTGAAAGACTGAAACACTCACATCTTCATCTGTTTCGCACACAATCGTCTGTGGTTTCTTACCGTCCGAACCAATATCCACAACGTCGCCTCCTTCGGCAGCCCTTTCGTTTTTCGCGTCATCCAGAGAGAACCCCAGACATGCCACTTTTTGGGTTACGACACTTCGAAGGTAGGCACTCTTTTCGCCAATGCCTCCTGCAAAGACCAAAGCATCTACCTTACCATCGAGCTTGACGTAGTAGTTGCCGATGTACCCAACTACTCGATCGACAAATATGTTAAAGGCAAGTTTGTGCGTATCAGGGGCGTTCGGATCAGCAATGTTTGCGAAGTCGCTCGTGCCCGTCAATGCCAGCCAGCCACTACGCCGATTCAAAATATCTTCGGCCGTGGAAATATGCAGATCTTTCGTGCTGCTGGGGCTCAAGGCACTGGCGTGGGAGGTGTAATGAAAGACCAGGCTGGGGTCGATATCGCCAGACCGACTGCCGCCCGGCAAACCAGAGACAGGGGTCAGGCCCATGGTTGTGTCTATGGACTGACCATTTTGGATCGCGCATGCTGATGCTCCGCTTCCAAGATGAAGCGCGATCAGATTTGTCTCGGATTGCGGCTTGCCTAGGTGTTCTGCCACCCGGCGAGTGATATATTGATAGCTAAGTCCGTGGAAACCATACTTGCGCAGTCCCTTCTCTCGAGCGATCTTCTGGTCGATAGCATAGGTCTTGACATAGTCTGGCATGGTATGATGAAATCCAGAGTCAAAGCATGCGACATTGACGACATTGGGAAGGTCATCGTGACACGCAGTCATTAGACTGACCGCAGAAGCATTGTGCCTGCGAGGATGATGGGGTCAGCGTGGGAAGTTTCGAGGTGGAGGGAGTCAAGTTAGATTACAAAGGGGCTAGATCAGAGAGCTTCTCGATCTTTTCAAAGGTGCTTTTATCGATCAATTGGTCGTCCTCGAAGTCGCCGCCTTGCACGGTTCTATGACATGCATAGTGGATGTCGTCTTTGCTCGAGACTTCGGGGACATCAGGGTCCGAGAGGAAGGCATCTAGGACGTATGCAAATGCTTCCTTGTGGGTATGGATGGAGCCTGCCTCGGCCGTCTTTTTCTGATCGCCCCGGACATATTTGAATTGGGCTGGTGGTTGATTGATTGCCGACTAATTCAATCAATGAATGAATGGGTAGATGGTTAGTTGTCGTCGTCTGGGGCCAAAAAATCCTCGGCTTTTCTTACGATTTGAGCGGAAGCCAGCCGCCGGAGCAGCTTCTCGTTTCCTTCGCCTTGGTGCACTTCTTTGAACACGGTTGTTTTCAACGAAGATGAGCCGGCATTTATTGAAAGAATGATGTTGGCCATGATGAAGCGATATTGGGAATTCTCCTCCGCTTCAATCTGGATGTTTGATGATGACTTCTGGCTTTATGAGGACTTGAGATGGCAGCAATGATATCAGACCACCAGAGACTAGATACGAGTCACCAGTCACCACTCGTAACCCAGCGGTAGCCAACTACCACTGAGCTTAGTTAAGCTTCAGCACAGGTACCGCGCTCCACAGGCACCACCAGTACATTAGGTACAGTAGCACGCATAGCCAATACCACCGAAACTGCCTGTCACGGACTCGCAGGGATGGATGTGCAAATGACAATCCCATCATGAGGGAAACGCCGCGAATAAGCTCGTCGATTACATCACCTCACATCTATGACATTTGTCTTGCCGGACTCTCCGCGACTCCGTGCTATGAAGCCACTTGAAGCTGCGCACTACAGCACCACATCCACTCCTGCTGACTGTGTATAAAACTTCCAGGTTGTTGTTGAGAATCTGTCCCTGGTTCGTCTCAGTGCCCGTTTACTCAGAATGCCAGAAATCTACTTAGTCCTCATCAAACTTCTCGAAGGAACTTGATTGCATGGTCACCAAGAAGGATGAAGAAGATATACAATGGATGTCGACTGTTCACCGTCAATAATAAATGATAAATAATTTGGCTGATGAATGCGTATCTGGGTAGGGGAATGCATCGGAAGGCATCGATTACTTCGGGACTCTAAACCCTATGCTTTCATACGAGCTAGCTATACTGATTCTTTATCGGGAGAAGAATATAGTAACTGGAATTGGCAGCGAATGGCGATGGGTAAATAGCCTAACATGCGAGAACCAGATCGACCAAGTGGACGAGGAGAGAAATTCTCGCCGTCAGCAACAACACGTGGATACTGTATGATCGGAATGTGACTGGGTGACTGAGGCGAGAATTTCAATCTGTATCATGCGTGGTGCACGCAGAGTGACCCTTGCAATTGGCTCCGAGCCGATTTGGCTGCATCAGATCCCATGAAACCCGCGGTTGAAGGCTGAGTGGATATCACACCACGACCATCAGTTCATCACGTCCGTATTGTTTCGTGGGCAGTGAGAATTTCCCGTGGTCGCATTTGCGTTGGTGTATGCGTTGTATGGGCGCAGGCTCAGGAATGCAGTGATGCAGTGATGCAGTGATGCAAGGAAACAAGTTTCCATTCCCGCCCGAGCACCTGTACCTGTGCTTACCTGCAGAGTCACCCAAGAGTGTACGCTCGGCACGGGATCAAACGCGAATTTGCTCGGCTTTTCTTTCAACATCCTCCACTCTTCGCCTCTTCCGGCGTCGAAGGGAAAAAGCATTCGAGATGTGCCCACGAATTGTTCTTCAGTCTCTTGTAACCTATCTGCACCGGACTTTTTGTATTTTTGGGACTAGATTGAAGATGGCCGTTTGCAAGCCTCAAAAGGCTTATCATTGGGGACTGGGGACTGGGGCTTTTGCGGGAGTCTTGTCGTGGCGATCAGGCGGTAGCTTGAATTAATTGGGGACAGTCTTGTGGGTTGCGGGATGCGATGCGCGAAGGAAGCGAGTGCGGTCATCCTCGAAGGCGTTCATCTCCAAGAGAACGGTCCTTTACCCAGCGGCCTTACCTCGTACCCCAGGCTTCTGTGAAAACAGTCACTGATGATCCGCTACGTGCTTGTACACCGACAAGATTCCGTTGTGTGACTTCCGACATGCCCGTGATATTTCGACGACACATAGTAATTGAATGCACTGCGGTCTGCATGCAATTCCGTTCCGAGAATGGATGGCATGGATGGGCCGCAGATCCAAAGGGAAACCACCGGCGTGGAAAATAAGGTCAAGGAAAGTGCGTGGGAAGTCGGGAAGGCAAGAGCACCGAGGTCACCAGGGCTCCTTCCAACTTTTCAATAATAAGAATTTGAGGGCGCCTGTCGTTTGTGTTGCACGGCAGGACCGCCAGCATAAGGCTCCTCGGACAGGTGCATGCCTGCTGTTTTAAGGACCAAATCGGAGGATAACATTTCCCCCCGGTTTGGCTCGTTATTGTTTTCCCAGGTTCATCAAACACCAAAGGCCGAGGAGGATGCGTCATGGTCACCAACAACAAAATTAGGTGAGGGAGCCAATAAGCACGTTCGGATTGGTATGTGCTCGAGCTTCTTAGGTTCTGAAGTGGATGGTGCATGTCATGCTGATGCAGGGCTGTTGGGCTCGGGTCAGGCACAAGGGTCGAAGGGTCCAGAGGCATCTCTCCACCCCCCTCCGACTTCGGCAGCGAATTTAGTGCCCGAGTGCTCGTGAGGAAAAAAGGGCTGCACCTTATTGATGCAGTCAGATGGGATGTTCGCATGAAAGTGCGAGCAGTCAAGCACCGGCATAATAGCCGTGGTGTGACTGGCTGAGGAGACTAACGTCGTCTGACGTTTGCCTCGACGCACATGTCAGTGGCTCGACTAGAGGAACAGAAGAGAGAAACGTTTTCTTGCAACGTGATCATGGTGCGGCGAGTAGTTTAGAGCCATCTGGTCATGCAGTAGATAGATGTACGGTACTCGGTCCGCCGTAGAGGATGCAAATCTAGCGAAGAGCGAAGAACGACAAGCCTGGGGACGCGTGGGGTGGACATTGGAGTCTGTTGGTCGCGTACACGTGCTCACCAAGGAGATGCTTCTTTGGAAAGAACGATTCGACCAGCACACCTACTAGTAGTACATGCTCACTAGGTACGAAGCGTCATCATGTGACTCAGAAGGGCATCAAGAATTGATCGTATGATTGACGGGAGATTGTGCACTGTATGTACATAGTTACTGACTGTCCCTCGCTGTTGGGCTGGAGGATGGCCTGGCCGGGGCATTACTCGCACTCGGAGAGTGGTAGTGTCTTGCAAGGCAGGTGGGGTTTGGTTCTTGTGAAAGAAGGCAGGAGCCATCGAATCAGGCAAACGGGAGACTCGCGCACTCGTACGGAGTACACTCGTACAGTAAGTACGGAGCAGTAGGACCGAGTTCCCTCGACTCCTGCCCTGGGCCCTTCCTCGTACACTCTCCCACCCGTCTTCTCTTCGCCTTGGTAAGCATCAGAAGAAGCAATCCATAAAAATTTTCTTTCGTCCACCATGCATTCGGGCAACCTCGGAAGAACCTATTCTTACGACTCGGGCTTCTGTCGTACCAGCCTTGCTAGGAATAATGTGACAGAAGTCTGACCACCCGTAGAGGACATACATACTCGTAGATACGATTCGCACGAGCAGATCTATCAAGAGCCTGATCATACATAGATACCTGCCCACTTCGGGTGCTAATCCCCATGGTAGCATTCCGCTGTCAAGGCCGAGGCATTGCTCTGCGCTCTTCTCACAGGCATGGCACGAGCTGTTCCGCGTGGTAAGCGAGTCGAGAACGCTGGCCACCTCCTACATTCTGCTGGCCTTGGAGGAGGGCCCTCCACTGGAATAACAGTGCCCTAGCAGTCGAGGAGATTTCCAAGCGTCTAGACGTGCAGGTGGAGTGCATTATGACACACAGTTTTCTATGCAGACTCCCGGAGATCCAGGGTTAATAATTATTGTTGGGCTGAAAAGGGTAACATCCAAGGGAAGCTCTGGGAGAAAGGACACACAAGGGCCGGTCGCGGAGAAATGACCATCACTGCTGAGATTCCAACTGGTAATGGTTGTAAAAAGAGAGGCTGCCATTGGACCAGGAGGTCCTTATCAGCACATGCACAATGATTTAGATTATGCTTTGGGATGGAGACGTGCATGATGGAGACATGGAGGCTTCGTATGCACCCCTGTCATCTCATGTATAACCGGAGACTGGCGACCATCAACCGACGCCATGGTGCACTATGGCCAACAAGGTCGACAGGGATGCGCTCTTGTCCCTCGATGCTGCTCGGGTCCCCTCCATTGCATGCCCCCACCCTGCGACGAAGAAGCCCCGAGGGGCTTAACTTACAGGGCTCCAACATAGGCACGGGCGTTGACACGGGCTCGCATTTTGGGTTTCTCCCCCTCCTCGCGCCCGGCTAATGGACACTTATAGGCTTACTTCGTGTTTCTCCAGTTAAAAGCCTGCCCTAAACACCAGCCTTATTCCACCACCGCGCCAGTAATCCGTATACCCATGCTCCCCACTATCAATCCCTGTCACCTATGACAACACGTCTCTTTTTTCATCCACCCTCTGAATACCGAGCAGCCCACCAGCCCACCAACCAACAAGACAGTAGTGCTACTCCTGCTGTATTGCCCAGTTCTCTCGTGAGAGCCTGAGCATTGAGGCAATCGACTAGCTTTTCGCCGCCTGCCGGTAAACCCAGCTGCCAGCTGCAACCTCGTTAGCTGGAGCCACCCAGAGCCCAGATTTTCACCATCTCAGAGCTCCGGATTGGGAGTCAATCTTCACCACCAGTGGCCCATTCACAGCACGCTAGCGATCGATCTTTGAAGCACCAGGCAAGACCGAGAGAGACTGGCGACTGGCACACTTCCTTCGACAACCCCACATCCCAGAACCCAATTTCTTTCTTCCTCTTGTCCACCCTCTCGTCCATCTTTTTTTTGCATCCTCACCCAGCACTCTGTCCTCTCGTCTGATCGCTCTACCATCACCACAGACGATCCTCACAAGCTCAAACTTGACAGAGAGACAGCCTCCTTGCTGCCCCAGACAGATCTTGGTATTACCCCAGAGGACCACCCTCCTGCTCTACCACAGTCGTCCATCGCCAGAGACCACTGTCACCACCTTCCTTCTACCCGCTTGTCTGCTTCAACATCGTCGCTCGTCGACTCTAGGATGGGCTTGGAAGCGGAAAAACATCAAAGTCAAGAGATTGAGACATCTGAGGTGCAAGAAGAGTACACGCCCTACAAGCCCCAGAAGGGCTATGGCTGGGGTGAGGCTTTGCCAGAGAAGCAAGGTCTGTATGACCCTAGTCTTGAGAAGGATGCCTGTGGTGTAGGCTTTGCAGCGTAAGGAACCCCGCCCTCACCTTGTCGAGAGAATCCTTTTCGCTAACCATCTTCCAGCCATATCAAGGGCAAGCCAAGCCACAAAATCATAAGCGATGGTGAGAATCACCCCGCTACTTTGGCCTGAGTTGCCATGGCTAACAGCTTTCAGCCCGTAATCTCCTCTGTAACATGACCCATCGTGGTGCGGTCGGTTCAGACGCTCGAGATGGCGACGGTGCCGGTGTCATGACCTCCATCCCGCACAAATTCTTCGTCAAGAACTTTGCCCGCGAGGTCGGCGTAGAATTGCCACCCCTCGGACAGTATGCCGCTGGTAACTTGTTCTTCAAGCCAGACACTGAGATGCTTAAACATGCTACGGTCAGCTTCGAGGAAACTGCAGAGTCGCTGGGTCTCCGCACCCTAGGCTGGCGTGAGGTTCCCAGAGATTCTACTCTTTTGGGTCCAGCTGCGCTCTCCCGCGAACCCATCATCCTCCAACCCTTCGTTGTCCTGGCCTCTGCCTACGGCACAGGTAACAAACCCGCGACCGTCGATCCAGAACAGTTTGACGATGTTGAATTCGAACGAAAGCTCTACATCCTCAGAAAAACTGTTTCTCATGATTCTCGATGGAAGCCCTGGTTCTACGTCTGCTCCTTGAGCAATAGAAACATTGTCTACAAGGGTCAACTCGCTCCAGTTCAAGTCTACCAGTACTATCATGACTTGGTTTCCGTGGACTATGAAGGTCACTTCGCCTTGGTCCACTCGCGCTTCTCAACTAACACATTTCCTTCCTGGGATCGATCACAGCCTCTACGGTGGCTCGCTCATAACGGTGAGATCAACACTCTAAGAGGAAACAAGAACTGGATGAGAGCCCGTGAAGGTGTCTTGAACTCTGATTTGTTTGGAGACGAGCTGGAGAAACTTTTCCCCATTGTTGAAGATGGAGGTTCCGACTCTGCAGCCTTCGACAACGTCTTAGAGCTGTTGGTCATGAATCGTGTCCTATCCCTTCCAGAAGCTGTCATGATGATGGTTCCCGAGGCGTGGCAAGGTAATCATGCCATGGATCCTGCAAAAGCTGCCTTTTACGAGTACTCTGCCTGTTTGATGGAGCCCTGGGACGGCCCTGCGCTGTTCACATTCTCTGATGGTAGATACTGTGGCGCCAATCTTGATCGAAATGGCTTGAGACCATGTCGTTATTACGTGACTGACGATGATCGAATTGTCTGTGCTTCAGAAGTCGGCACCATCGCAATTGAACCAGAACGTGTCATTCTGAAGGGCCGTCTTCAGCCTGGAAAAATGCTGTTGGTCGACACGGAAGCTGGCCGTATCATTGACGACGCAGAGCTCAAAGAGACCGTCGCAAAGCGACAACCTTTCCAACAATGGTTAGACAAATATCTGATGAAGATGCCTGTGGTCAGCGAGGCTCTCAGCAACGAGATCGATCTAGACTTTAAGCTGAACGACGACACCATCCAGGAAGATGTCAGACTCCGTGCTTTTGGATATTCCTTCGAACAGGTTAGTCTACTGCTCGGGCCTATGGCCGCTGATTCGAAAGAGGCTCTGGGCTCAATGGGGAACGACGCGCCACTTGCATGTCTTGCACAGCAACCTCGTCTGTTGTTCGAGTACTTTAGACAACTTTTCGCCCAAGTCACCAACCCACCCATTGATCCCATTCGAGAAGCTATTGTCATGTCTCTAGAGTGCTATATTGGCCCCCAAGGCAACTTACTAGAAATGGAGGAGTCCCAATGTGGTAGACTATTACTCCCATCACCAATCCTTGAGATCGAGACCTTCAATGCTCTCAGGAATATGTCTCGATATCAAAAGGACTGGACGGTCAAGACCATTGACATCACTTTCGATAAGTGGTCGGGTGTCGAAGGCTACAAACAGGCTCTAGACAGCATCTGTGATGCCGCAACGGAGGCCATCGAAGCAGGTGACAAGATAATCATTCTATCCGATCGTGCAACATCCGCCGACAGAGTTCCAATCTCTTCACTCCTGGCAACTGGCATGGTTCATCATCATTTGGTTCGCAACAAATGGAGATCTCGAGCAGCGATTGTCGTGGAGACCGCAGAAGCTAGAGAAGTCCACCATATGTGTGTGCTTGTCGGTTATGGTGCTGATGCCATCAATCCATATTTGGCTATGGAATGTATCCTGAAGATGAACCGTGAGGGACTTTTCAGGAAGAAATTGTCGGACAAGCAAATCATCGCAAACTACAAGGCGTCGTGTGATGGCGGTATTCTGAAAGTCATGAGCAAGATGGGTATCTCTACTCTCCAATCTTACAAAGGTGCTCAGATTTTCGAGGCTCTTGGTATTGATGATTCTGTGGTCGATCGCTGCTTTGCAGGTACTGCCACTCGTGTTCGAGGTATGACATTCGAGCTCATTGCCGAGGATGCTTTTGCTTTCCATGAGAAAGGATACCCTTCACGCCATATTCGCGAGATCCCTGGATTACCGGAATCAGGAGAATATCATTGGCGTGACGGTGGGGAGCCTCACATCAATGATCCCGTCAGCATTGCCAACATTCAAGACGCTGTCAGAACGAAGAACGATAAATCCTATGAAGCGTATTCTCTTTCCGAATACGAGCAGATTAAGAACTGCACGCTACGAGGCATGCTCGACTTTGATTTCGATCAGCGAAATCCTGTACCTATTGATCAGGTCGAACCTTGGACTGAAATTGTGCGACGATTTGTCACAGGAGCCATGTCTTATGGTTCAATCTCGATGGAATCCCACTCCACACTCGCGGTCGCCATGAATCGTCTCGGTGGGAAATCAAACACAGGCGAAGGTGGTGAAGACCCAGAGCGAAGCTTGAAGATGGAAAACGGAGACTCCATGCGTTCAGCCATCAAGCAGATTGCTTCCGGCCGATTCGGTGTTACCTCCAACTATCTTGCCGATTCAGATGAGCTACAAATCAAGATGGCCCAAGGTGCCAAGCCTGGTGAGGGTGGTGAACTCCCTGGACATAAAGTATCGGAATCCATTGCACGCACCAGACACTCGACACCTGGTGTCGGTCTTATCTCTCCTCCTCCACATCACGATATCTACTCCATTGAGGACCTAAAACAACTCATTTATGATTTGAAGTGCTCGAACCCTCGGGCTCGAGTGTCTGTCAAGCTCGTTTCTGAGGTTGGTGTGGGTATTGTCGCTGCTGGTGTTGCAAAAGCCAAGGCTGATCACATCTTGATCTCTGGCCACGATGGTGGTACTGGTGCCTCTCGCTGGACCGGTATCAAATACGCTGGTCTTCCATGGGAACTGGGTCTTGCTGAAACTCATCAGACCCTTGTTTTGAACGATCTTCGGGGACGTGTAATTGTCCAGACTGATGGTCAGCTCCGCACTGGTCGTGACGTTGCGATTGCATGCTTGCTTGGTGCTGAAGAATGGGGCTTTGCAACAACACCTCTGATTGCAATGGGCTGTATCATGATGAGAAAGGTAAGCAGATGACTGATAACTAAACCTCTCAAATAACGTTTACTGACCAAATAACAGTGCCACTTGAACACTTGTCCTGTAGGTATTGCGACGCAAGACCCGTTGCTGAGGAAGAAGTTCCAAGGAACTCCCGAACACGTGATCAATTTCTTCTACTACATTGCCAACGAGCTCCGAGCCATCATGGCGCACCTCGGTTTGAGAACTGTGAATGAAATGGTTGGTCATGCCGAGTTGTTGAAGGTACGGGAGGAGATCCGTACCCCCAAGACCGAGAACATTGATCTTTCTTTGATTCTCACACCGGCGCATTCTATTCGTCCAGGTGTTGCAACATATAACGTTCGAAAACAAGATCACAAGTTGCACACTCGTCTCGACAACAAGTTGATCTCTGAGTCTGAGCTCGCTCTCGAGAAGGGTCTTCCATGCCGTATCGAGACCGATATTGTGAACACCGATCGTACACTGGGTGCCACTCTTTCATACCACATCAGCAAGCGCTATGGTGAAGCCGGTCTACCTCAAGATACCATCCATGTCAACATTAGAGGATCTGCAGGTCAATCATTCGGTGCTTACCTGGCACCCGGTGTCACGCTTGAACTTGAGGGAGATGCCAATGATTATGTTGGAAAGGGTCTCTCAGGAGGTCGCCTGATCATCTACCCACCACGAAGCGCCGTATTCAAGGCAGAAGAGAACATCTTAATCGGCAATGTCTGCTTGTATGGCGCGACCTTGGGAACATGTTACTTCCGAGGTGTTGCCGCTGAACGTTTCGCCGTTCGAAACTCGGGAGCGAATACTGTTGTGGAAGGCGTTGGTGACCATGGTTGTGAGTACATGACTGGTGGTCGCGTCGTTATCCTCGGAAGCACTGGCCGTAACTTCGCGGCTGGTATGTCTGGTGGTATTGCCTATGTTCTCGACATGAACCAAGACTTCCATTCCAAGATCAATATGGAGATGGTTGAAGTTTCCGGCGTCGAGGACCCAACTGAGATTGCTTTCCTTCGAGGTATGATCGAAGATCATCATCACTACACGGGTTCCGAGCTTGCGGCTCGTATTCTGTTGGAGTTCAACCGTGCACTTCCACGCTTTGTCAAGGTCCTCCCTACCGACTACAAGCGCGTACTTGCTGAACGTGCCGCTAAGGCCGAGGAAGCAAAGAAGGCCGAATACCCATTGCCTTTGCTTCCAGGGAACCCCGTCAGGTCCCTTCATCAAGAGCAACGTGACGCCGCACAAGATAAGGAAGCCAAACAAAAGAAGGTGGACATGCTTGACATTGAGGAAGGCGTGAACGGCGATGCTCAAAAGGCGAAACAAAAGGCAGGCCTAGTTCTCGACAAGACGCGAGGTTTCATGAAGTACACTCGTCGCAGCGAGAAATATCGCAACGTCAAAACCCGAACGAAGGATTGGGCTGAGTTGTCTTCTCGTCTCAACGAGGATGAGCTCAAATACCAATCAGCACGGTGCATGGACTGTGGTGTTCCTTTCTGTCAATCTGATTCCGGATGTCCGATTTCGAACATTATCCCCAAGTGGAATGAGCTTGTCTTCCAAAACCAATGGCAGGATGCCTTGAACCGACTACTCATGACCAATAACTTCCCTGAGTTCACTGGCCGTGTCTGCCCTGCTCCATGCGAAGGGGCTTGTGTTCTGGGTATCAATGAGGACCCTGTAGGCATCAAGAGCATCGAGTGTGCCATCATCGACAAAGGATTTGAAATGGGGTGGATGGTCCCTACTCCACCCACCCAGCGCACTGGTAAGAAGGTGGCGGTGATTGGATCTGGCCCTGCTGGTCTTGCCACTGCTGATCAGCTCAACCGTGCTGGTCACTCCGTCACGGTCTATGAGAAATCTGATCGCGCCGGGGGCCTTCTCATGTACGGCATTCCCAACATGAAGCTCGACAAGCGCATTGTTCAACGACGAGTGGATCTGATGGCTGCCGAGGGTATTGTCTTTAAGACTGGTGTTCTTGTTGGACCCAACGAAGAAGCTAGCCTCGAATCTCTACGTGCGAGCCATGACGTTGTTGTCATTTCTACTGGAGCTCAAGTTCCTCGGGACTTGAAGATCAAGAATCGAGAGAATGAGGGTATCCATTTTGCCATGGAATTCTTGCACGCAAATACCAAGTCCTTGTTGGACTCTGAGCTCGGAGATGGCAAATACATTTCTGCCAAAGACAAGCATGTCATTGTTATTGGCGGTGGAGATACCGGGAATGATTGTATCGGTACATCACTCAGACACGGCGCCAAGTCGATCACCAACTTTGAATTGTTGCCCCAACCGCCACCAGAGCGTGCTCGAGACAACCCTTGGCCTCAGTGGCCCAGAATCTACCGTGTTGACTATGGACACACAGAAGTCAAGCAGCATTATGGCAAGGACCCTCGTGAGTACTGTGTGATGACCAAGGATTTCGAGGTCAAGGATGGCCGAGTCGTGGGCATCAACACGACTCGTGTCGAATGGACCAAGAACTCTACTGGTGGCTGGGATATGAAGCCAAAAGAAGGCAGTGAAGAGTACTTTCCGGCCGACCTTGTCCTTCTGTCAATGGGCTTCCTTGGCCCCGACGAGCACCTGTTCAATGCAGAGGTCGAGCTTGATGGACGCAAAAACATCAAGACCCCAAAGAATCAGTACAACACCAACCTGGACGGTGTGTTTGCTGCTGGTGATTGTCGTCGTGGACAGTCCCTCATTGTTTGGGGCATCAACGAAGGTCGACAATGTGCTCGTCAAGTGGACAGTTACCTTATGGGCACAGGCTCTTCGCTTCCGGTCACGGGTGGCATTGTACGACGCGCTCAACATGACACCGTTCCAGTCCCGAAGGAAGTCAAGGTCGCCGCTTAAAGAGCCAGCACTTGAATAATGACAATCTCCCCATCTGAAGGAAAAAGTATAAAGCGGAATTCGAAATCCAAACATGTTACATTGGGCGGCATTCCATATCATTTTGTGTTCTTTTCTGGGCAAGCTAAAACCATCGGGCGTGATGAAAACGCGCGCAGTCGGTTCGATACTGATACCCCCTGCGCAGCATGTTATGGGTGAATGAAAATGAGAGAGTTATGCAAAATTGGAAAGACCGAAAGAACAGCAACCAGAGCACCGGGTTTTGATGGATATGGACCATGATGATTTTACATGTCTCTTTCTTTTTGGTGTCGGTCGTTCTTGCGCATGTTGCCACAATCATTGATAAAGTGGTGGAGTGTTTTTACCTTGTACTGCAGACTGCCAATGGAAATTGTACCAATAGAGAACAAACTAGCGGTAGATACATAGCAGGAATTCATCAAATTATGAAGAAAAAAGGAAAGGTAACGATCTTTGGTCTGGAGTTGCTATTAGAACTTGTCTCAGGCATTAATCGGGTGTTCAATTCAATGAGATAGTACTGGAACACGAGGGGATGTGTTGTAGGGTTCTGGTTACTGTAGTTGCCGCAAGCATTTAGTTATTCAACCCAGAGACACCAAAAATGCAGAGCGCCGCCAGCCTGAGCCAGCCATGAATTTAGAGACTGTGTAACAGTCATAATAGGCCTCGTCTGCACTTACTCGTATGTTTGTGCCAAGAAACCTGCTACTTTATCAATTTTGTCATTTTATTCTTGAATTCACTAAAAGTAGTTAGGTCTTTCTGAGAGGAGTCTTAAACTACCTTAGCTTTGGGACCAAGGGCTTTAGTAGCAATGCCAAGCCTATAGAGCTTTTAGTGTGAAAGCAGTCTGAAACTCTAGCCATCTGCTTCCCATTGGACAGTAGACACATTCCTTGGCGTCCCCGGTCTCTCGCCCTCCTCATCCTCATCCATCAGGAAAAGCAACAAACACAAACACTGCCTTTTTGATTCATATTCACTCGTCCAACTTAGAGTTAAGGCTCATTCAAGGCCGGTCGTCGTTGGTGGGTCGCCGAGACCCCGCCATCAGCTCCGCTTCAATACACGCGTTCTCAGTGGGATCATCACTTCTCTGAACATCGGGCCCTGCTCCCGATCTCCGCTTAGCTTATTCAACCTGAGCGAGAGTGTGTCGATCCGCAGGAGTTAAGTCTTTTGTCTCTCGAAGCTGGGATCACAATCGGCCGACCCGTGTTCTTTCAGACGCGTTTACCGGGAGACTATAATTGCCTGACGCGTGGGTTTTCAAACCATTTTCCAAGCGCGGCGTCGCTGAGCTTTGGTCGGCTACGGAGCACTCACGCATTCATACGAGGCTCTGCACAGAACGGAAAGCTTTCCTTTTCCAACGAAAGTGGTTCGCTTGCCATCTAAAATTGAGGCCTCGACATGCAAGCAGGCACTACCGACTGTTCAGTGACTTTCAAAGATCGACAGAATAGCCATCATATATTATACATTCGCCCTTTGAGGTTACTGAACAGGACAGAGGGGTCAAGTAGAAGCCCATCGTCCATCCGTACAAACTGAGCCTCACGACCCTTGCACTCCGGACACACATCTCCCATCACATACATCCGCAAATGAAGAGACAACCCTCTCCGCCTCAGCCAATCCCTACGTAACCATGCTTCTCACAACATCACTCCCGCTCTTCGCACCACCACCATCATCACTCCTCCCATCTCTCAGCACCTCAACATCAGAAATACCATCCACGGTTGCCCAAAACCAACTGCAACAGCAAGCACAGCAACACTCATCACGGCGCTCAAAGCAACATGCCTCGGCATTGCGGAACAGCACGCTTGCAGTCCTCACCGCGGACGAGCGGGCGATCGCCCAACGCAAAATGGCCATCGCGATGTACGGCTACGGGTGGTTGAAGCCGGCGGGGTGTGCGAAGACGATGCTGGGCCGGAGAGAAGAAGAGGTTGAGAGGGAAGAAGTCGAGCGCCAGTTGAGGGAGGTCGAGATGCAGGAGCGTGCTGCCCAGGAGGCTGACGAGCAAGAGCGACAGGCGAGATTGGCCGAGACAGGGGAGCCGGAGGAGGGGCGGGACTTGGATGAGGATATCCCTGATATGGATGGGGAAGACGGTTTGGAGGATGACGATGACGAGGTGGATCTCGATGGTGAGATTCCAGACATGGACGGTGAAGAAGACGAAGAGGGCATGGACGGCGATCTAGACGATGAGATTCCCGAAGCCGATGATGATGAAAATGACGATGACGATGATCCCATGTCACCCGATCCTGATGGAACCGATTCAAACTGGGTTTACGATTCACGGCGCGAGCCAGACACAGACGATGAGATGCACAATGCGCATGCATCTTCTCCAGGAAATCACCGCAACCGACGGTCCGATCGATTCAGGCACGGCACAGCCATTGTGGCTGGTGTGCGGGTCCCTGTCCCGGGAAGTGAGTACGACTACGATGAGCGCGAGGCCGAGGAGTTGGCCAACGCGATGCTGGACGAAGACGAGATCTTCGACCAGGAAGATGAGGATGAAATGGCACTGGAACGAGATCTCGACGATGACGTCCCCGAGGCGGGGGGAGAGTCTGAGGGAGGCTGGGAACACACCGACACGGAGCTCGAGGACAGCGAGATGGATATCTCCATCTTACCGCCCTCGCACATCGGCACAGGCCGGATTTCCGGCGTGCGACCACCACCGCAACAAGAGCAGCGTGTGAGCATGGCGGGATCATCAGCGAGGAGCAACGCACGCCACTCCAGCGCGAGCGCGTATGCGGCTGCGCAGCAGCAGCAGCAGCAGCGCCGCAGCTCTGGACCGTGGATCACTGAGCCCTCGCCCACGGCGGCGCCGCATCCGGGGGACATCAATTCCCGACAGACTCCTGCTGACCTACAACCACAACAACGCCGCACAATCGCCCCGCGCGGCGCCAGAATGGTCAGCGGTAACCAGCGCCAGTACCTGCACACACCTGAGACGCCGGACTTCTCGCCCATATCCCACGGCGAATACGAGGACGAGGACGAGGACGAGGAGGAAGAAGAGGATCTCCCTGATCCATTCAACTCCTCGAACGCCCCTCGACATCATCCACAACGCCAGCCCCAGTACCAAGCCCACGCCCCGCGACAAAGCAGCAATCTCGTGCCTCAGCAACCATCCCTCGACAACTCGACCTCAACTTCCCGGACCGGAGCTGGTAGCGGCACCAGCTCGACGCGCAACGCAGCGCGGTCCTGGCTCGACGGCGCCGCTGCGGCCGTCACCGGCGGGAGTGCGCGTAGAACGCTTTTTGGTCGGGTTGCGAGACGGACGAATGATCCTGCTGCGTCTGGTATGGGAGATAGAGTCGGTGGTACTGTTGGTGGAAGTGGGAGTGGTGGGCTATTCACGCCGTCGCCGCCCGCCGGGGCTGGTGGCCCGGCTGGTTCGGGGGCTGCGGCTTCGACGGCCGCGTGGGACGATACGCCAGTTACTCGGGGACAGGGACAGGGCCAGGGGCAGGGACAGGCCGAACAGCAGCAGCAAAGACACCACCAGCGGCGCAGGAGTGGGCGGTTCCTCGCTGGACGGCGGAGGGGTGCTGATGCCGAGTAAGGCCAGCACCTGCTTGAGTAAATTTCCCTTTGAACGGGCACAGCGCTTAGGTAGACGTATGGATGTAAACTGGTCGACCTGTTGCTCGACAAGACAACAAGACGAAGCGCGCTTGATCGAGAATAGATTTAGGTAGATTGATTAACTTGTTTCGCTATATCTGATATGCGTCCGTTTTGTATATGCTATGCTATGGGGACGATTGGCACTGCGGGCCGCCATGTGTTGTTTATGGGGCCCTGTTGGCTTTTTCGTGCTACCCTGTCGCCATTCCATCACACCGTCGGTCCTAAAACCTTTGTCTTGCTCCTCGTCTGTCCCCTGCATACGCAGAATGTAGATTCAAACGCCGTGACACCTTGCTTGAAAACTCCCAGAAGTAAAAACAGCGGTAAATGTGTTTGTACAGGTTTGTTTTGGGATGATCCCGGAGGTGTTGGTAGGTCGCTAGTATCAAGTAGATTTCTCATGAACAGAAGTCTATTGCCTTGAGATGCGTCCTGGTGCAGATGATTAGGGTTCCGAGTTCTGCCAAAAAGGGGGTGCTCCTAAGCTTTCGCCCTGCTCGTGGTGGTGCACTCTCACCATGAAGATGGAGAGCACGAAGAAAATTGTTCGATGTGAAATCTTTCGACCCTTCTTCTCGAGTGTGTGTTGTCCCGAGGTGATTTTTCTCTCTTATGTTCCCGAATGTGGCGTCATGGCTTGAGGATCAGAACAGCCAGACATATGCGAAGATAGCCCAGACCGCAAAGAAGAAAAGCACCCAAACCTTCCAACCCACACCTGTTCGTTCGGCCATTCTGAGCATCCTCCTCATCGTCCCGCGTAACCTGACCCCGGTATTCTCAAAGGAGTCATTGATCTGCGCGGCTAGAGTGCTGGAGTCTCGGATTTCATCGCCAATAGCGACAGTCAGGGTTTTGAGTTGTGATACTTTTTGTGAAAGCAACGTCGTCGCGGTAATTTCGTTCTGGGACTCTAGTTCTTCGAGGACGGATGTCGAGTACTGGCCCTTTGAATTGGGTGTCGCCGGACGGAAGCCAGAGGGTGGGCTGGCTCCATTTACACCTCCGTAGGAATTTGTATACGGCGATGAGGTATTCCGGCCGTCTGGCTGAGATGGGTACCCTCCATATCCTCCTGGCCGGTTGGTGGATGAGGAACTGGATGGTCGAGAACCCGGATAGTCTTGGAAAAGGCTGGAGGAAGGGGCTGCGCGCCGGTTGAGGGCCGAGTAGCGGTTACTGAAGGAGAGACAATTATCAGCATGTGTCTCAGTCAAATCATGCGTGGCAGAGAACGTACTTTGACATTATGGCAGCCGCTGTTGCGCAGGGGCTCTTGATTAAAAACGTTTCTTAAAGGTTGGGGCTGTTCAGGAGGTGGCGACGAGATCATAGAAGGTAGACATCTGTGGATCTACTCTGCAACTCTGGCCTGTATAATCTTGTCGTGAATGAGTGCCTGAGGTGTGTCCGATGGTGTTATTTGGTAGGAAGGCGATCACAGGCTAACAAAGACGGCGTGTAATACCTTCTGTTTTCTGTTTTCTGTTTGATGATGACGGTGGCCCCCGGAGTTAAGAAATCGAGAAAATGGAAATGACGCCTGTGACCTCTACGCGCGGCCGAAATAACAGCAGCTAGGTCTTCAAACTTCCCCGTATACATATATCCACCCCAAACAAGCTATCTCGTTCTCTGACGGGATTTGATTTGTGTTAGAGGATGAGACGCATGCCATTTCTAACTTACGATTTTAGGTATGCATCAACCGCCTGTCACAGGCTGACAATCCTTGAACACAAACCCATCATCCCCCAACGGATCCTTTGTCTCGACTGCATACGTGCTAAACCCAGTGTAAAATGCGTACCCTTCTCCTTTTATTCGCACAAGTGGACCATGGATTTCTGGATATTTTTCTGCCAATACCTCCACCACCGTACCTTTGAAAGCTGGCCCATATCCAGCCGCTGAGACCAGAGAATGATATTCCCAGCTTTCGTTCAACTTGCGATCTCCTTTTGCGTATGCCAGAGCAGCCCTTGCGGCTACACCGCCGCCAGTAGGAGAGCGATCAATCTGCTGGTTGGAAAAGAAGCACAAACCCACTTCAGAACCAGGGACATTTCTTGAATCGTCAACCACGATGACTGAGTAAAGGAAGCCCAGATCATCGTGTTCTGGATGCCGGAAGTATTTCGAGAGTGCTAAATCCGAGTTAATGTGCGCTTTCAACAAGGCAGTAGCCTTGTCCAGCTGATCGAGGTCCTTAGTTTTCAGTTCATCGGAAAATCCAAGCTCTCTGGACGATACTATACAAAAAAAAGCCCCACCGTAGGAGAAGTCTACACGAATGTCCTTGCTTCGGCCTTCCAGACCACGCCATTGCCTAGCGGGTGGAAGTGAAATCTTCACGTCGATTCCTGTGGCAAATGATGGTACTGAGATGAAGGAGACAGGACGACTGGGGTCTGAAGCGGAGCCATCATTGTTGACTGGAACCGTGACCTTAAGTAGACCCGATGGGTTGTGGAGGTTAACAATCGCGGTTTTTGTCTCTGGATCATGCTTGATATCATTTCTGCAAGGAAAGACGTTGAGATCGTGAGTATCTAAAAGGAACCGACCGAGGGCAATAGTTGCATGCCCGCACATAGTAGAATATCCGTCGTTTGTCATAAAGAGAACTCCAACATGTGCTTCACCAGACTTAGTAAGCTCGGTCTCTGGTCGCAGCACTGCTCCATACATGTCGAAGTGGCCACGAGGTTCCAACATAAGTCTTCTCCGTAAATGATCATGTTTTGCTTTGGCTTCAGCACGCTGCTCAAGAAGCGTGCCTGATAGATCTGGATAGCCTTCAAAGACTATTCGTGTCGGTTCGCCCGTCGTTTGCATCTCAATGCATGATATCGGTCGATGTTCAGGCGTCACAAGGCGCTTGGCGATATCCATGGCGAAAGCTTGTTACAAGATTCTCAATGATCTCCAGAGCGCGCAAGGGTTTCAAGTGGGATTTCTGATCGTTGTACTCCGTTCTCCGTAATAATTGGAATAATATGTGAGAGTGAATACCCCCCTTCCCCCGCCCTGTGACGATGAGCCAAGGATTCATACAAGGCTGTGGCAGAGCCTTGTTCGTAGTGCGCATCATTGGGGCAGTCGCGCCGCCTTCACCGTGACGCGTTTCTTAATTCTACATGGCATCTGCAGCATTGAAATCCTTCTGGCCACATCGCACAAGATCACAAGCCTCATACCACTGCGGCGTTGCTGTTGGACCCTTCCCCTGGAATATGGATACCGTTTGAAAATCATAACTCTCTTGGCAGCACACTGGTGCAACAAGATGGTCTCGCATCGACAGGCCGAGAGTTTCGCCTCTGCTGGAGAAATCAATACAGAGGTGACGGAAGAACTGCGGAATAAATTGACAGAGGCTTCCATCAAATGCTCAGAGCGTTGCCTGTACCAATCCGCGAAATGGTGAGTCAAGCAAAGCGCTTAAATGATTCTCATGCTGACTGACGCAAGGGCGGCCGAACTGCTGACATCCCTCCCCGACGAAGATGAGCTTGATGATGACGACTCTCAGATGCATGATACGAGTAACGTTCAGTCTTCTTACCGAATATATACGACAAGTTATGACGATCCAGACGAGGCAGCTTTGGAGGCGAAAGAGGCACCGAAATATCTTTTAGCAAAAGCATTTTTTGATACCAAGGAATTTGAGAGATGTGCTGCTGTTTTTCTTCCCCCTGCCATACCAGCTGGTGGCCTCGCAATCTTCGAGAAGCCCAAAGGACGAACACCTACTTCAACGCCATTACGACCACAAAGCAAATCAAAACAGAATGAGGGAAATGTCCTCAACCCGTTTCCACGCCTCAGTCAAAAGTCTCTATTTCTCTCCTTATACGCCCGATATCTGGCTGGAGAAAAGCGGAAGGAGGAAGAGACTGAGATGGTTCTAGGCCCTGCGGACGGTGGACAGACGACGAATCGCGAATTATCAGCAATCGCACGTGGGTTAGAATCATACTTCCAAGTAAGAGATGCCCAGGACCCCAAACTCAAACATTCTCAAGGATGGTTGGAATATCTCTATGGTGTTGTCCTGTCCAAATCACGTCAGGAAGTCCTTGCTCAAAAATGGTTACTCCGTTCCGTTCGCCTCAATCCCTACCATTGGGGTGCCTGGGAAGAACTTGCATCGCTCCTCAGTTCAATCGATGATCTTAACGCACAAGCCTTACCCCAACATATTATGTCTATTATGTACCACACTCACGCCAGTGTCGATCTTTTCTCGACCTCAGACCAAGCCTTGACATTTGAAAACCTCAAAGTCCTCTTGAACTATTTTCCCAACTCGACCTTTCTCCTCACACAGCTCGCTCTTTCATATTACCACAACAAAGACTACGAGACCTCCGCCTCCATCTTTCAAGAGCTTCTCACCGCTCACCCGCATCGTCTTGACGGGCTCGACCATTATTCCAATATTCTTTACGTCATGGCTGACAGACCCAAATTAGCTTTCCTCGCCCATTTGGCCACATCGGTCGACAAATTTCGACCTGAAACTTGTTGCGTAGTGGGCAACTATTACTCACTCTGCTCTCAACACGAAAAGGCAGTCATGTACTTTCGCC
Source organism: Exophiala aquamarina CBS 119918 (assembly GCF_000709125.1). NCBI lineage: Eukaryota > Fungi > Ascomycota > Eurotiomycetes > Chaetothyriales > Herpotrichiellaceae > Exophiala > Exophiala aquamarina. Next base: position 4,745,312 of record NW_013550587.1, read on the forward strand.
GTGCTCTGACTTTGGATCGGAACTTTCTGTCCGCCTGGACCTTGATGGGGCACGAATACATCGAACTGAAAAATACCCACGCCGCGATTGAATCATACCGACGTGCTGTGGATGTCAACCGCAAAGACTACCGAGCCTGGTATGGGCTGGGTCAGGCATACGAAGTTCTCGACATGAATTTCTACGCACTGTTCTACTATCAGCGGGCGGCAGGACTTCGACCTTACGATCCCAAAATGTGGCAAGCCGTTGGTTCATGCTACACAAAGATGGACCGGCTTGAACAGGCCATCAAAGCTCTCAAGCGGGCCCTTGCCGCGGGTGCCTATTTCGAGAATGAAGAGTCCCCTCAGCCTTCCTTTAACACTTCCAGCGGTACCGCAACGAGACCTAAGACAACTAACCCCACTAAATCACGTAAACTCCTCGACCCCGAAACCCTCTTCCAGATCGCGCTGCTACATGAGCGCACCAACAATGAAGCTGAAGCAGCACGATACATGGAGCTGTGCCTCGCGCAGGAAACGGGAGGGAGCGCCACTAGTGTGGAGAAGGCGAGAAGGAAACACGCCCGCAGAGAGGCAAGAAAGACTGCCGTTGCCAGCGAGAGACGAGAACGGGTAGCTGCGATGCGAGCTGAAGCTGGAGGAGAAATAGATCCTGAACTCGAAGCTGCGGCTCTCGCAGATGGAGATGATGATACTGAAATCTTATCGTCGCCATCAGACCCTGAGGAGGCCGGTGGAGGAGAAGGCGCAGATGGAGAGACCAGTGCACTGGGCGAAGCAGAAGGCTTCGGCACGGGTACCACAGCAACGACATCCAAAGCTCGCCTTTGGCTCGCAAGGTGGAGTGTCAAGACGGGAGACCTGGATCGTGCAGAACGTCTAGCCGAGGAGCTCTGCATGGATGGCTACGAGGTCGAAGAAGCGAAAGGCTTGGTCCGAGAGGTCAGAGGCAGGAAAGACGCTACTGCTGGTGGTATTAGTGGTAAGCCTAGAAGCGCTGCAATCAACGACTTAGGTAGTCCCATTGAAGATTGAGATGGTTGTGACCAGAATGATATTCATGATTTCTGTGTCTCCTCCAAGATCATGCTGAATGTATTTCGAGGGGGCGGGCGACAGAATAGTAAATAGGGTAGGGCACCTAGCGTCCTACAGCGTATTTAAGCTTCGCTTACGGGGCTGTTCTACCTAGTCTTCAATTACTGCTCTTGAGGAGGGAGAACGACCCTACAACAACGTGTCGGTAATAGAGAGGGTGGGTGATGGAGGTATGGGATAGGTGGACGGCTGAGTACTAAGCGCGGACATTAGACAGGACGGGATATAAGCTATAGGAAAAGCGGAAGGCCTTGGGACAACGAATTATCGGTGGAGAGGGAAAAGAAGAATCTGTCTTTGTCTGCAACATGCCATTAATACTATCTATCTATCGAATGAATTAGGCTCGCGACGCGCGCTGACTCCATCGCAGCCTTGCCCCCTTTGTGTGCAGCCTTGCTAGACCCCCTATCCACTCACATCTTTCTCACCGCGGCCATCTCGCAGCTGATGCGAGCGAATTTGACGGCACACGCGGCTTCTTTGTCTGCACACATCATGAGAGCCAGCTTCTGGCCGCCGACAAGGCTGTTCAAGATCTCCGCGATGTCCTCGTCTTTGGAGAGGTAGTGCCATTGTAGTTCGTAGGCAAAGTAGGAGTGGCAGGAGTGGCAGGAGTGATGGTTGTTCATCAAGCGCTTTGGAGGGAATAACGTGCGATCGTTGTCCGGCCTGGAGACTGTATCATCTGGAAAGACCGAGAGCGCGAAGCCTGAAAGCTCATTTGGGGCGAGGAGGGGATATTGGTGGTGCCAGACGTGCTTGATGAGGTCTTTGGAGTGGATAGTGAACGACAGCGTGCGGATTGAGCCTTTGGGAAGTGCTCGTGGCAGTTCGGCGGTCAGGAAGATGCGGCCGTTGCTCCTGGAGCAGATCTCGAGCTCGCGGTTTGACGCTGCAAGGGGAGTGCTGAACCACAGCTCGGCGTAGTCGAGGATCGTCGGGATTACATCCCCAGGGAGTCCGGCTTGTTTGAGGAGGAATGCCGTGTGGTAGACGTCCGAGGCGTCGTGGATTCTGGGCGCGTGTTTTATTGAAGATGCGCGGCCTCTGATGATGGACAAGTATCCCTCTTCCTTGGGTCGACGGAGTCGGTTGGGAAACACACAGACAAGCAAACCGACGCCGACGAAGCAGACAATGAGAATAAGGATGGCTAAGTAAGCCAGACAAAACCCCCCCCAGTGGAGCAGTGGAGCAAAGGGGCTCACAATGAAGACTGACACTTGATAGAGCAGCTTCAAGATGTAGCCCAGAGGCTGGTGGACCAGTATTACGACGGCAGCGGTACATTCGAGGATTTTAAGTGCTAGATATACCTTTGCAGCAGGAGAGTAAGCCATTTTCGGAGTCTATTCTGGGTCGTTAGGATACATAGGATTGAGGAGATAGAGAGAGCCACTAGGTCTAGTAAGAGAGTCATCGTAATTATGAATGAGGACCTATTTGAGCGCCGAGAAAGTGAGTGAAGGGCAAACAGAAGGAGGGACAGAAGGGCTGCTAGATGGTCCATCGCGCCCTAAATCGTGTGCTAGTACAAATGTAAAGTTTAGAATTCGCCTATCTCGGCTAGTGCCGAATAGTGCCGGGCAGTGCCGTGAATGTCAGACGTCGCAGACTGTGCCGGGATGTGCTTTGAAACCGTCGGGGACGCCGTCAGACAGAATCTTTCTAAAGTGCCAAGGCCCGGCGTGGCTCGAGGCACAGGGCATAAACAATGACGTAGTCACGCGGTCAGGCTGCACCTACCCCCAACGTCAGCCTGATGATCTGAGAATGCCTACCTAGGTACTTTGTGAAAGGGCAGCTAGTAGAGGGATCAAACAAAAGAAACTTTTCACAGCAGTGAATCAGATGTCTGAAATTGTTTTGGGAGATCAAATGTCTGATCAAATGAGCATTGAAAGAATCACCACTGCTAAGTCTCAGGATTTTCACCCCTCACCACCCACAAGGGATCCGTCGTCCAAGATCCGTCGACAAGAGTCTGAATCTCAATGTTCCTCCATCCGCTCCACCACAGATAGTCTCCCACCATGTTTAAACGTGCCTCCTCGTCGACTTTGAGCCATCTTCCCACAACCTTTGCTGGAAAGCAGCGATTGGAAATGATCAGGTGGACTTTGCCTCCATTGTCCGTTTGCTGTCGAATGCTCGAGAGCACCTCCACCGGTCTTGTCAGGTAATCGATGGAGACAACACATGTGGAAGCATCAATTTTTCTCCCTTCTCCCTCCCCCGGAAGCCGCATCTCAGGTTCTTCGTTCAGATCTTGGACAGACCAGGCTTTCAGAATGGGGTTCTTGCTTAGTTCTGACTTGTTCATGCCCGTTCCAAGGACCTCCACTTCTCCTGCTGCGGCCTCATTTGCCAGATCTGCTGGATAATGCGATATCCAGCTTGAGCAGAAATCCAGCACTCGTCCTTTTCTGGGTATGACTTGGGCGTAGTATTTTCTCAGATTGATGATGGCATTATCGTCGATATGCGTGACAAATCGGGGAGTTGTGTAGAAACTCTGATCACTTCCCGCATCCATGGGAGTGAGATCTGCCTTTGAATATGGAAATGGTCCATCGGGGTTTTGGGGTGTATAGCTTCGTATCGGTGGTAGCGAGGAATCCATCTTCTTGGTGGGGGGGAAGACGCCTGAAAACAGTGATAATGACCGCAGGGTATATCTACTCGCTATTGGAGGCATTTATTATCAACGGCAATGATAACTGTCAGTCAACATATCAATACTAGGCACAGAGCACACCCCGAGTTCCAATCCCTTTTCCCCTGGGTGAGGGCTATGAAGAGGGAAGTTGGCGCTCCATGGCCTTGGCATGTAATGAATCATGATATTCCAGGTTGCCAAGCCTCGATACATATCAGCATGAGGGTGAGGAAACCTTTTCAACCATCCAATAGTAGCGAAGGATTTCTCTGAGGCACTGTCTTAATTCCTCCTATCTGTTACGGCCATGCAACAGAATTCAAAACTTGATGGTTAGATGGGTGGCAAAGACAAGGCTTGCCATATTGAATGACGTCGAGCCCTCCGTCGTGGTTCTTCGTACGAGCGGAGATTACACCCGTCGGCTTTGATCCTAGCGTTGACATCCGAGAGGTCAATGGTGCAGCCTGCATTCCACCGCTCTGTATTATTACAAAGCATTGGAGGACTGAGATGCGGAATGGCCCAGATAGTTAGTGGGAAGACACTGTTGTCTTTACGTTGTTAAAGTGATCGACCTTGGTGCTTCGTGTTCTGATGGTCCGTATAGGGCTAAACCTAGCGACGATGTCTATGAAGGGCAATTGACTCCGGACACCATAACAGAATACTTTGGCGATCACGTTCCGCTCCAGATTAGTCTGGATCTGAGATTGATAAGACAGGAATGATATATACAGTAGGAGGGAGCGAATGCTGAAGTCTCGATCAAGACAAGCGCAGCCGATGAGCGAATGAAGGAATTAGTTGTTGTCAACAACGGGATCGTCACAAGTTACTGCCCAATAAATTAGCGAACTGCCTGTCCCATGATATCAGGGGCCGCTTCTTGCTTATGGCATCAGCGCGAGTCTAGATTGACCCTCTTGTTACCTGTTCATCTTCCCCAGAGTTGTCTTGTAGGCACCCATGGGCCAAAGTCTCTGGAATATATCCCATTGGTCGTGTTCTCCTCACTGCTGACCTCATTGCCGTTACATTCGCTATTCCTTGCGCGATCATAAATACGAATTCGATACCTCGTGGTGGTGTTGGTGTTTGCTTCGAAACAATACTACAATACAACCAATGTTTGCAAGATCCTTGATCTTCCCAAAGTCTTCGGTCAATTCCTTACTACGACTACAATCATCTACATCTACAGCCCGAGCTTTCCGCCATTTGCAAGCGAAGAGAATAACCAGTCAGAGGCGCAACATGGCAACTGCAAGTCATATCGAGCTGAACCCAGCATCTGCTGGAGTATACCACGCACCAGAAATCACGTCCGAGTCGGGCAAAGTTGCAAGTCAACTGCTTCAAGAAAATCATGATAGGTATCATATGTATTTCAACCCGAGCGGTTTTCACAATCACATCGCCCATCATCTGTTGACGATTTATGCGCTGGGCGCTACCCCGGGTGAGTTGAATGAAGCCTTTGACCATAATAAAGGATATCAAAGGCCACTTCCGGCGGTGCAGGACAGGATCGTCGAGGATATGACGGATCGTGAGAAGTTCAAGCAGTATCTGGGAAAGGAGCGCTATTTCCACGACTATGCCGACTATTTCCGCAAAGACATTGATGAAAAGGGTTGGGAGGCTGTGTTGAATGAGCATTTGTTTGCTGGAGATGAACATGCCGAAAGATTGCTTACGAGGTTGTATGCCGGTAAGGTGATTGTCGACGTAGTCAGTGTGGAATCAATGACTAAGTTATGCGTCAGGTTTTCTTCATCCCATCATTCATCTCGGGTTTGGAGTGGAGTTCAAACAACCAGCGATCATCGTTGAAGCACTTGCTCAAACGGCTACGCATGACAATTGGATTGCTCCGTTCCTACTTACCGCTGAGGAGAAGGCTAGAACTTCCACCAAAAAGTCAAAGAGTCTTGTGCAGTTGATCCACGAAGCGCAAAAGAATCCAAAGCTCCGATCATCAGCTCATTGGGATGACGGGAACAAGATACGAGATGGCGTTCTGGTGCGTGCACCGGATGAGATGCTGGAGCTGGCTTCTCAATGGACGGTCAAACCTGAGGAGCTCAAACAGAAGACGGCTGAAATGATCGGTGCATCCATATATTTCACAGGCGCAGCTCAACACCCTCCCAAGAAGGTCAAGTTTGATTTCTACTACATGCACTGCGTCAACAGCTCGATCTTCTTCTCGACTCTGATCAAGGAACCCTGGCTTAGCACGGAGAACAAGTGCAGGATACTGGAATGGAAGGGGCGCATAGATCTAGCGCTGTATGTCTCTCGTGCATGTCCAGAACTGTTGCTCGACGAGATCAAGAACTACAAACCGAAGAACCCAGAAGATGGTTGGGCAGGCATTGTTCGAAGAGTGGATGCACTCCCCGACGATGGCCATGCAAGCAAATTAGTGAGAGCTATTGCACACGGCGAGCAGGCTTGCAAACCATATGAAGGTGAAGCCGACGATGTTTTCCCTCTCAAGGGCAACATGTGGGAATTGCTAGGACACATGGCTATTGACTCGGTTGAGGGTAGCCGAGAGGATAGTTGGGTTCGAAGCGCTGGGTTTGAGCAAGCCTGGCAGAACGTGCCTGAGAGGGCAAAGCTGTGACTGTACTCCGTACTTGTAAATTGATAACAATGTATCTATCGGTCTGAGAAAGCAAAAAATCCAAAAGTTGAAAGAGACATTTCCTCCCCAATCGCCGACCGACAACCAGGGGTGATTGTGCGACCTGTCTGGGGTTTGAAGTTTCGAGTTTATCAATTAGTTAGACGCCCTCTTTCACAGTCGAAGTAGTCCCGCGTGTCCCCGCGTGTCCCCGCGCGTGGTTCGTGTTCTGCCCCACGTGCGTCACGGGTCACGCCTCACCAGGTGACCTTCTACTCCGACTACTCATCACCAAACATCATCCGTCCTCCAGGCACCTATCAATGCTGTACAATCATACCTGAGTCCATCGATTCTTCATCAAACTGGAGCATGTCTCCCATCCCTTAATCTCCTCGTTCTTTCATTTCGTCCATTGCTGCCTCCCATCCACCATGCCCGAAGATAAACGCTGCAAAGACACCTCCATCCCACCTCCGCTCGATCCATTCCCCACCTACCAGACACCATACCCTCGATCCAACCACAATCAGCACGAGAACCCCTTCATTCAATTCCGCCGCTTTGCTGACGAAAAATTCTCCTCCTTCTTTCAAGGCATACCTAATCTCTTTGGAGTCCCTGCCAAAGACGTTGACGATCTGATGCGGCGCAGGCATGAATTAGAAGAAGGATGGAAGAAGCAGTTCGAGCAGGAGGTGGAGGAGATGAGACACGAGGTGGAGAAGACCCGAATTGCCACATTAAAGGCCATGGAAGATTCGTGGTCTCGGTCCACCGAGGCTGCCTCGAAGTCGTCCGAGACCGTTGAGCCCTCGCCGTGGTGGATGAGGGGAAATCCATCCAAATGCCCTGCATTGAATGGTCAGGAGCCACAGCCAAATGCCCACAAGTGCCCTGCTCTTTACGACGAGGCCGGTGAGCCAAAGACCGAGTTGGATTTATACGAAGCACCTACCGTCTCCAAACGCCAACCAACCGATACGCAAGGCGTTTCATCAAGTGGTCGCCCATGGCCTCACTGGCTGACTCCTGGGGATCTGAAAGCAAAGGAGAAAGCCACCGAGCAGACCAAGCAGCGTTCAGAAGAAGCCCCATATACTCCTGCGACCCGGTACAGCTTGGGAAAAGCCCGACACATGAATCCATTCGACAACCCCGATCACACTATTCCATGGCTGATGCTGAGTCCTTACTCTCCCATCTACCTGTGTAACCCGGGCCAGGCTCGCATGTTCCGAGTCAAAATTCAAGACGCGGAAGATGTTCCTTTGCAGATTTCAAGACCAAAGTACTTCGAAAGATGGTACACTGAAGTGGACGACAAGTTATCACGACAACTTTCCTGGGCTGATGCATTTGAGGATCTCATAAGTTTACAGCAGAGAGGATCAATGGTGGACAGAAATTATTCCACTCTTCGAACGCCCCCTACGTGGATTCATGATATGGTCAGTCGCGGAAGCCTCGGTGATCGTTGGGGATTTAATGATGATGGCATTCTCATGAAACGCTCCAATGGCAATGCAGCTACTGAAACTGCCACCATCAAAGATCATTGTCGAGGGCAAAAAGAGCAACGATGGCGATCTTGGAGACGTGGCGAGGATGCACAGAAACAGCCCAAAGATGATGAGAAGGAGAAACGTGAGGACTTGATCGACAAATTCGTTGATGATCTTCCAGAATCGATTGCTCGATCACCAATCTTCGGGGGTCTTCTATCAGCTGCGGACTCCATCGTCTCGGCCGTTGAACAGGGTATTGAAGATGTTCTGAAGCAGACACAAGAGGAGTTAGCTACTTCCACTGATACAGCGGCAATAATCGAATCTGAAGAGCCGGATAGCACGCCGTACAGCTCGCTAGCGAACTCGTCGAGCTCATCGAGTTCGTCATATTCGTATGCGAGCAATACTTCGGCAAGCTACTCTTCCTCATCAGACCAGGACCCGAGTTCAATCATCTCAACTCTAACGACCACAGTCACACGGACCCTACCTGACGGGTCAGTTGAAACGAAGCGTGTTTTCAAGAAACGATTTGCCGATGGTACGGAAGAGAGTGATGAAAGCACTGAAGTCAAAAGCGCTGCATCCAGAGCAACCCCCGCTAATCCGGAAGTGTCTGATAAACAGACGCAGACTCAACCTGCAAGCAGCATTGAGCCGGGGAACAGTCAGGTGCCTGCTCCAAAGCACCTCGACCCAGAGATGGCAGATAGGATACACAACACGTACGGTGCCCAGGTCTTCCAACGAGGTCACGACGAAACCAATCCACCGTCCAACGAACAAGCAGAAAATCCGCAGGCTAGGCGGAGAGGTGGCGGATGGTTCTGGACTCGATAGAGCCGAGCACGCGGTGAAAAAGATGCCCGCCTTTCACGAAAAATTGACTCTCTGACAACTGAACATTTGGAAGCTCCAAAAGCGATAACTCTCTCCCCGCTCCAATCAACGATTACAACGAAGCCTCATTCCGAAACGAAATTTAACTATTCACATCTCCCCCCCTCCTCCCAAAACTCCAGCACTGATCAGTCGAACATCATTGCCGTAAAAGACGATTCATTGATGAATGACTGTTTCATACTCCAAGCCTGAATCCAAAATGTCGATTCTCCGCTCTACTCCACCATGGTTCGTTACGAGTACGAGGTGTATGTAGTGACAAGCTTATCGTCTGGCCCACATGTGAGATTTTCTTCATGTATCTACATATCTAGTCGTGTGTCTGTAAAGTATCGATTTCCATGATCTTCTCCCAGCTAGCAGTGCTGCGCTACCCCTCTAGCCTATGCCTGTGCAATTGGACATGCAGCCATGCATCCATCATTGGTGCTGTCCTCATGCTCGTTACGTGGCTTTCGTCCGCGGATCTTTGACTCATTCTCTCGCCGCTGCCAGATGCCTGGATAGCCCTACCGTTCTAGGCATGAGGACGTGCGTGCGTTCATGGTGTCACTATATTTACATTCGCCTTTGGACATTGACATTGACATTGGAAACACGATGTGGCTCTCGACTTGGACGTGGACTTGGACTTTGAGTCTGAATTGTGGAGAAAGCAAACGCTATGCTATTGCTATGCTAGGCTGTGCTCGAAAAAAGAATGGGGAAAAAGGAAACACGAATGAAAACAAACAAGAATGGATGAAAAACGACCGCTCACTCACTCGCTCCGTTGCTTTGTTTCGCTCTCGTCCGCTAACGGAAGGATAGAAAAGGTGTAGGAGCAAAGCTTGCAAAGGGATGGGGGATATCCCCATATTCAAGCAAGCCACCAGCCCAGAGAAGGGAAAAGAAGTCAAGAAAACCAACAGTCGTCCTCGTTTCTCCTCCAAACATCAATCATCGTCGTCACCCGTGAAAAGCGTCTCGTTCTCAAGTAATAGTAATCCCCATCGTCGTCGTCCCTGAGAGAAACACGTCACACCACAGAAATACCTCATCGTCATTGTCATCATGGCCAAGCGCCAAATCTGTCAGCACTATCATGTTTCTCAGCCTCAAAAGATATCGTCCGGCCATTCCCACTGCTCACGCTGAAGGTGATGTAGACGGATGGGGGAAGGGGTGAGTTGCTTGAGTTTGGCCATGTCGTCCATGATCAGTGACCGTTTCCCAACTGGAGTTCTGTTCTCCACACCTTCTTCGTCTTCCTCGAGAATCATTGACACAGGTCGTGGGAGAGGAGCACCGACCAATGTTCTCCTTGTTGGATTGTTGTTGCTATTATTAGTTGCGGTACAGTTGAGGTCCACACTTGGATTATTATTCACATTGGGACTATTATGGGTGTTTGCTGTTGTTGCTGGGTTGGTGTTTACACTGCGAGGCTGGTTTCTCGAGTTCGTCAATGGTTGTAAGGCAATGCGGTCTGGGATGGAAGGGACTGGTGGAACGCCCTTTGCTCTTGGTTTGGAAGTCTTTTTCTTTGAAGGGGTCTTTTTCTCCTGGTCGACCGTCGAGGTGTCGGAAGATGTTGGGATTTGCTTGGCCGATGCTGAGCGGTTTCTCTCGAGGTTTGCTTTAGAAATCTTCGGAGCCTGGCTCTCCTGTTGTTGGCGTATCATTGCTCGGAGCTGCTGATTCTCCTTTTCCAATTCACGACGAGATGGTCGTTTGTGAAAGTCGATGTCGATGTGGCCGTCGGAATATTCAGCATCAGTTAGAGCCACATTTGAAGTCGAGGATCTCATGCTACGTCGAGCAATTGTTCGGTCATCTCGGGAACGTGGTGGCTGTTCTCGCGGTGGTTCAGGAATGGGTTCAGCAAGACCGACATTAGATTTCCGCTTCTTTATTCCGAAATGCTGGGCATAAGCTTCTTCAGCTCTTCGTTTCCGATCATTAAGCAGGTCAAGGTCACTGTTCATGGTGGTCTTCTGTGGTTGAGCGGCTGTGGTGGCCAAGTCCATGGTAGAATGGGCAGTATTCTTCGACTTTCCAGCAATATTATGCAAGTTCCATAATGACATGCTCTTCCTCAAGCCTGTTTTCTTCTTTGCATCCCTTGGGTCTGCTTCAGGTCTACTGGCGTGATGACTAGGCTTGAAGGCGGAGCCCAGTCTGGCAAGGCGTTGTTTGAAAGTACCTGGAGTTACAGCGATGGGTTTGAAATCATCGATGTCAATAGACGAACGCCGAGGAGAGGCTCGAGGAGTGGAGCTGTGCTCCGATTCGTCTCCTGACGTGGTGGATATTGAGCCATTTTCGAGCCAGGAGGATGATATACCGCCTGAGCGATCAGTCATACTTCCCTCAGCGAACTTGGAGTGTCGAGATGGGAAATCCTGGTCGTTGGTTGGGAACCCCCCGAAGTTGGGCTTGGAGCCACGACTCGTCTTTGGTCTCTCATTGGTATCAACATGCTGCGTAGAGGGAGCGAAAGGTCTCAGCGCTCTCAAGTGCTTACGTGGTTGCTGAACCGGACTGTGATCCTCTGGAGGTTCAAGGACAATGACATCTTCTGAAGGGGCGTTCTGTCTGCGTCGGGTCGCGAGTGGGGATGGTCTGCTCCAAGCCTCGCGTTCCTCGGTGATGAAATGAGGTTCATTATGAGTGGGTGTTCCTCCTTGTAAAGTGGGATCACTGTATCTGTAGGTATTGCTATTGAGAGTTGGTGATGGCGAGGGCAAGGGAGAAGGAGACGCGTTCCCGGAGTATGAGGGGCTGTCTTGACTCAAAGTTCTGACATGAGACTGGAACTTCTGCCTTGGGGACAGAGACAGGGAGGGGGGCTGGGACATTGTTGACTGGTTACACGAATTCTTGGTAGGTTTAGCGGAAGCGGAGTGGGCGGTGGGATTGATGGTGGGATGGGTTTCGGCGAGAAGATAGGCCAATTCGCGTCGGGTCATGATGCATAGAGGGGATTAAGAGTTGCATTAACATTAGAAGTTATGGAATCCAAGGCATGATGGTTGAAGGTAAGAGTAAGAGACAGGTAGAGGAAATGATGGGTGTTGATGAATTGTTTACATTTGTTGTTGGTGTATGCGGGTGGTGCATTGACGAAATTGGGCGGGGAGGTGCATTGCAGTAGGTGTTTAGACCTGAGCAAGGGCAGAGGGCTCTCGGGCCAACTCGTACGCCTATGACGTACGTTCTAGGCTTGACACGAGCCTGCAGGTCATCTCTTAGGCTTTCTTAGGCTCTCTTGGATCCTCTTGGGCGCCAATCCCTTAAGTAAGCATGCCCGTTATGGCGTTATATTCATCACTTCGTCTGCCCAGTGGGTGTCAGTGCCCCTGCGCACTCACACGCTAAAGCGGGGCATCTCAAGGGGTCCCAAGACTGGATTCGGTACTTTCACTCTGCCTGGGGCATCTTCGCACCTCCCTTATTGCTCAGGTCGCGGGGGTTAAGTACCGGTTACCGAGTGCCCTTAATTCGTGGTTATGTGAGTGGGCTCCGCTCCGTAAACCGTTTTCCAAGGCCTGGAACGCTTCTAACTAGCTAGTGTCTGTGCATCTACTGGCAATCCGTACTGCGTCCAGCTTCTCAGCTGCGCGGCTCTACTTACACCTGTTCGGCACCAATTACACACCTTCTTTAGGTAGTACAGAGTACGATCCATTACACTGGAGTATCGCCTTGAGGCTTGAACCATCCACTCCTTTCTCTACTGCCAGAATGTATACCACTGTGACCATCCCTCTCGTTTCCACTCCATCCATGTCTCCTCTCTTTGGCTAAATCCAGCCTCGGTCCATTCATGTTCATGGAAATGACTGTTCATCATGGTGGGCGTCCCTGGCAAGAGTAAAGGCTGCAGCACTTGTCGACGCCGGAAGAAAGGCGTAAGTCAACCAGCCCTGTCCGCAACCTGCATCGACTTCTTCTCTTTTCTAATATCCATCTTCACCTCCTCAGTGCGACCAGAAACGCCCTATCTGCGGCCAATGTGTCTCTAGTGGCTATGAATGCGGAGGATACAATCGTGACAGAACCTTCATCCTACATCCTGCCACCAAGACCGTCCGACGTGCCATCTTCCTCCCACACTCCAAACCATCTCCTCTTGCCCTCCCCGGCTCGTTAAATCGAGATGCCGTCCAGTCGCAATGTAGGAGTCTGTTCTGGGATCTATACATGCCCCAAGGCGATTGTGTCTGTCGAGACGAGCACATCATCAGATGCGGCCACCCCATGAATTGGACCGAAGTCATTCAAAATGTCGCAAAGGAGGATTCATCCCTACAAGATGCTTTCTCCGCCCTGAGCATATCCAGAGTGGGCCAGGGCAATAAAGATTTCCGTCTCGTTCACGAGAGTACCAGACTCTACGGCAGGGCTCTGAAGGAACTCCAGCTTGCTCTCTACGATCCAGATCGCATGCATTCCAATCATGTTCTCATGGCTTGTATGCTTCTAGGTCTCTATGAGGTCTTTGAAGGGCCTGCCTTCAACTCCAAATCATGGATGGCGCACGCCCAGGGTGCTGCTCGGCTGATCGAGTTACGCGGTCCCGCTCGTCATCAAGAATGGGATGCTCATCATCCTTTTCTGGCTTCGCGAATTCCCACTCTATATGCTGCCATCCTATCCAGGCAAGCCACATATCTGGCCAATGAAGACTGGCTTACACTTCCCTGGGAGAAGCAATCCAGAACATATTTTGATAGGTTGATCGATCTCGCGGTTCATGTCCCGGGTATCATCGAGAAGTTCGACCTGATCCTCGACAGAGACCAAGACATCGAATTCGATCTTCTCCAAGTTCTCGAAGAATGCAAAGATCTACAGATCAAAATGAACATGTGGAAGGATGGCACTAAAGGAAGTGCTGTTCCTCGTGTAGAAAAGCACGATCCTACCGATTCCAACGGCTACCCTTTTGAAACCGATCTTTGGTTTGAGAATCATCTTTTCGTTCAAGCTCGTGTGGTATTTTATACCTGTTCCTTGGCGTTGGCAGAGGCCGTCACTGACATTGTACGAGCTCTCGATGTGAGAGACCACAAAATACCCGACACTGCCGAACCCAATCCCCTGCTGGAGCTTTTCACCCCAGAGAAACATGCTACCAATATATGTCGAACAATCCCATATTGTATTCAGCCCGAGATGAGTGCTTTAGGAGCAAATATCATCAACTTCCCGGCAAACCTAGCCTACGCCTACTATCAAAGAACTGGCCATAAGTCCGTCATCAAGTGGTTGGTCAAAGCATTTGAAGATGTTAAGACCAGAGGTGTCCATGTGGAGAACATCCTCCAAGGCTTATCTGAAATTTCTGCTGATAAAGATGTGCGTATTCATCGTTGGAAGAGAGCCTCAAGTGAAGATACAAATGAGCCTGGTTCTTCCCCAGGATCTGCCCAGACCATGTCAAGTTGCACCACAATCTTCGTTTATGAAGATCCATCCAAATCATATTACGATGCTAGCAATGACCCCGGGTAACACGGTCCCAGACGTGATACTGAGTTATTATGATCAGGATAAATGACGACATATCTTGTACCCAGCTATTACCCCAAGCTACTACAAGTGCCCAGCTGGGTACAGTTTCCGTGATCAGAGGGGTTTATTCACACCTTTTTCGATAAGCAGCCACTACTCGACAAGGCAGATGTCGAGCGATCCGAAGTTCGATCTAGGCCCAAAGATCAACGTACAGTGTCAGTAATACCACAGCACGCGATCATGTCGACAGGTCTGGCGGGGACAATTTTGTGCGCTCCCAAAAGGGTGGCGCGAACGGAAAAACCGGGTGTGACAGGAGGTCCGCCTTTCTCGTTCCTCCCTGACAGGGCATGAGGCCCCTTGGATTTGTGCCTGCAATTATCATGTTGTGGGACCTATTTAATCTTGTCCATTGTGTGGCTTTCGAACAGGGACATGCAGAAGTATTCTTCAACCATTTACGTTGATGCAATGAACGTCGGTATCTCAGTGATTGCCCATTATATGTACATATGCTGTGGACACATGATGTTGGCAGGGTCTCAATCAAGTCCCCTCACCGCTTCGATGTTGAGTCTTGACTGCCACGTAATTTCCCGTCACCGACGGGGTCCAGCTTGTCACTTGGTGTTTGCTGCGGTGCTAATGGTTGTGGTGACTCAGTGAATGGCCACAAACTTTCTAGACGGACGATCATTGATGTCTCCTTCATAAAGTCAGACTGTCTACTCCGTAATGATCACAGGACGTGGGGCAATAAAGGTTGAATGGCTTTTCCGAACCTTTTGCCTGCATGATATTTTATGCGTGATCTGTGCAAATCTGGTGGGGCCGGTCCTAGACATGGCCAGTGCCTTCGCTCATTCAACTCATGCGCAAAACCATGAGCTTCGCGAAGCGTATACCGGGTCAATGCGACAAGCTATTTTGACATGTTCTTTTCTCATGACTCCAGCCCGTCCCACGCCAGGTTTTGCGTCTCGGGAGAATGGCTTAAAGAGTACTTAGTGGAAGTCCCAGCGTCGCCGGTGTGGCTGGGACGTTTGATAGCCCACATTTGAAAGAAGGCACCAGCTCCTTTCACTCCTGTTAAGAAAAAGGCTTCTCGTGACCGTGGCGTGAACTCGCTACTAGAACTCGCTAATGAGAAAGTGGTCGGACGGCCCCTTTGGGCGGAACAGGGATCAGCGAGTAGGATTTTCAGCCTACAGGTACGCGTAAGTCCAGTCCAGCTGAAGCACATCAATCAGTTGCCATCTTGCCTATTCTGGACTTGACTTGACGTACGGAGCACTGTCCCCTCCCAGACCAAGTGCAAAACATCCATCCCAACAAGCGTATGGATACCACTGAGGTTGCGCCCTGAGTGTGATGGAGTTGTGCGATCACAAGCCACTCAAGATGCATAACTGATGTCCGGTGATTCCGTTAGTGTTAGACTACGAGTAGTCGCCTGCTTCAAGGAAGCTCATGGTGGCAATCGATAAGGACTGCCAGCTGCGAGGTGCTGGCAATTTTAGGCCAGGGCGACCTTATGGGGAACTGTTTCAGAAGTCAGGCTGGGAATCTTCCTGGCCAGTCGTGAGCCGTGGAAGCAACGTTCCATCGGAACCTTACGTTTCTCCATTCCGGGTTTAACCTCTTCTGGGGTAGCGCATCTTGGGCTTGCGCTTACTGATTGGCGTGCATCTAACGACAGCAGCCCCGGCAGCCCCTGACCTTTGGCGAGAGGCGTGAGGCCGATCTCTCCACGGACACTCCATAAAATCCACGATGGAGTGCTTCAGCCTCCTCCAAGGGGTTCTCCTTTCTCACCTTTCGCGAGCTCCATTGACGTCTGTCGTCCAAGCTTTCTCGTATCCACTAGGGTGGCATGACCCTCCACCCAATCGTTGCTCCCACAGCTTGCCTTTCCTAGCTGGTGTGCGATCCAAGCTTGACAGCAAGCTCCCGCAAGGCTTCTCACTGGCTGCTTAACGGCGCCCGGGCTCTGGCTGGATCTTCCTCGCTAAGGCCACGTTCAAGGGTTATCCCTTGACCGCCAATGGAATGCCGATGTTTCATATCCCCCCCTTATGCCGCTATGGCCTAGCTACGTGTAGGGGGCTACAAACTACGAGCCACACGTCTATATACAATCGACCTGGTCATCCGGTCAGGATGTGTCGCTTCTCTACAACCACTTCTGCATCCCTCTCTTTCAGCAGACCCGTCATTCCTTTCCTTTTGTCTCGCCTGGTGCAGACAATTCCGTTCATTCATTTAGCAACTTACGAAGAAACGCGCTGACGAC
The DNA here is from genome assembly GCF_000709125.1 of Exophiala aquamarina CBS 119918. Classification (NCBI taxonomy): domain Eukaryota; kingdom Fungi; phylum Ascomycota; class Eurotiomycetes; order Chaetothyriales; family Herpotrichiellaceae; genus Exophiala; species Exophiala aquamarina. Next base: position 4,761,924 of record NW_013550587.1, read on the forward strand.
ATTCCTTTGTTGGCCTAACAAAACGTGAGTGCCTGGTTCTCCTTTCATTACTTGATGTCATTTGGGCTGGAGACAGCTTGATTGTTACCCCGTGCCATCGTGGACAATGTTGCTTTGTCGTGCTATTGTTCACACAAGATTCACCATTGTGAAGCTTTTGTGGCACGGAATCATTAATAAACGACCATCGCTCTGCATTAAAAATATTTCCGAACTGCATTAATCAACCTTGCTACTACTTCTGATACAAAGTTCCAAAGACTGACCAGCTTTACTAGCATCACTCTCGACAGAATCACTACAATTCTTGCAGGGACAAGAAAACAACCGATCTCAACAGAACACAACCTCCAGCTTCTTATCAAACTCGATCAACCATGGGGTTTTCTATCGAGAAAGCTTCTGTCTTCTTGACAGCCATGCTCGCCGCCGTTGCCCAGGGCCATATGATCATGAGAACCCCGGTTCCTTACGGCAAGAGTAGTCTCAACAATTCGCCTCTCGACGCCTCCGGTTCCGACTTTCCATGCAAGCTTCGATCTGGTGCTTTTGACAAAGAAGGCGCCAGCAACGTCATGGCGATCGGCTCCCCTCAGACCTTGAGCTTCACTGGTAGCGCAGTCCACGGCGGCGGATCCTGCCAGATTGCTTTGACGACCGATCTTGCACCTACCAAGGACTCCAAGTGGATGGTCATCAAGTCGATCATCGGTGGCTGCCCTGCTAATGTGCCCGGGAATCTTCCAGCGGATCCCGCGGGAACTGGTGCTTCCACCTTCCAGTACACCATCCCTGAAGGGATCGCTCCCGGAGAGTACTCGCTCTCATGGTCCTGGTTCAATCGAGTGGGTAACCGCGAGATGTATCAAAACTGCGCACCAGTCACTGTCACCGGTGGTACAAGCAAGCGCGACACCCAGGATAGGCGCCGATTCGAGGCGGTCGAGGCTGCTAAGCTTCGCGCACGTCAACAGCAGTCAGCCAGCTTCCCGGATCTGTTCGTCTGCAATCTCGCTGGGATCAACAGTTGCACCACGCAAGAGAACTTCGAGTACGAATTCCCCAACCCTGGACCGGAGGTGCAGACCGCAGGCAACGGGCCGTTCACCATGCTGAGTGGAGGCGGTGGTGCGGGCGGGCCTGCCCAGCAGCCCACCGGTGCTGGTTCTCAACCCACTGGCAGCCCACAGCCATCCTACGAGGCCCCCAATCCTGCATCTGGTCCTGCTACTGTCACACAACCAGCGGGCTCTCAAGATCAGCCAACGGGCGCCCCCACCGGCAATCCTCAAGGCTACCCGCAAGGCAATCCTCACGGAAACGGACCTCCCGCAGGCGCAACTGGCTCAGCCGGCAACTTTGCGGATGGAGCATCGTCGTCCTCGTCTCCAGCTGCAACCAGCAACGTGGTGAATCCAGTGAACACCGACGTCACGCCGATCCAAACCCCCGCTCCTGACTCACGGTCAGGCGACACGACCGGCAGCAACAGCAGCAATACTGGAGATTCCGGTACCGCTGCTGGTACTCAATCTGGGCCCTGCACGTCCGAGGGGGAGTATAACTGCCTGACCTCTTCCTTCCAGCGCTGTGCAAGCGGGCAGTGGAGCCCCGTGATGCCTCTCGCCGCGGGAATGCAGTGCAGCACGCCGGGGTTGTCTGCAAACTTCGCTATGAATGCAGGCAAAGTCAAGCGCCACTCCCACGGAGCCCATTTCCGGATCTTCGACAGCGTACATTAGACTTTAAGTCTTCGCATATCATCCATCACCTGATGTAACCTTTATTGTCGAATAAAAGAAAAATCCAGAATATGAATCGCGATGAAAGTTTCATTCTGTTTTCGTTTGGATTGGATCTTTCGCCATTTTAAAAGAGGGGAGGCCACGTCCTTTCCGAACCCGCATTTAAAGCAAAGCATTGGAGATCTTATTGGAGTATGGCTTTAAAAGCTCACTGTTTATCATGATAAACTGAACAAACCATTCTTTTCTTTCTTCGTAATTAACTGTTTTTCTATAAACTCACTGTAGAATTTTCTCCCGAAACAATGGGGTTGAAGTGAGTTGAGGGAGAGTGAGCAGAGGTGCCTACGTTAACTAGTAGGGGGAGAAAGAGGGTACGGTCATGAAGTAACGAAAACTCGGTTTCTCTAGCTACTCTAACTGAACCCCATAGAGTATCTTTTGCTGAAATTCTAACTATTTTCGAGTATTCTAGGGTCTGAATCATCGTCATCATTGGACGAGTATTTACTCATACTGTGTGGCATCTTCAACTGATGATGTAACTTGTACTCGTAAAACGCGTAAGGACAGGACATGAATGAAAAGAAGCAAGACCAATTGGTTGGGAGGCCGTCCAGCCCACTGTGGAGGATGGCTCATTATTGTAATTAGCAAGTTACGTACTAACCAACCAAGACGCTCCATTGCCCCTCAAGATCAAACTCACCAAACTCCAAGCATCAACCTCCCTCTCCATGTATCCTTTCAATTCATTTCCTCATCCTCAAGAGCAGGCTCGCCTGCCGTGCGACCGAGTCGTGCACCAGCATCTCCTGCACCGAGACTCCGTGATAGCCTCGTTGGCGCAACATCTCCGTCAGGAGGCACGTCGCAACGAAGTCCCCGCCACGATGATCCGAGAACGGCACATCTCGCGCGACTTGTTCGTTCTGGAGCTTGAGGATTTTCCGCCAGAGTGCGAGGAGATCTGCTTCAATGAGACGGGTGTCTTCTTCCCCTGTGCTTGCTTCGTCTCGGTTGGCCTCGTTCATATTTGGAAACGTGCCAGTGGATTTGTGTTCGGGGGCATAGTAAGGGTGGTTTGGCACACCCTCGAACACATGTGCTTTACTCAAGATGTCACCGACTCGCATGCTGTTCGAGACGTCGGAAACGATGATCTGAACGAGTTTCCCCAAACACTCTACCAGCGCCATAGCCTCATTCTCGTCTATGATTTGGTCACAATAACCAATTTCCAGCTGCAGGTTTCTCTCGTCTTTTCCACCTTTGGGTTCCACAAGGGGAGTCGACAGAACAGCAATGTCGCTGCTGTCGACGTCTTTCCTCCACGCTTCGCTGTGGCAACCAAGATCTCCGATGTTGACTTGATCCATGATCTCAGGCAAGTTTTGGTGTTGTACCACTGAACTAAAACGTGTATGACTCGGCCAATTTGTACAGGTTCGGATGATGTCACGAAATCCCATGTTCTCGTAAGGAAGTGATGCTGTATGCTGCTTCTGGATTGACATGACCAGTTCGTTGAGCGTGGTGGCGAAGTCGAACTTCACGCGAACAGGGGCGATGTTTAGAAATGGCCCGATTGCATCCTTGTGTGGGATAGAGCTAGCAGCGCGCCCAGAGACAAGAGTTCCAAAGGTGATATCAACATCTCGTAATGGAGTCATTCCATGTTCGTGCTGTGTTGAGTTGAGATGTGAGAGAACTAAAGTCCATGCTGCTTTCACAACCGTCGCTTGCGTGAAATCTTGATGTTGGGGTTCAACAACCCATGGAATCGTGTATTTGTGGGTCTTATTGAGCGGATATGCGTAGGTTGGTTTGATTTGGGAATTGAACGGTGTCATTGACGAATCCTTCAGGAGTTCGCTCCAATAGTTCAATGTCTTCTGAGAATGAGTAATGCCATGGACGGCCTCGACAAGAGCAGAGAAAGATGGCTGGGGCGATATCTCAGTACTCGACAATGCCTTGTGCAGAGTCTCCCAGACTCGTGGGAAAGAAACCCCATCATACTGAGCGTGAGACAAACGCAATATCAGGCACTGCTCATTCTGAAGGCTAGTGCTCAATAATGTGAACTGTGTCACGGGGTTCAACATTTCAGTAGGCCGCTCTGTGTCTCTCGACAGCCACTCATTTCGTGCTGATGTTAAGTTACTTATGCTACTTTTGTGGTGATCAAGCTTCGGTGAAAAATCACGGAAGATCACTTGTAATAGGTGTCCATCTTCGAGGAAGAACCCCGTCCGCAAGATTGGAATAGTAGCTACGGTGGCTCGAATTGCTTCTGACAAGCGGCTGTAGTCAAAAGGCTCACTCGGCGTGAGGATCATGTAGGTGACAAACCCTTTTGGCTGTAAAATGCTGAATCCCACGGCCCAAGACTGAAAATCAGTAGCTGGAACCACATCCTCAATCTCCAAGTTGTTCTGGCCAGCTCTGCTATAAATGATTTGCTTCAAAACAGCTTCATCCCGGTCTACCAGTGAGAAAGGTAATGGCCCACCTGGGGAGACGCAGGTGTCGGGCTCCGGCCGCCCGCTGTTGAGTTCCATTTGATCTGCCATATCTCGAAGCACGGGATACTCAAAAACTACCTGGACACTCAAGCGCAACTTGCGGGCGTTCGCAAGACCGGAAAGTTTCATCGCCGCAATCGAGTCCCCACCAACCCGAAAGAAGCTGTCATCAGCACTAATATGGTCCGCAGAGATCCTCAACACCTCTGCCCAAAGCTTTTGCAGAAGGACAGCCATTGAAGTCTCGGGTGCACATTTACTGGCCGAAGATGAAAGGAAATGCTCGCGACGTTTATCCTTGACCACCATGTTTGCCTGGTCGACGAGCCTTTTTCGATCCACTTTGCCTGATGTTGCCACCGGGATCTCGTACAATGGCACCCACATCGTGGGCATCATGTAAACGGGTAGAAAGGAAACCAAAGCTTTGACGAGTGTCTTCAATTCCGTTTCTAGTGTCAGACTCGTAGGGAATGCTCCTTTACTCTCCACAGAGAGGCCTAGTTCAGCGTAGAACTCAGGCTTGATGGTTAGAAAAGCAACGAGTGTTCGAGCTCGTCCATCTTCATTCCGAGAAGCTTCAACGACGACTTGGTCAAGTGCAACCATATTCTTCTTGATGTGATGTTCAATCTCACGGAGTTCCACGCGTTGGCCATTGACCTTAACTTGACTGTCTTTCCTGCCAACAAAGATGATTGTTTCGTCGTCCGCATATTTGACTAAGTCACCAGTCTTGTACAATTTAGTTCCCGGCTTTGAAAGCCAGGGGGGGTTGAGGATGAAGGCAGCATCCGTCTTTGCTTGGTCATGCAAATAGCCCCGTGCTAAAGTTGGTCCCTCAATAAGCAACTCCCCAACTGCCCCGATCGGCACAAGCTTGTCGTGATTCTCTGGATCGACGATCCATGTGGCACATCCAACAGCACGGCCAATGTTTGCCCCGGTCTTCGCTGTCATCTTCTGGTTCATCACAGCCGCAAGCGATGTCTCAGTCGGACCGTATCCATTTATGAGATGTGCGCATTGGGCCCAGCGCTCCACAAGAGCGGTGGGAGCAGGCTCTCCAACCATTATGCAGGTCTTCAAACTAGGGAGATCCTCCGGGGCAAGCACTGATAGCACAGAAGGTGTAAGTGCAAGTACCGAGACCTCCATGTTCCTCAATGCTTGCTGCAATCGACTGTCCCGGTCAAGGGAACTTGGTATACAAGTACAGCCTCCCATCATCAGAGTTGTGAGGATCTCCAGGCAAATGGCGTCCACACTATACGAGGCGAATTGGAGAACTCTCGATGTTGGACCAATTTGATGCACGGGACCGTGCTCCAGACCAGAACTTGAGTATGCTTCATGTGTGATGACGACTCCTTTAGGTCTGCCGGTACTCCCGCTCGTGTAGATAAGATATGCCGCGGAGGTGCAGTCGCGGTGAAAGTCAGTTGCTTCTAAACTCTGAGTACTTGTGGACTGAAGCGAGACAGGATCAACGATAACGAGCACCTTGCTAAGCCCAGCACAGAGCTCGGCATTTGTGCGGGTGGTCAGGATTATGGAGCAGTTAGTCTGCCTGACCATTTCGCTGCGGCGTTCCTCTGGGTGAGCTGGGTCCCATGGGAGAAAGGCACCACCAGCCTTGAGTACTGCGAGCATGCCGACCACCATCCAGGCAGACCTTTCGAAGCAAACCGGAACGATACTTTCTGGCGTCACACCAACCTCTTTGAGTTGCAAGGCTAGGCGAGAAGAAATACTGTCAAGCTGCTCATGCGTCCATTCAGCATCCCAAGCGCACACCGCTGGTCGAAGAGCAAAGGATTTGGAGCGATCATGAATAACTTCGTGTATTGTTTTATGGATCATCTTGGGGACATGTTTATTCCAGATCTTAAGCGTCATCGCTGCATGGGAACTTATTTTTTCGACTTCGCCCAGCAGCCTATCAGGTTCGCTTTCACTGAGTTGCTGAATGGTGTATGTGAAATGCTCGATAACTCTTTCCGTGTCGATTCTCGACATGGCCTCAGAATTGGCGTAGATTATAGTTTCAATCTCGTCACCACGGATTCTGCAGTCCAGAGCAAGAGGATATGATGTGTAGTTGGACAGGAGTGGGTGAATTTGTTCAAGGTCGAGCCAGGTTATGCCAGCCTCTTCTTCCGCTTGTATCATGAGGTGGGTTGTTGCATCACAAGCTTTTAGAGCATCGTCACTAGCTTGTCGTATATTTTGGATCCCAAAATGTTGAAAAGGAGTGATGGAATTCAAGTCGTCTTGGGCATTCGTGAGAAAATTGTACACTGACTCGTCCCTTATCACTTTCATCCGTGTTGGTATTGTAGCCAAGGTTGGCCCATCCACCTCTGTGATACCAGGAAGGTCTGTGTCTCGGCCATGCAACGTCGACCAGAATACCACATCATCAGTGTTCGTGTAGTGACTCAGTGTCAATGACCAAGCTGCTCTTAACAGGGCCGCAGTGGTAACGTGAGCCTGGACACTGCCCTGAAGCCGGATCTGCAACGATATCTTCTCGATGTTTGTTTCTGAGTGGTATCCTTCAGCCAAAGGTTTGGGAAAGTGTACCAAGTCCAAGTCACTGAAGTATCTTCGCCAAAAGTCTAGGTTCGATTTCATATCGCTTTTCATTACATGATGCACGAAGACATTAAAGGCCACTGGCAGTGTTATTGCGCGATTGTTGTACAGTTTTCCAACATCCTGAAAGAGCAGGGGCAATGACCAAGCATCGAAAATGGCATGATGAGCTGAGAAGATGAAATAGGTGTTTTCTTCTCCGTCGTCGAGTAGCAGATATTGTGCCAGAGGATCACCTAGGCCTGGTGAAAAGACAACTTTCTGCAGCGCCTTCAGCGGATCCTTGACGGTGGAGTGTTCGACCCTGATTGGCGATTTTACCAATGCTTGTAGCATTTTGGACTCATGAACAATGATCCGTGATCTCAGAATGCCGTGATGTAGGCTGACTGTCTCCCATGCATCTATGAACGCGGCACGATTGATAGTCCTTGGAATCCGCCAGATCTGCTGAGCAATGTATGTGCCTGGCTGCTTCTGAGAAAGAGCTAGGAACCCTTCTTGTAACGGTGTGCATGGGTAGATATCTTCGACCTCCGTTGGACTGAGATTACATTGAGCTGTACATGAGTCAACGATTCTCTCCAGCGAATCATCTTGTTGTATTGTAAGGAGAGAGAAAGGAGTCAAATCCCGTTGTATTTCCGGTTGAATGGCGCTCAAGGGTTGAATTGACAAGGCCATTACAGCAAGGACAGGACTACTGAAAATAGTGGCAACGGGCAAAACAAGGTTCTTAGACCTAGCTGCCATACTCAACTTGATTGCCACGATGGAATCGCCTCCAAGGTGCAAGAAGTTGCTGCGTCGATCAATACGATTCACTGGGATATCAAGGAGCACTGCCCAGAGATCTCTTAGCTCGTTTTCGTAGATTGATTGTTCTAATGTATGACGCTCGACGTGGGCATTGCCATTGGCTTTAATATCTTGCTCATCTTCGTGGCAGTTTGCCTCCTCCTTGTGGTCAAGCTTGTGATACAATTGGAGATAGGACATGATATCGCCCACCGACTTGGTATGTTTTTGATCACCTAGCTGGAGGCACACGTCTTGTAGTATATGTAGAACTGATTCCAGCTCGGTTTCCGGTACAACGGTAGGGTCATAACGAGCGGCAATGTTCATACCAAATTCATCGTAAGGGGCAAACTCTAAAATCAGCGGATAGACGTCAACGCTGCCCCTGTCGTCCGGCGTGATGCTTGAGTCTAGGAAGGTGAACGTCTCTATTCCAGATTCCGCCGATTGCACAACCAGGAGACTTGTAAAATTGGTTGCGTTTTCGTTCTCTAACATTTGCTTTATCTTCTGCAGCCCAGTATGCTCATACAAGATTGTTTCTGTCGCTTGTCTTTGCATTTGGTCGAGCAGGTCGCTCACAGATTGCTCACGTTTGAACTTCACACGAACCGGTACCGTCGCCACCATAGGGCCAATGATTTCCATTGCTGAAATAATCGGAGTATTACGACCATTTAGAACCGCACCAAACACAATGTCGTTGGAAGTTGTCAAGTGAGAAATGGCGAGAGTCCACGCTGCTCGAATTATGACCGATTTCGTGATATCGAGGATATCTGGGAGCTCACACCTGACTCCGCCTTTGGTCTTTAGATGGTACGGACCAGTCATCTTGGTCGTAGGGAAGTTTGTTGGGGAGCTGTCAGCTAACTCTGAACACCAAAATCGTTCTGCATCGATGCTTCTTGATGTTGTGATGTATGCGATAAAGTCTTTGTACTGGGCGGGAGATATCTGTGTGCTGCTCCGGTACCATTGTTCGATACACTTGAAAAGAAGCTGTAGAGACCATCCATCATAGATAGCATGGTGCATCGTCAGTGTGAAAACATGACGCTCATCATCAACTCTCCCCACAGCAAACACACTTAAACGAGCTCCAAAGTCTGCCAACGCAGGAGTGCTGCTCTGTTCCTCGTCTGTTACCCATGATAATGTCTCTTCAATAACTGCTTGTAGCATTTGAGCCTTGAATAAGAAGATTCTCGTCCTCAAGATGTCAATACCAGCATAGGCAAGTTCGCACGCTCTCATGAAACGAGGCATATCGATAGCTTGTGGTAGCAGGATGGAGTGCTTCGTGATATAACTACCAGGAAACCTGATTGCGGCTGCAACTAGACTCTCTTGTTGAGGGCTACAAGGGTAAGCGTCTTGAATCTGCGAGATTGAGACACCACACTGGGCAGCGGCAATCGAACGAGAAGCAGCCGTAGGATCACGAAGGTCGTCACCGTTGAGTAGTGAGAACGGAGTTTCATTAATCTGGGGAACCAATAGTCTCTCATGATTGGCCTCAACAATGATAGCCATCTCAAACAAACGTGGATTTTGGAATACTTCCGTAACAGTTAAATGCATGCCCTGGCTTCGAGAAAGGCTAGTCAGCTTCATAGCAGCCACCGAATCTGCTCCGATATGGAAGAAATTGCTTTGCCTTGATATCTCTTCCATCTCACATTTAATAAGCTGAGCCCACATATTGGCCAAAGTTCTCTCCATTGAGGACGAAGGCGGTTCGATAGGCCCAGCTTCTCGAACCAGTGAGTAAGACCTCATTTGCGAAGATGTGAGACTTCTTACCATTTCATGCAAGAGTCTCCTATTTAGTTTTCCGGAAGGCATGAGAGGGACATTCGACAGCGGAATGTACAATTCCGGAACCATATATGCGGGTAATGATGTTTGAACGGCGTCTTTGGCATGCTCAAGCTGATTTTTGAGTCTTTCATCATACTTCAGAGCACACGAGCTGCCAGTTTCATCTGGTGGATTCTCCGTGAGAAAAGCAATCAGAACTCGTCTTCTCAGTTTGTCTACGAGAGCAAATTCAATGAAAAGTTGAAAGTGGCTGTCAAGCATTTTGCTGATTTCGTGTTTGACGGCGTCGAGCTCGACTCGCTGACCACGAATTTTGATTTGTGATGTATCCTTTCTTCCCACGAAGCTAAGGGATCCGTCACTTTCGTACCTGACAAGGTCGCCAGTTCTGTAAACTCTGTCGAACGGAGTGGGAAGCCACACAGGTGGTTTGATAAATGCAGCTTCGGTCCTTGAGATGTCTCCAAGGTAGCCTGTTGCAAGTGTTGGCCCTTCTAGAATGAGCTCCCCCACTGCGCCAATGGGAACTGCTTGCAGATATTCATTCACTACCCAAGATCGGCATCCAATAGGCCGTCCGATGTTTGATATGTCCTGAAGGTCAACAAAACTAGGATTCAACGTGGCAGCAATACACGTTTCGGTTGGTCCATATCCGTTGATGATTTCTATCGAGCTTCGTTTCCAGCGTCGAATTGATTCGGTTGACATTGTCTCTCCAGCGATAACAATAGTCTGAAGTAGTGGCAAGTCATCCTCAAGTAGTAGTTCGGCAACAAGAGGGGTCAAATTAGCCCATGTTATCCGCATGTTTTTGATGACGTGTGCTAGATTGGACCAACGATCGCCCTCCGACGGTATGCAAACAACGCCTCCAACAGTAAGTGTGGTGAGCATCTCTAAAAGACAGGCATCGAAGCTATATGATGCAAATTGAAGGACCCTAGAAGAGCTATGAAGCTTCAGGGGAGCAGTGTGAGCTTGGGCTGCTGATACAAACGCGGAATGAGACAATATTACCCCTTTGGGATTTCCTGTTGAACCGGAAGTGAAAACGATGAACGCAGAGTCATTAGAATTGTTGTTTGCTAAGGCTAGCTCATCAACATCCCGTCCCTGTGTTTTCGTCAGTATTTCTGGTTCGAGGATGTAGACGGCTTTCGATAGGTTTCTCGCGAGGCTCTCTTGATTTCGAGAAGAGATGATCAGTCTTGGAGATACCTGGTCAATGATTCTCTGGAGCCTAGCAGCTGGCTGAGACGTGTCTAGGAGAACGAAGCTGCCCCCAGCCATCAACACTCCTATCATAGCGACAATTGTCCATGCAGATTTCTCAAAGCATAGAGGCACCACGGTTCCCGTGGTGATATCAATCTTACTTAGATCTCTTCTAAGACTGCAACATAGTTCGAGAAGCTCCCCATACGTCCATTGCGCATCCCAGGAGTCGACTGCAGGGTCGTTTATTTGTATTCTGGCACGATTCACGAAGGCAGATTGAATTGTGCCCTCTGCACGAAGCTGATTAGGGCCAGCAATCTCGATGATTCTTTCTCGGCCTTTCGTACTTAATACCTCGATACAAGATAGCGGCCCTGTAGGAGATTTCGTGATTGAAAGCAGCACCGCTTGGAAGCTTTCCAAAACATGCGATGCATGATCCGTTGACAACAAATCCGAGAGATATTCCATCTTCACGAAAAGACGTTTGTCAAATTCATGCACCCCAAGTGCTAGGCCATACTCGCTGGGGTCCGACTCGCCAATCTTTTCAAATTCAATACTTGATCTTGCTGCTACTCTGGACATTTCGTGCTTCTGGTACGACAGAATAGAATTAAATAGCGGCCGATGCATTCCCAGAGCATGCTGAATATCTCCTAGAGATAGGAACTGATGTTCGCGGTCTACAACCATCTGAGATTGTAGCGAGTTCAGCATGTCAACCACCGTTGACGCGGAATCGAGCTTGATTCTGCAAACAAGTAGATTTGCAAATGCGCCAACCGCACCCTCAATACCCTTGATGGGTATGTCACGGCCGGAGGTAAGATAGCCAAATAAGATATCACTGCTACCTGTGAAAGCTTGAACAATCAAGGACCAGCCAAAGTGAAAAAGCATGGGCATTGTAATACCATGTCTCTCACAAAAAGCCCATAAGTAGGACGCATCGCTCTCGTTGACGATAGAACGAAGTGCTTGACTCGTTGAATGGGGATTTACAAGGTCGTTGAGCTTCGGGAGGTAACATGGCTCGGCCCCGTAGAGTCGAGCCTTCCAATATTGCAGCGCTGGAGCCCTTTGCTGATCTTGCACGTGGATGAAATATTCTTCCAACGCAATCGGGGGTTGTCGCGACAATTTTCCATCATATGCTTGTAGCATGTCATAAACGATGTTGTCAATTGACAGACCATCCATCATTGCATGACTGATTTTCAGAGAGCAAAATATCTTATCTCCACAGCCTCGGAATATGGTGAAAGAGTGGAGCAGATCTCCTGGCTTATAGGCGGCGATTCTGGCGCCCGGCTGAGGAGGCTCGGGCCCATCCCATTTTCTATGTGCAATCCGAAGGCGAGGATTTTTGAGAACTACTTGCAAGAAATTCGCCTCCAACGTATTTTGCTCGAAAAAGACTGTCCTTAGGTTTGCATGACGAGCTACAACAGCTCCCCATGCTGCTGCGAGACGGCTAGTTTCAATGTTTTGGTTACCTGGGGCCATTTCGACCATCCAGATTGTCTCAGTCACATATAATGATGGACTCTTAGCCTGGCTCAGGAGTATGCCTTGTTGCATTGGCGTACAGACATAGATATCGTCAACATCTTCCTCGAAGTTGACATTCAACTCTGGTGCTACTCTTGAAACCAAATCCCCGAGTGACTCGTAAGTCAATTTTGCATACGGAAAATCACTAGGTGAATAGGGATGCTTCTCGATTCGAGAAATCGATGTTGAGAGATTGCTCAGGAGATGACGAAATGAGTCTATCCACTCAATGATACGAGTTTGGTGAGCCATCTTGGAATTCCACACGAATGTACATGCCAGGCGGTCATGTGAGACATCCACAGATATCTCAAATAGACTGAAACGCTCCATGCGGCCTGCAACAGATTCTCGCGTTGACCATGGCACCTGCTGAAACAATGCAGTCGGACGCTCAATGTGGTGATACGAGCCAGAAAAGTTGAACACGATTTCCATAGGCTCTTCAATTTTAAAGACTTTTCTGCCCTTAGAATTGAGGTAGCGCGAGGTAAAGTAGCCCCAGCCCTTCCAAGGGACTGAACGATGAGCATCCTTTGTGTAACGGATCACATCAATGAAATCCTGTCCAGTGTCGATTTTGACCAGGACGGGATGTAACGTAGTAAACCAGCCGACTGTTTCAGTGATATCAATATTGGCATCCCAAGTCTCACGACCGTGCCCTTCCACGTAGGGTACCGGAGTCTCCCGATCGGGGAAGACTTTTGCAAAGGCACAGATCAAGCTTGCAAGCAAAATCTCATTGGTGTCTGCCTTTGTAAGTCTGGGCCCGTCTCGAAGGAGGAAGCCGCTGGCTTGTGTGTCCAAGATAAAAGTTGATTCGACCTTGTCAAAGTGCTTGTTTGCTTGACCATGCATAGCCCAGAACGAAAGATTTGATGATGGAAGCCTCGAATGGTAGACGTTGGACGGATCAAGATGACTTTCTCCAAAGTTTTCTTGCAATTTGAGCCAGTGCCGGAACGGCATGACAGGTTTCTGAAGGCCAGAATTAGGCGTTCTCAAGACGCTCTCAAGGTCATTTAGGATCACTCGCCACGATACAAGGTCAAAAGTAGCATGGTGAACTGTTATCGAAAGGAATGATTTCTGATCGAAGTGGAAAAGTTGAGAGACAACTACTGGTCCATGGCGGATATCTAGCATTTTTTGGGCGTCCTCAGCCATAGCTTCAATTTCTTCACGCTTTGATACTTGGTGGTATGCGAATTGGTGTGATGTCGAAATTTCAGGTGAGATACTCTGCATCCAACGGCCAGCTTCATCCACATGAAATCGAGCACGTAACATATCATGGCGTGCCACAATAAGGTCCAGAGCCCTTCTTAGCTCAACTTGATTCATAGTCTTATTCGAGAATAATAGAAAGCTTTGGTTGAAGTGATTCTCTCCGTAGGGAGCGGCTTCGAAGAACATTCGCTGTATCGGGGACAAGTTGAATGAACTACCATCATCGGGTTCAAGAAGGGGTCTTATTGCTGAAGTCTGCTTAACATGAGGGGCGATTTTCCTGATCGTTTTGAATCTGAGGATGTCATGGACATTGGTTGCAATTCTTTTCTCCCGACACAGTGCTCTTATCTGCATAGCCGAGATTGAGTCGCCTCCGAGCGAGATAAAACTTAGGTTAGGGTCGATTCGTTCGACAGGAATATTGAGGACTTCTGACCAGATATTGATCAAAAGGCTCTCGACCATGTTCAAAGTCTCCAATTGCAGGTCTCTATTATGCATCGTAGGATCAATCTCAGCGATAGTTGATTCTTCAAGAGTCTCAATCCACCTGGTAATTCCATTTCGATCGATTTTTCCAGATGCCAGCAACGGGAGCTGCCAGACCGGAATGATAAGCGACGGACGCATAAACAATGGCAGGCTAAGTGCCAGGTGCTCGCGTATTGACAGAAGTGCAGGTTGGACTCCAGAGAGACAAGCTCCTTGCAAAATATTTAATCCCGCCTTACCCTCTGGTGCTACTATACAGCCTGGTTTGAGCCGCACAACAGCTATCAACCGCATTTTGTACAGACCTTCCCGAGGTATCAACACAAGGGAAGCCGCTGCTTTTGCAGAGCTCTGAATACATTCCTCAATCTCGCCAGGTTCAACTCGCTGCCCATTGATTTTGATTTGTGTATCCTTACGAGCAACGAACTGAAGGCTACCATCATGGCCTTCGCGGACCAGATCTCCGGTCTTATAGGCTCGTTCTCCGGCGACATTTACAAATGAGGCAGTTGTCTTTTCCGGGTCATTGAGGTATCCTCGGGCCAGGTTTTTTCCTATAATAAGCAACTCCCCGACATCACCTGATACCACGAGCTTGTTGTGATCTTCAGGATCAACTATTCGTATGTGGCAACCAACAGGACTACCTATATTCGCAGGAGAGTCTGCAAGGAGTTGAGGATTCACAGTTGCCGAAACAGCTGTCTCTGTAGGCCCATACGCGCAGAGGAGATTGGGTATTGTGGACCACAACGATACATGACTCTTTTTGACGGGTTCTCCGACCATAACCAGCGTTTCCAGGAGTGGCAAGTCTGTTGGTTTGAGTAAGGAAGCAACGCTTGGTGTCAGAATCGCCAAGTTAACGCGTGAACTGTTCATAAAGCTGACCAAATCGTTCAATCGCGCTTCGGTACTCGGAATGCATACCACTCCCCCGAAAATGAAAGTAGTGAGTATCTCGACGAGGCATGCATCAAAAGTGTACGACGCGAATTGCAAGACTCGTGAAGACGAACAGACCCTGTGGGCTGGGCCATGGGCAAGAGCGCATGAGTAGAATGCTCTATGCTCAACGATACAACCCTTAGGTCGGCCGGTGCTCCCAGATGTGAAGATGACATATGCAGCATTATCTGGTGCCGCCATGTATTCATTCCCGACTTGGACAGGCAGATCGGATATAGCGGAAGCGTTAACAACGACGGTATGATCGACGATTCCACGGCATAGTTCCTCATTTTGGACAGAAGATAGGACAATTCGGGCTTTGGTTTCGTTGATGATGGTCCGCAAGCGATCGACGGGGTAGGTGGGATCTAAAGGCACAAATGCACCACCTGCCTTCAGAACGCCGAGAATTGCAACAATAGCCCAAGCTGATTTCTCGAAGCAGAATGGTACTAGAGATTCTGGGCCAATGCCCAGTGAGATTAACCTGTTGGCTAGCCTGGAGGCTAGGTCCTCGAGCTCCTCATATGTCCATTTTGCGTCCCATGCACTGATGGCTTCGCTCTTTGGACTTTGTTTCGAGCGACGTGCAATAGCCTGATGAATGCATAATTTTTTATCGTTGTTTCTGTCTATCTGCCGAAGTAAGACGTTTGTTTGACCAGCAGCATTCAAATGATCCCTTCCAGAGGCCGCGATGCCGGTGGCCACGGGGGAAATGGTACCATTGCTCATGTGTGCTAGTTTTTGACAGATGATGATGGTTTCTCTAAGTGAGGGGCACGCCTTTAACAAACAACGCTCTGGTTCTACCAGAGCCTTCAGAGAACCTCCAAAGCAATGAAGCTCTCTTTTCGCTCTTGATCCCTTATTTTTGTTGACTATGTTGTTATTCGTATGGTCAGCTTGCCCCTAATCTGCTCAGGAATCTTTTCGACCGAGGCACAAGAACTTGGCGTAGTTGTAGACATAAACTTTGAAGATCGCGAAGAGGACCAATGCTGGCTCCTGGAATGGGCATATACACATGTTGATGGCCAGGCTGTTTTCCATGCCAAGACTAACTTAGCTCGTCCCAATTTCAACTCCCGGCCTTGTCGTTCATATTGTTCGATTTTGGGTGGGGGAGGGGGGGCTAGATGTTCATGCAAACGGGTACTCTCCATGTCCACCATCGCTCCAATGTGGTAACGTACGCTCTGAGGCCATAAAATATGCTCCGTGGTCGTAAAATACATATTTGACACAAACACACCGTTGTCTCGTTGGTAACGATCGGTTCCTCCAATGGCATTTTGCTAATACATTTCCTGTGCTAGCATGAATAGGAGACTGATGGCGGTTGAATATTTGGTGTATTGTGGAGCCTTGAATGACGGCACCACAAACGTAGTAGGATTGACCTTACTCATAGCCACAGTAGACGGAATGTGCCATTTGACCACGTTGGCCACCAGAGTGGGCCAGAATCCTGCGGCCCTTAACAAAAGCACCAGCTATGCATCCAGCTTGGTGGTCAAATAAAAGGAAAGGTAACATCGGTTGTTGCTTCTCCGCAAAGAAGCACTGTAAGAGGAAGACGAAGAATCTTTCCTCTTCGGTCTAAGATGACGTGACCGCTCTAGCGAAAGGTAAAGCTGTCAGCGTAATGTGGGTTAGTGTCTGGAGCAGGCCTGAGGGTAGTGTGATGCAGCGTTGTGGATCCGGAGACCCGCTGCTCAAGACTAGCTGGTTCATGGTACTCTGAGTTCCAACATCGTAGCATAGGGCATAGAACTGTTTAAGGCAATCTAGACCGGTAGTAATCACCTCTCTAGTGTTGTTCCCCCATGGCACCATAAGTCTCCGCAATCAATGTAACTGTGCAGCATGGCTGGAAATCAGAAACTCTTCAGATGAGGTGACGTCCGATTCATCCAATCATTGAAGAGGTCATCAGCGACCCTACTGCAGATCGGTAGTCAGATCAGCCTTTCCAACTGCGACACTTGAGTACCACTGCAAGCCACCGCCGCTCTCAGAAGGTATCATCTTCCACACCAGCTCAAACTGCTTAAGCTATCGTAGGATATGAGTTCAATATCTGGCAGTAGAACTCAGTAATAAGAGCCCAGTTTCCCCGAGAATGGCTATGCAAGCGACATGTTAAGCGAAGGCTGGGGACTTCAACGGTAATCCTCAGAATGAGGTGGTAGAGATGTGCCGAGTACCCTTCATCGACGGAAGTTATGGTTTATCCGATGCCATAATGGTGGGGTTTAGTGTTATCACGTGGACTCTTACTTTTTTGTAACGTCAACCTTGAATTTGAATTTCCTATGATAGAGGGAAACAAATTTGCTGAAAGGGACCAGTGGCACTCTGAATGCACACTCTGCTAGCGTATAAGGCCTACCTAAGAAGGCTACCTGAATCAATGATTCTGGCTCCTCAATATCGATAACACAACATATCAGATTCCGTGCTCATTAGTTCGCGAACCTTAATACTCTCAGCAAGATTACTCATTGGCAGCATATCATCTAGTGATGCAGCATCCTCAGACCCATGACTAGCAGGGCCGCTGTATGCCATCCCATTTGATGGACGAATTTGTTGCCATCGCCACCAGAGGCGGTCGAGCTGGGTGTGATGCAGAATGAAAACAGGGTCATATGGTGCCACGGTAAAGAAAAAGTCGCCTCCAACGCCATGCGGAATGGCAAGATGAGGACCGTCTTCGAGATCTTGTTGGAAGTCGTGGTAATCCTTGCGGCCTAGAATCTGTTCAACGGCGTCGGGGCTAAATCGATAGCCGATACTATCGAAATTGGTCTTGTCAAGGAAGCCACGAGACAAGCAGTGTGGGTTGTCGTGCTCGCCAAACCAGTGTACCTGAAGCCCCGCGAATGGTCCATCTATAACACATCTATCCTGGCCGACAATGACCTCCTCGCTGGGTCTGCTGTGTGGGCTGCTGTCTCCCCCAAAGCCGTGGACAGGGTCCCATACCGGCGCGGCTGTAGGATGCTCCCAATCCAATGTCCAGTCCCAGTAACTGACTGTCTATCAGAGCAATTCCATGTCTCTGAAATCATTGATGAGTACTTACGTCATGACGCCTTTGTATCCACAATCTTCGCGCAGCGTGCGTTCGTATAGGTGAACGAAATACCGATGCCAAGGCAAAAATGGTGCTGCATCGTGTGCTACAGAGTTGTTAGTTCTGAACCTGTGTCACGATATCTGATACACACAGAAAGCTCCAGTCGTGTCATGTACGTGTGGGAAGTCATCATAGAGTGTCATGTTGGGTGTCCATCTTGAAGGCGTGTGCGCGAGACATTGGACCGCTTCCAGATACGCATGTTTTTCCTTCATACTCAAACTTCTCCACTCACGGCGTATCGATGGATTTTGGCAGGACGACTTGCTTTGCTTTTGGGCAATGTGCTGATTCCCCTGTGGCCAATATTTCTGGCCGATGTTGAATGCATTGAGGCCAACCAGGAAACATAGAAGGAATAAACATGTGCCAGAGAAGCAGCAGCCATGTCGCGTTGAGTACTCTGACTTGACTGAAGGTGAGTTCGTGTCTCCAAGCTCACACTCCTCAGCATCATATTTGCTTAAAGCCGAATATTTCCCTGACGACCTCTTTGAAAACCACATACTGAGGTATACTGAAAGCCGTATGTCTGAGACAGTGCTGGGGTGCACTGTAAGAAGAATGATTGAAACTCTTGAGGTGATAAGAAGTTGGCTACGCTTTGGGATTACCACTTTTGCATGAGCCGATACTTCGATGTCCTCACTTTCCGGACCATGAGAATGCCCCTTACTGAAAATATTATGGATGAATATTGTTCAACATCTCTCGGAATTGGCGCCCAACGCAACATGTATGTCTGAGAACGTCTCCGCTTTGCAAGGACGCAGGTTGCACACCACCTGAAATGCAACATTCTTGTCCGGGGTGGTTTTCCGGGTTAGTATTTTGAATGTCCATTGGCTCATTCCAGGTGTGTGGGAGCGCAGACCCATGTCTCATCATCAGGATTTCACCGAACCTTCGTATTATTCCAGATACGGATCTGCCCCCGTTGCTAATAGCTTGTCTATGCTGACCTACCCATCGACCCACTACATTCACCATTCGCTACTGGCCGGGTTCTGAACATGAAGGCTGAGTGGATTCCATCAGGCTGCTTGACACTCTCAGACTATCCATACCACTTTGAAGTACGAAAATCTCACAACTGTCAATTTCGTCTCGAGTTTGCTAGCTGTCCTTCCCTAGCACTTAAGCGGCGAAGCATACCGGGAAGATCAAAAGCGCTGGGGATGTGTTGAATGTTGATTGGATACGATAGGGAGTTGCATGTGTTGACCCCGCCGAGACCAGAACACAGCTTCCTCGCTAGCCCCCAGAGGATCATGTTCCCTTCCACATGAGCAACGCGCCGACCGTCTTTCACCATTCAACTTCCTGACACTAAGTCGAGCTACAACGGACTGGCTGGTGAAAACATTGTCGATGACGTGTAGGTAGGATCACTAGCATGACTTGTTGCGTTGAAAACTTACTGCACACTAGGTAGTGGAGCATCCAGCAGTACATGCTCAAGAGTTGTTCAAGATTGACCGACTACAGCACGAGACAAGGAATGTTCTGTTCCCCAACAACTGCTTCGGTGGGATTGCACTGGTCGACCTACCCACCTTGGTCTGTTCAGCGTTGCATTAACACCCTTACATCTGTCAGAGCAACTATTTGTATCTGTCCCGAGGCCGCTGCCGCCATATTCTCTCCAACCCCCCTAAGATCACTTGCTTGTTCATTGCCCTTTTGTTGACCTACCACAATGAAGTCAATCGTGGTTTTAGGAGCTGTTTGGGCTCTTGCAAACTTCGGTGCTTCCTTCGCGATACCGACTCCAGCAACATGGCTTCAACGAAGGCATGAGGACGAGTCAAGGGCTGAATCGTATGACCGACCCTTTGTTCATGAAATCCAGGACTACGATGCCCCAAACTATCACAAGAACAAAGATTCTACTTACAACGATCGACCATCATTCTATAATGCTCCATCGGACAAGCCAAGCTCGTATGATGATCCTGCAGGCTATGAAAAGGCATCAACTTATGGCGCACCTTCGAGCTATGATCTTCCGGCCGGTGACGATAAGCCTTCTAGTTACGACAAGCCATCCAGCTACGACAAGCCATCCAGCTACGACAAGCCATCCAGCTACGACAAGCCATCCAGCTACGACAAGCCATCCAGCTACGACA